>NC_044362.1:32459340-32759340 GCF_007364275.1 Archocentrus centrarchus | reverse complement strand
AGGTTAAAACGGACTGTGTTTAGCTAACTCAACTGGATAAGGTGTGTAAATCGCTGGCAAATCACTGGCAGACCACATCTAGAGATGAGATGGTCAAGCTTGTGTTGTGATTCTGTGTCAGCCAGTTGGACTGACACCATCACTCACTCTTCCTGTTAGGTAAAAGGAGCCTGATAGAAGCTACAGGTTGGAGGATTAGCAGCAGCAGTGGGAATCAAACCTTACAGACACGCTGGTCCTCCTAACCTGAGATCCGCCATGAAAATCCAGCTCTGCACGCGCCGATCTGACATTTGGGTTTTATGTCAGTGTGACTGTGACTCAGACAGCTCTGTTGGGTATCAGTGATTTATGAGGCCAGCCTGTTCAGGCCACTTCTGGTTTGCTGCTTGTTTACTTGTTGCCAGCGAGAGAGCTAACATAGCATGGAGGAAGCTAACCTCAAAGAGTCAGCAGCTTTTCTCTGAAAAGCAAATTGTGGTCAAGTGAGCTGACGTGCCTGAAAAGCTGTCGTCTTCTCAGGTCACTGTTATGTTTCACTGCACTCCCACAAAGTTTCCTGTTCCTGAACAGCTGATCAGATCGGCTCACCTTCAGCAACACTGTACGACCATTTCATCTGAGTAATTCTTCAATAGAAATGATGGGATGTAACAAGCTCACTTTTTTGGTTTGTTTTTAGAGAATTTGATTATTTCTGCCATTGGTGGATAAAAATGCTTAAACAGAAAAACTCTGCTGTAATTTTCCCACTGCAAACATTTATGATTTGACCTCAGCGTCGCTGATGGACGATGGCTTCCTCACAGCCACGTCAGAGATGATTTACCAACTTACTGTTAATACACAGAGTTAAGCAACAGTAACTGTTTCACATTTAACTCAGAAAAGCACAGCTTTGTAAACCTTTTAATGAATGTGAGGTGTTTTTGGAAAAGACAAACAGATTTCAGATGTCTCAGCTTGTTAGAGAGCTGTCTACATGCCAGTCAGCTGGATTTGAGATATTAAAGTGTAGTTTTGGAAGGATGAGATATTTTAAATAATGAATACAGATTGTGTCTGCTTTTACCAAAAGTCAGTTTAATAGTTTTAGAGTCTCGTCTTGACTCAACTGCCCGACTGTGACATTTATATCATCAATGTGACGCTTATACGTCATCTGGTTCAGGTGCAGCAGGAGAGAGAGAGAAGCTCAGATTAAACCTGGTTTAGTTCAGCCTGTCTCCCTCAACTCAGGATTAACAGACTCAGAGCTGTTAGCTAAACCTGGATTAGGACCATGCTGTTGTCGACTCAGTTAACATTGTGTGTGTGTGTGTGTGCGCGTGAATGAGGAGTATGCAGTAAAGACTATATTCTGGGATCTATTTACTTGTAAGGAAATGAGTGTTTAAGTCAAGCCTCATGTCGTCTTACACATATCAAATGATTCCCAGTTTTGTCCTCACACTGAGAAATGCAGCTTATTAATTTAATAGTGGTATTTGGTACTCAGCGTTGGCAAACATCTGAAGCCGAGGCACTGGTATCATATCAGAAGTGGCAGAACTGTGATTGGTGCATCTCAGGACAGCAGTCTATTATTTTTTAAACTTAAAGTTTATACTTGTACAGTTTATCAGCGAACACACTCTGACTGCACTTCATGTCCAGAGGGATTTATTCCAAAATGGATATTTCAAGGCAATAAATGCCATTAAAAAGTTTGCTCCCACATAAATGTCAGGAATACTGTTTTTGAAATTCTGCAGATTAAAGCCAGATCCCTGCTCGGCCGGGCTCGTCTCCAAAAGCAAATCTTTGTGGCCTTGAAAGCATCGGTTTCAGCTCCCTGTATTTATTTCTCCTCCTGTTCAAAAGCCAGTCTGATATGCAGCAACGTTTGCCCTGTTTGAGTCTGAAAACATATTGAGAGAGGTTTTAAGCTCAGAGCGAGGGTGATTTACGGCTTATTCTTCACATTCAGGATGATTTCAGCTAGGATTACCTCCCAGCGGTAATCTATTCATAGCACCGGAGTGGCAGCCAGCAGCTCTCGCCACTCTCCTCTGGGGTCAGCGTTTAACGAGATTAATGTTGGATTAGTATCCGTTTGAAACGGGGGAAAACGGCAGGTATTCAGAAAGATGAATGAATTGTGACTCTGTACAACAGACAGTTCTAGCGTGACCTTTCTCATCCAAAAAGCTGAGACAGTGAGGAAGACATGTTTTATGTCATTTGTTGATAATCAGGCTGCATCTGAACTGAGACTTTTTATGCTACAAGTAAAAAGCAGAGATGAGAAACATCACAGTGAGCTCGCAGCCAGTCAGGGGTTTGCTTTCCTGTAATTGGCTCTTAGTTGTACGGTGGCCACCGGGGACAAACTTTGCAGCACGAGCAGCTTTTAAATGTTTCCTGAAACAGCTTGTTGCCAGTGTGGCTGCATCTCGTATTGATTCATCTGTCAAAGATTTTTTTTTCTCTCTCTAAGCATCTGGCCTTTAGCCTGACCCTGAATCTGCCTCCTCCTCTTTCAGCAGCGCTGACCGACAAAACCTTAAGCTCAGCTTTTAAAAAAAGCTCTCCTGGCATTGTGTTAGTAACAACTACACATCGACTACACTTAGTGAAAAAAAACCTGCAAACTGATGGCAGCGCATTTAAGTTAAATCTGATCACTGGAGGATGATTTTCATTTTACTTTAGGAAGCACGTTTTTAGCTTTTTATACTGATGGAATGCACACCAACGCTTTATGTAACTTAGCAACTAGATGTAGCAACTACATTGCCTATTGTTGTTACTATGTTTCATATTAACATAGTGTGAAGGATTTTTTTAGAGTGGCTCTCCGTGTGTAATGGGCTCTTGCTGTTTTCTGTACTTTGTAATCTGGATTATTGGATCCTTTTTCTTCTGCATGCTTTTGTATGTTACAGCCTCTCTGCACACTCACCGTTTCAGTACACATCATTTGCCAAAATAAACACACAATAAGCAAAATTAAAGACAGATTTGACTGCGTCTATTATTATTTTTACTGTAAACTGAATTTCTTTTGGATCAAAATAACTGTGTGGCTTTTGATGGAATCAAAGGTTTTTGGACAGATGGTAACAAGAACCTGCTCCAACGTGATTGGTCAACAGGACAAGCTGAAGTTTAGACGCGCTGATTCTGCGTTCAGATTTTTTTTTCCCTAAGCGTGACCTGCCAATACAGATTATTGCAGATTGCTGTTTTCTTTCTAAAAACTATAACTGACAGCATAAACAAACAAAAATCAGCTCTTCTTCAGTGCAGAATATTATTTTCAGAATATAAGAAATAATTAAACTTTGCAGTTTCCCCCAAACTGCAGTAAGTTACAGGATCTTCTCTCACTGAAACAATTCAAAATAAAAATAGGCAAAAATAATACACTGAAAACGTACACCCACCTTTACCTGACATATTTTACCCAATAAAAGCAGGTGCAACAGATTCATGCACCAAAACAAATGTCAGGTACTTACACATTAACCCTCTGAGGCTGCCAGCCTGCGATTGGTTGGCTGTGAGCTCTGATAGCTTTAGCTTTAGCCACACTGCCTTTGGTAGCTTTTACATGCCCACAGTGAGCTGGGTGTGGGTGCTTTAAGTGTGGTTTACTTTGACAAACTTTCTTCACCCGCAGTGAAAAACCGTCACGCTAACAGCATGTTGCTGTGAGTGTGCGCACCACTATTTGCTCTTGTCACTGTGTGTGTGTGTGTGTGTGTTTGCACATGCATGAAACAGACTGGGGCGTGTTGGGTGTTTGTACATAATGTTGTAGCTGCTCACACTGTGGCTGCTGTGCCTTTCTCAGCTGGTCTCCTCCTGGGCTTCACCATTAAAACACAAGTTTGTCATTATTGTAAAAGCAGGAAAGTCAGAGTGAGTTTGCCTGTGGGCAGTGTGTGCGTTCACATCATAGTTATGTGTATCATATCTGATCAGATTCTGGCAGCAGGACAAACCAAAGAGCGGCAGCATCACAATCAAATGTTTCATAACAGGAGAGGAAATCTGAGAAATGGGTTTTAACCACTACTCACAGCCATCGTCAAGCTCTGTGCTGTTTGGTCCTGAGCAGGTGCTGTTCTAGCAGCTAACAGAGGCTAAAAAGTTGTTGCAAATTTGTTCCCACTGCTAAAAAGTTCTCAGTGTGTAAGCGTGGCACATTCTCCACAGCATGTTTTTAGTCCAGTGTGGTGTCAGAACAAACAGCACACCTTCTCCATGGTTCCTCATTGTCTGGCATGTATACTTAGCGTCTCCTGGGAGGACTGGTCCTGAGCGGCTACAGTATCACAGACTGTTCCTCCTCCTCCTCCTCAGGCTGCTGTGCTCAAGCTGCCCTCAGGGATCTGCTGCCCTGACGGTTCAGGGAGTAACCCTCAGCTTGGCTTATAAGAGCAAACATAGCTGCCCACTCTGCTAAAAATATGTCTCACATGTTTTTCAGTTTTTCAGTGGATGCATTTCCTTTAAATCTCAGAAGGTTAGCAGGAAGATTCTCTGACTAAGATTCTGTGCGTGAGCTGCAGAAAAATGTTGATGAATGCTGATTTATCGAGAGGACAGAGGGCAACAGAAGAATAACTGCCCTGTCAGACATATATACGTCAGCTCTGTGCATTCACGCTTCAGTCCGTCAAATGTGTTTACAGCCACGACGGCTGCTTTCTGCTCCTCCTCCTGCTTCTCTCTCTCTGAGGGCAAAAAGATGTTACAGCCATGCAGTGACATTAAAGAGCCGAGCACGCCGCTGTGCTGCAGGCTGAGCTGTGGGGAAATGTCAGGATCACATGCTCAGGAAAAGCCTCGCCAAAGGACACAGCACGGGCAAGTACACGAGTATTGCTTTCTCTTGGGGACTAGAGGTTTTTCAGAGGTCAGAGGTCGCTGTGGTTGCGTAATAAAACTCTGCGCTGAGTGAGGTATTCATTTAGTTAATGTGCAGAAAGGAACCCATAGTGGTTGAAAGGGGTTGAAATGACCTTTGTTCACGGGGGGGGGGAACTACATCAGGACAGGAACTCACTCCCATCAACTACCAGCTTTATTTCAAAGACGCTGTCATGACACGAGGTGTCGTTCGGTGGCCGTGTTAATGACACTGGGTTATGGCAGTAGTGAGACGGGTCTGTCAGAGTTACTGCAGAGGCCTGATTTAACCTAAAGAAGGATCCTTTCCTAACTAACCACGCCGTTTGCAGAAATGTGGGCAAACAGTATAAAAAGATATAAAATACTCCTGCATGCTGCTGCTTCCTCAGAGGAAATGCTCGACGCCTTAGGCACCAGTGTTTTGGCACAGCTGCGCTTTAAACTGACACCTTCCCCTTCTAGCACGTAGAAGCAGGTGGAGGCTGCCCCCCCGGCAGCCTCCTCGCTCATTAAAATAATCCTGCACTGATCGGGGTCGTTTCTGATAACACGTTCAGAACATATTGGTGAACATCTCAGCTTTTATAACTGGCTGCCTGAAAAAAAGCTGCTGTAAAACACACACACACACACACACACACACACACACACACACACACACACACACACACACACACACACACGTTCTTTTGTCGCCTTAGTCATAAGTCCAATTTACACATGCAGCAACAGGCAGGCTGTGATACCAGCAGAGCTGCAGTGAGACTGACATGGAAACATGTTTGAGATTTGACTGCCAAACCAGCCCACTATCACAGCAAGGTCTTCAAGCTGTATAATCTGTCAGCTGTACTGCATGTGCGCGTCCTGCTGCAAGAAGGACGCGCTGCAAGAAGTCACAGTCGTATCATCTTAGAAAACAGGGTCAGCTCCTATTAAATATGATTACTGCATGATATGTGCACAGGAGTGAACACACCTGAATAGGTCAGCATCTCCCATCTCAAATTCTTGCTAATTTTAGGCACTCAGCTTCATGCTTCACTCTCCTCATATCAAACACACCTTCCAAATTTGGAAGTCTGTAGAGTTTCCCATCTCTCCGCTGCATCGCTGCCTGCTGGTTCAACCCCTCCACCACCCGCCATCATCCTCATGGGGGATGTTTACTCATCACCGCCCAATTTCTACATGTAACATCAGTGAGGAGCTTGGACTAAAACCTGACTAAATGTGATAAATCATTCCAAATGTCTGATTGAACAACAGTTGTTTTTAGGTTATTTATATTCTTTATATTCTTAATTATATTGAATCCAGAGAAATTATGTATGGAGAACTGCAAACTGAAATAACCAAAAATATCTTTAGTTAAACGTACTGAGAATAAATGTCAGCGTGAGTGCACCCAGTCCTCTGATACAGTAATGAGTGATCTCAATAACATATGCTCAAGGACCAAGCAGAGTGGGCGGGGCCATCACAATACTGTAAGGTAAAGGCACAGCAGCCTTAGACAGAGAACCGCTCTCTCTCTCTCCTGCTGTGCACAGGTGAACAGTTCAAAACAAGGGGCTTATTTCACCCAGATATCCAAAATACAGAGGAATAAAAATAAGCTACTTTAAGAAATAAGTGGACCCATAAAAGAGATCAGCTAAGTATAATTCCAGCCAACAAACTGAGCTGTGAGCAGAGCCAAACATTATAAATGCAGAAGAGAGAAAAGTTCAGGGATACGTTCAGCCCGCTCCATCCATGCTGTCACAGGCCTCTGCATTTAATCCAGCTCCACCCTCAGCCTCCTCTTTTGTTTAACCCTGAAGGACTCGATGTAGTTGTTCTGATGGTACAGCAGAGAGTGAAACCATAAACCTGTCTGATTTATGGATCAGATTATGCATTATGGTTTGGGTATGGTTTGCACAGCGTGCCGAGCTCTCGCTTCCTGCTTTCACTCGTAACGTCACAGCTCCAAAAAACTGTGACAACTGTCTCTGCTGGATGACATCAGATATTGTCATGGTAACAAGTCGCATATATAGGTCACACATCGTGGGATTCATATTTGGAGCACAGGTCTGTGTGGTTTATGCTGGAGCAGAGGAAACGTGTCTGCGAGCAGCGTTTCTCTGATATGTTTCTGCACTGGGACGGTCTGAGCTGCACTCTGATGTCAGCAGGAGAGTCTGAGCGCAGCGTGAAAACTGACAGCTTTTATTGTCTTTCACAGGAGTCAACGTTACTTTACGGTCTATACGCTTCTGGTTCTGCTTGAGTTTAATGGACTCCTCTGTGGCGCAGCTTAAACAGCAGTGAAACATGAGCGCGCTGCTCCGTCGCTCTGCACAAAGCACAACGCCGTCACTTTTTCCTTCTAGAAACTCACAGTAGATGTTATTTCATATTAATGAAGCTAATTATTATTGATTCGTGCCAGTTTCCTTAAGCCTCAATTGCACTGTGTGCGTCCGCATGTCTGCTGGGGTCCGAGCGACATAAATGTTGTCGTCAGACTGTGAGCGCGAGGGTCTGTGGAGACGTCTGTCTGTGTTTTGTGACTGCAGAGAATATGAATATCCACTGGAAATATAAATCACCACAGTGGTTTGATCCACTGCCTGCCTTCCTTTACTTCTTTACTGTGCAGTTTAAAACACAGGCTGTGTGAGATGTTCTTCTTTAGTCATACCACTCGTCCATCCATCTATTTTCTTCCATTTATCTAATTCAGTTGGGGGGGCTTGAGCCTATCTTTGGACTGTGGGAGGAAACCCACGCAGACACGGGGAGAACATGCACACACTTGTAGAACCAGGCTGCATCTCGTAGGCTCTGCCTTGAAGCTGAAACTTGTGCTTCAGCGATGCTGTCATGTTGTCACAGGGCGGTCTGTAGGAGGTCTGTGGGAGATCCCCTGACTGTCCCGCTGCGACTACAAACTCCTGGAAACACCCTGCTGTACCGTGTGCCTGCATTCAGCACATCAGCAGCACTGTTCAGGGTTCTTTGAGTGCTGCGTCTCTCTTTTACATCTGTCATTGCTGCTCGTTGATCCCATGAAAACCCCATGTGATGAAAGCATCCGAGTTTGCTTTTAGCCAAAGTTAAAATAAGCAAAGTTTTGAAAAAGATCAGAGTTTAATAAGCTGGCACTGATCATATAAAGACACTGGTTACTCTGGTAGCCTTTCTGTAGACTGGCTGGGAATGCCCTTGTATTGTATAATACTGCTAATTGGTGAATCCAGTGCTGTGTAACGCTTGCTTTGGCACTCTTTATGCCACTGATCCCGGCTCCATTAGGCTCATGAAAGAGACGTATGAAGCTGAGATGAGTTTAAGCGAAAGAAAACAGTTATCTGCAAACATGCTGATGAACGATTAGGTGACACTGAGCGAGCCACGTCAGATTTCAAACGTAAAGTCTTTAGACAGGCCCGCGTTGACTGGAGCATCTTCATCATGTCGGCAGATATGTGAGCACGTGGAGCCAAGTTAATCATTCGCTGTCCTCTTCTGCACCTCTGAGCTGCACAGTAAATCCCTTCATCTGGCAGAGGGGCACTCTCTGCACAGACCCCCGCTGGCTGCAGAAGTTTTAGTTTGCTCCTCTCAGCTCGTACAGCTGTCATCAGATACTAAAAGCAGGTTAAACCGAGGTGGCCCCGACAGCTTGTAAATCTGCCCGTGTTGTCGTGACTTCTTCCTCTAGTATCTGAAAGTGTCCACCACGGATGTAAAATGAGCAGGCCGGCCGCTGAGCAGGAACGTAATCGATAGCTCTGAAATATTGATACTGGGTGGGTGTTTGTGTTTCCCTTCGTGGCAGGACTGGCAGTCTGCCCACTCCCTCACCTCGTCAGGTTAAACGGCGGCACACGCTAATTATCCTGCTGACACGCTCACACGTTCCCACGCTCATCCTCACCTCGATCCTTCCAGCGTGAAATCTTTGGAGTCAAAGATGAAAATTTTTGTCTTGTTTTTGTTTGGTTTGTTTTTTAGTTTCGGGTCACTTTGAAAAGTCTGTGCTTGTCTATTGATAATATTAATGTCTGCCCCCATTGTAGATGGAGGGAAAGGCAGAAGATGAAGGTGTTACAGTTTTCCAAAATTATCCATTTATAGATGGTCTTTTTTTGCTGGTAGCATTTCTGTGCTGTAATAGAAAGTATCAAAAAATTAGAATGAGCCTGGCAGGAAGGGCTGGGCTGCATGTTAAAATCTGACTACAGATCATTTTGTTACCTAAAGTGCAACAAAAGTTTTTAAGCCGAACGTAATGAGACTGAGAGTGTGAGAGAAGGTGTCAGGGAAAGCATCATCATCATCATCATCATCATCATCGGTCGAGTCACCAAGGAGAAGCTGCTGATGTCAAAGGTGTGAAATCCCTCCAAAGTGCTGATCCTTTGCTGTTAGCTTCCTCCATCCTAAAATATAATAACAGCCAATGGCAGTAAAATGGTAATGTTTGGAATATGTCCCCTTGTTTCATTTCAGCTTTGTGTGTGAGTCTCTGCTCCTCTTTGCTCCCATTTAAGGTCTCACTAGTTTCCTCCTTCCTCTGCTCTCCTTAAAGCTCTGCAGACTGAAGGCTGGATTAACCGAGGACGAGACAAATCAACACTTGTTTAGTTTTGTTGCACAAACGCGGCAAAATGTTCTTAAAGCAAGAAGAAAAACTGACGAGAAAAGTGGCGTTCACATTTCCATGGCTGTCACCTCTCTTTCCTCTAACTGCCTTTTGCAGTTAAATCACAAACTGCTGCAAACAAACAGATGAAAACTTCACATCTGAGCATGTGATACCTACATACATGCAATCAATGATTTATCCAACTGTAAGAAGTGAATAAAAGTCAAAACATTTGCTCTGTTTTACTATTTTTTAAAGGCCTATAACACGACTGAAACTGAATCTATTTTAATATTTGTGATGTTGCTCACTGTCTTTCACTGACACACAGTGACACACACACACACACACACACACAGTGACACACACACACACAGAGGCAGGGGGAGGAGTGAAGGACAGCAGATTAAGTGGAGTCTCTGTAAATGCACAGCTTCATCAACACATTCAGATCTCTCATTTGATGATTTTGGATTAGTGAAGCTGCCCCCCCCCCCCCCCACCACCACACACACACACACACAAACACATTCATGTTCATTTCAAAGAGTCCAGAACTTCAAGCCTGAATTTGTGTTGTGTGCACACACACACACACATCCATATTGCAGGGGATGGTTTTATGCAGGGCAGCACAGCGGTGGTTAGCGCTGTCGCCTCACAGCAACGAGGTCCTGGGTCTGAATCCACCATCTGGCCGGGGTCTCTCTGTGTGGCGTTTGCATGTTCTCCCCGTGCCTGTGTGGGTTCTCTCCGGGTACTCCGGCTTCCTCCCACTGTCCAAACACGTGCAGTTAGTGGGGTTAGGTTACCTGGTTACCAGGGTGCGTCCTGCCTCTCGCCCGATGGCAGCTGAGATAGGCTCCAGTCCCCCCCCCCGACCCAGAAAATGGAGGGATTACATGCAGAGATGTGAAAATAGGCAGATGCAGACAGTTATTTCACTTCTAACCAGCTGTCCCCGATCCTTCCAGTCCCCCTTTTGCCTGCTGGTTCACCAGGTTCCTGTTCCTTGTGATTCAGCTGGCTCTCCAGAGCGTCTCGTCCCACAGTTGAATGGGCTCAAAATTCCAGTTCTTGAGATGGAGAGTCACTTTAACCAGAGCCCACAGCAGGTGGAGACCACATTCATTGAGGGTGCAGAATAGAAAAAGGACTATAGTTGCCAACTGCTGTCCAAGAAGGTAGAGTTTAAGTCTGTCGGGAGGACTGGGAGTCGTGTGTTTGCAGAGAGGCACCTTATTTACACTGTTGTGTAATAATCCAGTTCTACTAACCAGGCTCACAGATATCCAGTTATAACCTGTCTCTATATAAATGCTCTCTCATGTCGAGTTAAATGTTAAGGATGGCCAGTAAAAGGCACAAATATGTTTATTTGTCACGGTGCACGGCTCTACTCACGGTCAAATCAAGTTGAAGACATTATGCTAATTGTTACTAATATTAACCCTGCCTGATTATTTTCCATGTAGCTGTTTATAGGCAGCTCCTCTTCCTGGCCCAGTGCTCCTAATGAGGTCTTGTTAAAAACATCCACATCACCGGCGGTTTCCATACTGACGCCCTTCACGCCGAACCGGCGCCGCTCTGTTCCAAAACAACATGGATGCCGCCTCAGCTGCCGCGGCTTACGGGGGTTTTAATTTTCATCTCTGTGGGAGGAGCAGGGGCCTTCAGGGGGCCGAGGAAGAAATTGAATCAGTGCTGATAGCGTCCTGGGAGAGATTCACAATAACGCACAGTAACACACCGTAATGCTCGGTGAGATACAGTGATAAGCCTCGGGGGAGAAGACTGGCAGAAAGATGGCTGTGTGTGTGTGTGTGTGTGTGTGTGTCATTTAAAGGGAAAAATCCTCTGATACTCCTACATGTTTTCAGTTTTTAATGTGAAAGTCCCTCCAGGAAGCGGAGGCGGCCCGAATCACATGAAGTAACGACGAGACATTTATTCAGCTTTACTGAAAACCAGCTCAAAGGCCTCTTACACACAAACGTGTCTCGGCTCGTGTTGAGTGATGAGTTAGGAAGTCATAATTATAAAATAAGAATGTACTGCCCTGTTTGACCACAGCTTTGTTTTAGCTGAACTACACCGTGCCTCGGGTCCCTCTCTGAGCTGAGTCTGGGACGGTCCTCCAGGCTTTTGTTTAGGGTCAGAATTCAGGTCCTCAGTAATGCTGGATTTAAATTTGATGAAGTCGTTTTCACACACAAACTCTGGACCATGTTGGAGAATCAGGTTCTCATAGCAGCAGGATGTAGTTTGCTTCAGTCTCTAGATGGAGCTGAAGGGGTGAAGACCATTTAATGTCTGATCCAACTGACTTGGATGTTTACATTCTCAGTTCAAATAAATTTTATTTCTATAGCACCAAATCACAGCAAACAGTCGCCTCAAGGTGCCTAGAAAGGTTCAGGGTCTCAGTGAACAGTTCTTGAGCTAAATGACAGTGATTGGTCAGTTTATACATTATCCACAGAGGTTAAATGCGCGCCAACCATCTGCCATTATTTGAGAATAAACAGGCCTCTGCACCACCTCCTCCTACTGCCGGGCTCTCGTCTCTGTTAACACCAATCCATCCAGATCGATCCAGACGGGTGGAGAGGATTTCAGGCAGTTGGGAAAAGCACCATTATAAAATGTCAACTTGCTCTCTGCAAAGCAACCCTGCTGTGAAAAGCAGCAGAAATCAGAAAATCCCCTCTTCATGCTCCATTTTTTCCTCTTGAAATGTGCTCTCACTGCAGCAATTTCACTGCAGAGGGAAACAGCGGCAGAGCACTTCTCTCAGCGACACCGAGCTGTCTTTTTGAGGTTTTTATCATCTGTGACACAATTCTGCCTCGAGTGTGGGAGCAAAAGCACTTACTCTTTTATTTTTTTAAAAAAAAGAGACAGGCAGGCAGGACAGGGGGCAATGAAATGGTTTTAAAGCTTTGTGATCACTTTGATTTACAGTGTGCTTTGTGTCAACGAGAGTCATCTAAACTGTAAATAAAGCATTTGAACGTGTCACTGACTGAAGGAGGTGGTTTATGAATTCAAATATGCAAAAAAAAAAAAGATGGAACATATCTGCGTAGATCTTTGCTCTGGGTGGAGCCGTCCTTGAGATTTATACTCAAGGGCGAATGATCAGTTTTTTTTGGTTCTTCCAGTGTTGTCAGCCAAATGTCTGATCCACAACTTGTTTTAGCTGCGTGTCTGCTGGAGTGCTACAGACAGAAACCAGAACGCTGGATGGTTTGGAGACGGTGGCGCTGACAAAAAGACGGGAGGCTGAGCTGGAGGAAATGAATGTTTTCACTGGGAGTGACCTGGATGAACAAGATTAGAAATGAATATATCACAGAGACAGTTTGAACATATGGAGAGGAGGGAGAGTGGATGCAGAGGACAGAGGAGGATGCTGGGATAGGGTGAGATGGAGGCAGATGATCCGCTGTAGTAACCCCTGAAGGGAGCAGCCAGAAGAAGAATTAAATGTGGAACTGAAAGAGACTCAAACCTCCATTCTTTCTGCCCGCTGGGTGTAAAAAGAAGTACCCATGGTCCTGATGACTTGATGGTTGAGCGTGTTTTCATTGTGTAAATGACGGTAAGGTAGATGATAAACCAGGGTATGCCTTAATGTGGGTGTGTACTGGCCTCTCAGTCACATCCACCACTGACAAAAATAGGCCTCAAAACATGATGTCATCCTTTACATACAGTCTATTATCCTGGAGCTTTACCACTTTTTCCAGTTGGTAATTTGTCCAAAGATATTGATTTATAGATTAACAGTCTTATCAGCATCCTGCAGATACTCTGCTTGGTGATGGTTTTGTGAGGAAATAGAAGCCGTCCTGTGTGACCTTTTGGTAGAGATACTGTAGAGGGTAGCAGATGCTGAGGAGCTGTCCTGACTTGTCTATGACTGTAATTACTCCCCATGTGCACCGATCCTACGAGAGAGCAGCAGATAAACACTGTGTCATCCAGCTGAAGTAAGAAAAATCTGAACAAAAACAGTTCACCCTGTTTGAAGGGCAGTTTGTGTGGAACTCAGGTGAAAGCCGTGGAGGGCTTTCCTCTGTGAGTGGGTCTGAACCAGCCTGTTTTTAACACTTGCATCATGTGAAGCTCCAGCAGGTAGGAGGAAGCTGGCGGCGGTGAAATCCCTCGTGCTGTTGCAGAGCGTTACATCAGCCCGGCTCTACCTCACTTTATACACTCATAGCTGATGAAAGCTTTCAGTCTTCATACTGTCATCATCAGAGGAAGTTCAAAGCGTTCTTCTAAGACATGTGTTCAGTTTAAATGTTACAGAGCTGCTCTCTGGATTTTTTTATTTGTTTGGATTTTACCTGTAAATCCCCCAAAGCCAGAATGTCTTCAAACTAGTGTCGGGTGAGCCGGTCTTAACTGTGGACTAATTTGAGCAGTCGGTATACTTTTTGTTTCCATAGTTAAATCCATTCATCCGCTTATCCTGTTCAGGGTCGCGGGGGGGGGGCTGGACATAGGGTGAGAGGCAGGGTACACCCCGTGCAGGTCGCCAGCCTGTCACAGGGTCAACACAGAGAGACACACAACCATTCACACCTATGGGCAATTTAGAGTGACCAATTAACCCTAGAAAGTGCATGTGTCAGGTTTAGGGCTGTGGCCAGCGTGGTAGAGGACCCCAATGCAGGACTCAGACGAGGAGGTAACAATAACTGAACGCTTTAATCCAAAAAATACGAGAATGTGGCATAAACATGAACATGAACGTGGCATAAAGCACACAGCAGGGAAAAACCGGAAAAACGACGCGACTAAACAACTAAACTAAACAACACGGAGACCTTAAATACACTGAGACATAATGAGGGAAAAGGGAAACAGGTGACAACACAGGTGAACGACATACACTAACGAGACAAGGGGAAGTAAACACAAGATCGTCAAAATAAAACAGGAAGTGAGTAAACATGACACGTATGTAGACTTAGCACAGAGGGAACCTAAATACCATGCACATGGGAAGATAACTGAACACAGAGAAGGCCAAGAAAGACACAGGAACACTAACCAGACAGGAGGATACGGGAAACAAAACATAACAGACAACTCAACAGAAAACAGTAATAAACTAAGATCCTAATTCATAACACAACTCAAAGAACATAAGGGCCAATGGCCCAGGATCATGACAGCATGTATTTGAAACCCACGCAGACATGAGGAGAACATGCAAACTCCACACAGAGAGGCCCGGGCCAAGGTGGAGTCAAACCCTGACCTTCTACATGTCATTCTAGCTGTGAGGCTGAAGCAGTGCTAACCACTACACCACCATGCTGCTATCCTTCCATCCATCCATTCTCTTCTGCTTAACCTGTTCAGGGTCATAAAACTAAATTATAGTCACTCATAACATTAAATGTACTTTTTCAGCTCTCTTTGTGTGACAGATTTCCAACCGAGTGTGCACAAAGTTGTTGTGTATGTAAATACTTTGTGTTCTCACTTTGCGGTCAAACCATGGATTGATAAGGCTGTTGGAGGCCTGAAGGCAACTGCTATTGGGTCTCAGAGCAGAGTGCTTTAAAGTTTGCATGAATCAATATTTTTATATCAGCTCAGTGACTTTATGTAATGGACTGGGGTTCAGTTAGAGGAGCAGCACTGAAACAGCAGAGGTTATTAAGCTTTCTAAGTGCTCAGTTTAGGTCTTGGTTCAGATTTACAGAGTGAAGATTAACACAGTTTCAAGTAAATATTAATGTAATGCTCTTCACCTGCTGTTCACCTTTGCTGAAAAGTGATCATGTGCCAGTGTTACATTCAGTTCTCTCTGCTGCCCCCAAGTGGTCAAGAATGAATTATTAATGCTTTAAACGTGATGAGGATAGAAATCCATTCATATCACGATCAGGATACTGGCTTATCTTGTCATGTAGCACTAATATAACAGGTTGTACTTCCATACTACAAAACTTCAATATAAATATTTTATCTGTTCACAATCAAAGTTTTTAATGCAGAAATGTCCATTAAATGCAACACATTTGCATTACGTGTCATATTCTTTAATTGCTCGTCACGAGAAACATTTGACCTGAAATGAACTTAAAGTTTTTATTATTCAGAACTCAAATGGAAAAGTTTCACTTAAAAGCAGCGTGCAGTGAACATTTAAAGTGTTGCATCCTAAGCTTTCTGCTGCGGATGTATAACTGGAAACTCTTGCTTCATGTCACATCTGTGATCAGTCTGAATTCTAAGTTTCCTGCTGTGACAGGAGACACCGCAGGTGTTGAGTTGTGACACCTCAGTGACAGAAATGAGATACATATTACATGTTTCAGTTTATGCTAGTATCAGTCCTTCAAAGGTCTTCATAGATGGTGGATCGTTGTTGGGACATGTTATGCAGGAGTTTGAATGTTCAGGATGATCAATAAACCTGATTAAAGTTTTGCACCATTCTCATCTGTTCTGGAATCAGATGTTCTTGTTTAAACCTTATTTTGGATTTTCCAGCAGAATCAAGAAACCAGCCAAGTGTGTCATCATAGTTACAGATCATAAGACTTCAGTGTTCTTTGTAACATCTGCAGTATCTACGAGATTATCAGCAAAGCAGATGATGAAACCGAAGCTGCTCTGCAAAAACCTCTGTGCCTTCAGTGTTGATAGGCTATTACTCATGGGCTGTGGGTGGGACATTACTCGAAACTGTGCAGGCTGCAGCCGCCGTGGCATCATCCAGTAATTTGCAAAGTCCCATTTTAAAACCTCAACCTGAGCATTATGACTGTTGCCATATCATTTTGTTGCAGTCAGGCATGAGAAACTCGGGACACTGCGCACCCATCCAGCATCCTCTGTTTTGACTCTAATAGAGATGATACTTTACAAAATGAACTCCATGTTGGATTAAATAAGGCTTCAAACTAATGATTGAGACCATTAAAGTTAGCATGAGAAAAGTATTTACTGAATTCATAGCTTATGGGAGCAGGCCGTGGTTTTCACATTGACTTCTACACAATCAGACTCCTTTTTGTAATCAGCCATTGGAGAGGTTTAAGGCACTATTAGCACTCACTTCTCTTTTCAGAGATCTACAATCACATTTTTTGCAGTATTTAGTTGTCCCATCTTTTACATACAGTCTGTGATCCTGACGCTGGAGTTTCAGGGATCTGGCGGTGATTTATTGCTTTTCTTGGTTATTTGTCACTAACTGTCAGAAGGTGAGTGTTAAGTGTTAAAATCTCCTCAATTAATATTTTCAGATCAGCAGTCTCATCAGCTTCCTGCAGATAAACCAAAGGCTGATGTTTTTGTCAGAAGTGATATTTAATAGACACAGCAGAGGGTAGCAGTCCTGTCTGGACTCCTCTATGACAGGTCACGTCCCGTCTCAGAGCACTAAAGACGGCGACAGTGGAAGTGCTCAGTTCAAGGGTTCAGCCAATGGCTGATGTTACTCTGGCTGTCGCCATGTTTAGTGGTGGTGGTCTATGGCAGTGACTGCAGACTGAGAGGTAACTGCATCTTTAAATTCATTTATTTCAGCAATAATATTGGAAAAAAGAGAAAAAGAAAACAGATTCATGCCTGAGCAGTCCTCAGCTCCCAGTCTTGGATAAAGGGTTAAATTCTTTATTTTTTATTTACTATAAACCATAAATGCATGTAACCATTCACCACCACAGAAGCCATCCTGAACAACTGATCACCCACTTTATAACCACCTTAATGGAACAAGAAAACATCAGCACTGGGAGACTCCTTTCTTTCTGTAACCAAAGAGTTACAGAAAATCATTCGTACCCGCAGCCATCGGGCTTTTCAATTCTCATACAAATCGCAGACGAGCTGTCAGACATAATAAAATTCTTCTTCAAACTTTTCTCCACCGAGTTGTCCAAGAAAACCCACCACACTGCATAATCTGAAGTCTTGAACCGAATCCTTCACTGCAGCGTCCACTAGTTTCCTCATACAGAAATACACTGTGAGATCTCTGACAGAGAAGTCATTTTGATCTAAAACAAGAGCTGACAGCACTCCTGCAGTTTTTCACTGATTTGATTTCACGTCCACATCAGACATCAGTGTGACGTCAAATACCGTCGAGCTCTCCTGCCTGGAAGGCTTTTAAAGCATCTCACTGTACGTGTCTCTCACAGCTTGTAACTGTATGAAGTCTCGATGCTGCGCCTGGGTCACATCCAGCTCTAATGCTCTAAATAAGTGACAGACTGTGTAACAGAGAACCGCAAACATGAAGAGAGTTTGTGACAGCGTGCAGCACCATGACGACTCTTCAGATAACACCAGTGGGACTGCAGTGAGCACACAATGCTTTCATCATGTCACATCACCTCAGGACATCATACTTTATTGAACACTGTATATGCATCTTAAAGTAGTGCTGAGGTCATGAGGGCTGATGCCATGTTCCCACAGTTTGATTCATGATGGCCTGCTCTGTGGAGGTGTTCAGCTCTGAGCTTTCATATCTTCTTGATTTATTAAAAAAAAAAAAAAATCTTAGAGAGAGACTTTGGATTTGGACCCAGAGGCAAAGGCACTCAGTCTCTCAAGAAAAAAAAATGGAAACATATGGACCTTTACATCTGCAGACACAGGCAACAGTGATGTATTTGTAAAAGGACATTTTATTCTGTGTTCACAAGAAAGTGAAAATAATCTCACACAACTTTCAGTGTGATGTTGTTAGGCCAGCCAGAGACACAAATCACCTTTGCCGCTGCATCAGGAAGGGCATCCAGTGTGAAACTGCCACATCAAAAATCTGCCCTCAGCTGTTCCTCAGCCTCAGCTGTTCCTCAGCCTCAGCTGTTCCTCAGCCTCTCTCTCTCTCTGTGTGTTTTAGATAGCAGCTCAGTCCGTGTTGTTCATGTGTATGAACACTGCTGGGATATTCATCAGTTACCTGTCTGACCGAGCTCAGCGCCAAGCCTTCCTCGAGACGCGACGGTGCATTGAAGCTCGACTGCGACTCGAGACAGAGAACCAGAGACAGGTGAGTCAGATATAGCTTTATACCTGTGTGGGGTGCCTGCTGCAATGTTTGGGGTGATTTATTAGTCACTGTTTGTGTTGTCTTTTATTTTGCCTTTTTTAAATATTACTACATTTGTGGCAATGAAAATGTTCACAAGAAACGTAAAAGAATGGAAGCACATTGAGAATGTGTGTGTTTAAAGTGTTTTTTATTTCTGTACTAGCAGCGTGGCTATAAGTTCACCGCTTAGATTTGAACTGCAGTATCTCAGCTGTTATGTAATTGTGAAGTTGTTTTGTACATTCGTGGTTCCCAGAGGATGAAACCTGTTGACCCTGGTAATTTACTAACTTCCTCACTTCTAGTATCACCAGGAAGAAGACACTTGTGGTGAAATATTATCACACCTATTATATAAACTACATTGAAATGCTCTGAAAATATTCTGTTTGGACTCCTTTAGTTTCACCACCAGGTCAAAGGTCACTTTAACATCTGAACATTGACTGGAATGACTGGAGCAGGTAGTCAGATATTCCGGGTACCCAGGATTAAACTCAGGTTAAACTCATTCTTAATCTGCTGAGTTTAAGAATGTCTAAACTTTTGCTCTGAGTTGATACTTCATGTTTGATTTTACTATTTCCTGTCACTTTGTGACAAATATATAACAGCACAGTCCCTCCCCACAGAGAGGAACCAGCTCTCCATGAACCCGTTTTCCACCTGGTGCCAGTTCTGGTTAGTGTCCTTCCTGCTCACAGTGGATCTTCAGAGCAGAAGCAGGATAGTGGTGTAGAGGTCCATCTATCCACAGGGCCAGAGAAGGTGAATGATATCAAGGACAGTGGGATAAGAAGGGCTGGGGGTAGCTGGTTAGCAGTGACTCTTCTTTTATCAGCTGCTCCCTTTAGGGGTTGTCACAGTGGATCATCTGCTTCCATCTCATCCTATCCCTCACATCCTCCTCTGTCACACCAAGCCACTGCATGTTCTTCTTCACTAAATCCATGAATCCTCCTACCTGACAGCTCCACTTCAACATCCTTTGCCCAATATATCCACTATCCCTCCTCTGCACATGTCCAAACATCTCATCCTCGCCTCTCTAACTTCATCTCCAAACTGCTCAGCCTGAGCTGTCCCTCTGATGTGCTCATTTCTAATCCTGTGTCTGCCGGCCCTTCCCCACTGTCACAGTCTGAACCTGAATCTGTGGGAAACACTGAGTGCTTTAGGCGCTGACAGTGGTTCATATACATCATAAACATGAGCATGTTTGATCTTTCACGTAAACATTATACCTGCATAAGAGCAACATGATAGCATGTGTTACTGTGAGCATGGCTAGCATGCTTGTTTAAGTGCTGTTTGCCCAGTGACAGTTCACAATCCACCGCTGTTTTCTTCACTGTATTTACAGTTATGGCAGTTTTCAGTTTAGACTGAAATCTTTTCAGACCCCTGTTTGAGCTCCAGTGACAGATATCAGACAGAGTGAGCTTGACACACCGCTGGAGCCACAGCAGCACAGAGTACACTAGAGCACAGCAGAATGATGTGCAAAGAAGACGTTTTCTCTCCCTGTTGCTCGGTGCTGACGCTCAGCGTGAAGCGACTTTGAAAAAGGAAACAAAACAAATTATGGATTTGAGCTTAGAGGACTGAGTGTTAGCAGCACAGCTAATGAGTCCTCTGGGAGGAGAATAACATGGACGCTGCATTGATTCAATACTGTCACACACACTGTGCACGCGGTCGCCGCTGCACACATGCACATACATGCAACACACACACACACACACACACACACACACAGACACACACAGTGGCAGATAGCGAGCTTTGTTTGTGCACCGGAGTGGACAGTGCCGCTCTGAGAAGCCACAGAAAGCTTTTACAGTGGTCGTGTTTCCTGGAAGGCTTTGGCTCTGATAAGCTCTGGGATGGTTGTAATGGAGTGAGCAGGAGCCCCACCCCTGAACAGAACACCATAATGGCATCCAATCTGAGTCTGCTATTTGAGCTTATGTGTTCCAAGATCACAGTGCCACATTTCTGGTTGTAAGACCTCTCCAGAATACTACAGGGTCTTTACGGTACAGTAGAAAGGGCCTTGAGGCGACTGTTGTGATTTGGTGCTTATAAATAAACCTGAATTGAACTGAAGATCAGCTCTTTCTGTGTGTGTGTGTGTGCCTGCAGTGTTTCTGAGTGTGACGGTAATCTGAAGGCAGCATGAGGACATTTGCTGCAAGCAGAAAACCAGTTTCAGTATTTTTAGATAAATTAGAAACTTCCTGTTGTTCAGTAAGCCCAAAGCAAACTGCCGAGAACCACAACGAAGACAAACGCATTTAACTTCAGCATCCACCAGCTGGAGAGCCACCTGCTGTCGTGGTCCCGGGTTTTGAGTTTAGATCATCTTTTAGGTTTCTGTTATTGTTAATATTCAGTTTTCTGTTCACACAGTTGTTGTTTATTCCTTTGTGTTTACAAGGTTGTGTTTAGTTTGTTTCCCTCTGGCTGTCTTTGTTTTTCAGTGTTTCCTCGTCTCTGTCTTCATGTGTTTTCTCCTTGTGTTATCTTTGTGTGTGTGTGTGTGTGTGTGTGTGTGTGTGTGTGTGTGTGTGTGTGTGTGTGTGTGTGTGTGTGTGTGTGTGTGTGTGTGTGTGTGTGTGTGTGTTCTGGGCTGTGTCTGCTACCTTTACTTCCTTCCTGTCTTTACTTTGAAAGGTTCAGTTTTCCTCCATGTCGCCCTCACTTATTCCTGGATTGTCCTCAGCCATGTTTTATTCCCCCCCTTGTTTCCTCATCACCTCTTGTGTGTATTTTGTCACAATCTTCCTTTGTTGTTTGTCACGTCGTCCTCATATCTGTGTGTTCCCTTGTTCTGCGTTCCCTGTGTTTTTGGATTACCTGGCTCAGTGCTTTGTAAACTCCAAGATTTTTGAACTTTGTGATTTTCTGGACATGTTTATTCCTCTTTCCTGAGTCCTGCATTAGGGTCTCATGACACATGTTTTTTCTTTGGAGGTGGTAGAAACCCAAAACAGAGCAGAAAGGACAGCACATATATGGTTATGGGCAACATGTTGGTCACTGGTTGGACAACAAAGTGCAAAAGTAAGTCAGTTCATTCTGCTGCTAAACTACAGGTGTTACAGCTAAACATAAGCAAAATAAAAACCAGCGCTTCAGAGCTGGAATAGGAAAGAAGAGGTTAAAACAGGAACCTTAGCAAGTTTACTCCAGAGCACCCTGTGTTTTGCAGCTGTTGCTGATATATGCTTGTATTTCATGCAGACACAGACCGACTTACAGTTCACAACTAGGCCAAATCAAGCTAGAGTGACAGATGTGATTTTAGTTTCGGCCCACGCTGCTGTTTGTAAAGAGAACAGTGAGCATAAACCCCCTGTTAGCCTGCTGCTAGTTGCTGCACCACTGCAATCCACTTTGCAACCCGCCTCCACCCCCCAGCTCCTCATTTTCAGGCCATTTTTAACTGAAATCTGTTGTCAATGTGTTATGTTGCAGGAGGTTCTGCTGCTGCTGTCTCTGCCTTTAGGCTTTCCATGTGGTCACATGGTAGTTCAGGGAGGTCCCAGAACAGAAACTCACAGCCAAATAATAAATCAAGTGACTGCAGCCTGGCACTGATTTCTAGAGAGCTGCTGGAGTTGTGTAGGAGTCCCTGAAATACAGTATTAATAAAGCAATCTGTATTTAAACTTAAAAGGATTCAGTCATATTTCTTTTAGTGTAGCAAATACACGACAACATCAGATCCTCAGAAATGAAAGGTCAAAGACAATGAGCTGCATTCAGCTGGAAGAGACAAAACACATCAAGTGTAAAACAGCTTTTACTAAACAGAAGTGCTTCTGCGAAACAAAGCACAGTTTTCCATTCCTGAAAAGAGTAACGGGAGGGTGTTTCCCCTCAGCTGCAGTGTAGTAACTCTAAGTTAAGAGAATAATAACTACTGGAATAAGCAGGTTATTAAAATGGATCAACTCAAAATTGGATTTTGAAGTCCACCACGTGCAACAATAACAGCAGGGCGGAGCGACAAAGTGTTTCCTTGTGGACCTTTAATGTGAATGAAGACAGAAGTTGTCAGTGAGCTTCTGGAGGGCTTTGGCTCTCAGCTAAAATCAAGCTGCGCTAATGACTTTCAAAGCCGATCTGACACCGAGTCCGCCGGCTCTCAGCTGTCCAAACCAGGGACCGTGTCCAGTGGAGCAAACACAGTCTGCAGCCCCCTGTCCACACTGCAAGAAGTGGCACTGCTGTGGATGAAATATTAAAAAGGGAGATGGAGTCTGGTTACAATGTGTCGTAAAGAAGGCTTTTAACTGATCCAGCTGCAATGATAAAGTTATGTAGTGCTTTATTATTAGCCTCCGCGTGTCCATCCCATTTTCATGAATCCCATTTTGGCAAAATTTGATTTTGGTGGTAAAATATCAAAGTCATTATTTTTACCTGTAACACAAGAGTTTGTACACAGAGTGTTTCACAGTCGGCCGTATTATTATCTGGCAACTTCTTTTAGCATTTCTTACATTTATTCTGTTATTTGTCTGAGAAGGCTGCAGCACTCTTAATTCATTTACTGTTTCACAGTCCCCTTGCTCTTATTGGGAAATTGCAGTCACTGCTGATCAGCGAGCCCTGCTCCTTTCTTACTTTTTCCTTCTTATCCTGCAGATAATCTCACACCAGGTGCAAGATTATCTGCAGCATACGGATTAACAGGAGAAATGGCTGATTATATTGCTCCATTATTTGCCACAGAGCACTTTGATAAGTGTGTATCAAAGCTTTTTTAACCAAGTGAGTGGCATGGTGGTAGAGTGGTTAGCACTGTCACCTCATATTAGGAAGGTACCTGGTTAGAATCCTGTGGTTGGCTGGGGCCTTTCTGTGTGGAGTTTCCATGCTCTCCCTGTGCCTGCGTGGGTGTCCTTCAGGTACGTCTGGCCTCCTCCCACAGTTCAAAGTTCACAGGCATGTTTTTCCTTGTGCCACATTTTACAAATTTCAACCCCAAACATGTGCTTGGGTCCAAATGACGACTCAAGTGAAAACAATGAGTTGGCAATCCCACCCAATATAAGGCGACCAAAATTCAGCATGTGCTTAAATTCCATTTAAGTTTATCATTTAAAATTTATGTCTAGCTGGGAAACTAACATGACTATTGTATGAAAATAAAATTGCAAAAGGAAGTTGAGCTGTTGATTGAACTTGTGGCACCGATTAATTGAATTTATATTGTAATATTTTATCTAAAGGGAACGTAGAAGGCAGTGATACATTTGTTCTTTGTGTGATCACAGCTGTTGGCATGACTGAGCAGCACTGACACATTTCAGGGGTCAAAGGTTCAGTCTGAATTCAGGACGACTCTGAAAAATCCACATTTCTTGCAGTAAGACTCCACCGCCGGACCCCGGGGCGTTTGGTTGCAGCGCAGCAGCCAATGAATTAGCAACGCTCCACTGAAATGTTTGTCTGTCTAGACCTTATTTTGTAGATGCACTGCTCTGCTTTCCAGCACAGATACCAACACAACACAACACAACACAACAGGAGGTGGCGCGTGCTCAACACTGCAAACACCTGCTCTCCTCTTACGTTCTTACACACTCAGCTGATGGTCACGTCCACAGTGGTGTGTCAGTTAGATGAGTCTCCATGTGCAGCACCACGAGCTGCAGGTTAGCAGCAAGTGCAACTAAAACACCTGAGATGTTAGTGGAACCAGCGATCATACAGCAGGATAAATGACTCACAGGGTTTCTGCTCTGGTCTTTGTTACCATCCTTGTTTAGTTTAGTTGTGTATCTGTTCCTCGTTATCCTTCTCTCCATGCTGTGTATCAGTGCTCAGCTCTGGATCCATACTTTTGGTCGGGTTGGTTGTCTGTTGGATTTGGTGTAGTTTGCAGGGTTTTCTGCCACTTCAGTGCAGCACTTTCTGTTTAGCCATAAGTTTAATAAAAAGATATTTGAATGGAAGTAGCATCAGTCCTTTGCTGTTGGGTCCACTCAAGAGGTCTTCCTCTGGACCGTGACGTAGTTTTTAGTTATGTGCTTAGAACGTTGTTCTGCCTGTTGGCGTAGCTCACTGGTTGAGCAGGCTATCCATTCACTGGGAGGTTATGATGGAGCCTTCTGTTTGAAATGTAGTTCTAAATGTGAATCACTGATGGCTGTGCAGAGTATGGAAACTGCAGAGAAAGAGGACTTCATCTTTTGGAATGAACACCATATTTTGCACTGAAAAACATTAAGTTAGAAGTAGTTAAGAGTGGATTACATCATGACACTTACAGCTTACTTACTAATAAAAGACATTACCCACGGGCCATCATACCACCCTCGCCTCCCTCTCCCCAACCACCTCCTCCAGCTAGTCCGGGGGGACGCCGAGGTGTTCCCAGGCCAGTCGAGAGCTATGATCTCTCCAGTGTGTCCTGGGTCTGCCCCAGGGCCTCGTCCCGGTAGGACATGCCCAGAACACCTCACCCAAGAGGCACCCAGGAGGCATCTTAGTCAGGAGCCAGTTAAGGTGGTTCAGGCATCTGACTAAGATGCCTCCTGGGTGCCTCACCCAAGAGGCACCCAGGAGGCATCTTAGTCAGATGCCTGAACCACCTTAACTGGCTCCTTTCCTCCACATCAAAAGGAGTCACTTCAATAAATTTATTAATATAGTACCAAATCATAACAACAGTTGCATCAGAGCACCTCATACTGCAAGGTAAATACCCTACAGCTTTAGAGAGGCAACCCCAACAGGTCCTATGAGCAGCACTTGCTGACAGTGGGAAGGAAAGTCTCCCATTTAACAGGAGACCTCCAACAGAACCAGGCTCAGGGAGGGGCCGAGGCTCCGTGGGGGCTGAGGAGAAAGAAAAAAGGATGGATGCAAGCCAAAGCTTTGGATGTGGGGGAATATTTCCTCATGGCACTGTTGAATCTTTCTGAGCTGCCAGCCACAGTGAAGCTGATTTTTTCTTTTATTAATCCTTCATGCGTTTAGTGGACCGACGCAGAGATCAGCTGAGCTCGATTTTTGCCTGCCTGAACGTACGCTTGATTTTTCTTTTCATTTCCTTTTTCCTCCTCTGGAACATCTTTTACCTCAAACTGAGGTTCAAAATCCGTAGAGATGATGATCTTTTAATGGTTCTTTATTCTGAGTCTGGTGATTTTTATGTCACATGCCGCTCTCTCCCTCTCTCTGTGTGTCTTTGCTATTATCCAGCCTCAGCAGGCCTCTCTTTGCA
Source organism: Archocentrus centrarchus (assembly GCF_007364275.1). Lineage (NCBI taxonomy): Eukaryota > Metazoa > Chordata > Actinopteri > Cichliformes > Cichlidae > Archocentrus > Archocentrus centrarchus. The sequence goes on along the minus strand of NC_044362.1, from coordinate 32,733,471 downwards.
CTTGCGCTCGGGGTCTGAAGAGCCTCTCCAGGGCTCTCAGACAGCGTCATGCAGCTTCACTGAGAGCACATGAGGTTGCATTTTTATTTCTTACTGGAAAACTCATCTGTGAGCCAAATAGGGGGGAAAAAAAACACGTGCACATGCGTAGTTTTTTTTCATTTGCTTTCTGACACTCATGCAGTCAGACAGTTTACACAAAGCAGGAACAGAATCGAACTTCCAGCATTCAGAGTTCAAAAATAAAAACAGCTGAGAGGAAATGTTCTAGCTGATGACAGGGAACGTTCTCAGCAGATCCATGCTATCCTCTTAATAACCTAGATCGTTAAGTTTAAGCTTTGAGACTACCTGTCACAGGTACACAGTGTAGTGTTCGGGGAATGTTTGCATTTGCGGATGAATCCACATTTTGGTTTGTTTGGTGAGTAATTCCATCAGCGGGATGCTGCACGTGGGGCTGAGTCATAATAAACTGCAGTGTGCATTCATGGTAATGAAAGAACATGATGTGTGCACGTGTAGCCTTCATGCTTTCTTCAAGATTTATGGGTCTTCAAATGGGAATATAATTTTAATCTGCTTCTATGAAAAACAAACAAAACACCAGCTTCCCAAAGAGAGACAGAATTAAGGCAGATCACTGCCCGAATATCAAGACTGGATTTTTAAAAAAAAACTAGTTCATTAGATTGGAAGTCAAACTAACCCCCCCTCGTCGTGCAGATTTACTCTCCGGTTTTAAAACGGCGAGGCTTTAAGACGCAGAACGGGGCCAGCTGGTTCGTTTGGAGCCTTTCCAGTTATGAGACTTGTCCCTCTGTCATCCCTTTAGCGTAAAATATTATAAAGAACCTGCAGGGATTTGGAGCATGAGCATGTTGTGAACTGATGTCACTGTACGTGACGTTCTGCTTGGTTCTAATGTATTCAGGATCTGAAAGAAGCAGTTGCTTGGCTCTGACGCGGATCCCCGAGGCCAAAAGAATCCTGAGGGATGCTGCATTGCTCCCACTCCAAATCTGTTTCTGTTTTAGCCAAGTGGCACTGTGTCAGTACAAAAATCACAAGACAAACTCATTTATTTGTGATGTTTCTGTAAGCGTGGAGGCTTTGGAGGATCCTGCTCGAGGAGCTTAGGCTGGCAGAGCCCGAGCCATCTTTTTAATTCATTTCTCACATGCACAGCCCCTTATGTAATTTGTTATTTACAGGCTTTATTTCTGTTGGGTTTTCCTTCAATAATTTGCTGTTAATCCTGATGTTCTCTCATTCGTTTTATATATATAACATTTTGCCTTACATCATAAAAAGTTTCCACTTTTTATCTACAGTTCATTTAGTTCAAAGTGAAACAATCAAAAAGAATAATGACTTTAACTTCCTCCCTCTGTTCTTGTAATAGGTGCTGCTGTATTAGAAGAGCTCATTCAGTCCCAAGCATAGTGTTAGTTCAGATGTGCCACGAGGTCCGGCTCAGCCGTTATCAGCTGATCATAAATGAACCCAGCTTTGGAGAGCCCATCTCCATCCCAGCTCCTTCTTTTCATGCTGTATCTGACTGAGCGTCAGGCCAGTCATTGATTCCTGCTCTGTGCTCTGTCTTTGCCCGGGTTGTTTTGGGTTGTGGTTCTGCTGGTTTTGATGAGTGATGAACTCCACCTTTTGCTGGGGTGGTTTACAGCAGACTGTGATGTGAATTAGCGCCTTTAAATCTGAGGTTCTCACTCAGTACAGATGATTCGTTTCAGATCGGAAAGGTATCTGCTTCAAATGGAATTGAAATATTTGTTGTTATTCAAGCAGCTGACTGTGACGTCACCCGTGGTCATGAGTGGTGGGGAGTGACAGAAAGGATAAAATCACAGATGCATGTGTTGGAAATGAGCTTCTCCTGAAAGATGTGTGGACTCAGCCTTAGAGAAAGGGTGAGGAGCTGGATCGTTCAGGAGGCTCTGAGGAGCTCCTCCCAGGAGGAGACCTGAGGCAGACCCAAGGTCTGATTGAGAGATCATCTCTCTCAGCTGCTGCAGGAATGCATCAGCGTCCTCCCGGAAGAGCTGGAGGAGGTGGCGGGAGAGGGAAAGGTCTAGTCTGCTCCCCCTGGATAAGAGGAAGGCGACAGATGGATGAATGGATGAATTACAATCATGAAAATAGTTTAATAACATACTGTTGCATTGTAGGTTTTCTAAACACATTATGATTTCTCAGTAGATCAAAGTATTGTATTGTTATCCTTTGTTTTGTGTATTTTTGTTATAACAAAGTGATAACATGATTAATTTTTCTCCCCAACAGGAACGGCTGGTATTATCAGTCCTGCCTCGTTTTGTAGTTTTGGAAATGATCAACGACATGACAAATGTAGAGGATGAACACCTCCAGCATCAGTTTCACAGAATCTACATCCACCGCTATGAGAATGTCAGGTGAGGGCCCGACTCAGAGCGTAACACTTCTACAGCAGAGACAGCCAGTCTGAGGAAACACCTGCTCAGACTAAACTGGAAGCTGCTTTAGTCACGCTCACGTGTGCATTTGTTGCTTTGACAAGCAAAACCGAAGGTTTAACTTTGTCTGAGTGTTTCTTTAAAAAAAATTATTCTGGACAAATTTTAATGAACTGATAAACTTACATAAATGTGCAAGTTCTGTAATCTTCATTAAGTCTCATAAGTAATATTTTAAGAGCTGACCTGGATATTAAAGTGACATTTCCCTATTTTATGCAGCATTCTTTTCGCAGATGTTAAAGGCTTCACAAACCTCTCCACGACGCTGTCAGCGCAGGAGCTGGTGCGAATGTTGAATGAACTCTTTGCACGCTTCGACCGCCTCGCACATGTGAGTGATTTAAGGTTCTGACCCCAAATGCAGACGTGCACAAGACCCTGATTCCCTTTTCCTTTGAGATAATCGCTCATCTGGGCTTTAAAGGATTAATACATACTTTCCTACGTACCAAAGTTAGCATGTTTATCGGGCTCTAACTTCAGTTGCACTTGATTCTAGTGGCAACAACTTCAGAGCAGCTTCTCCTGCAGCACAGTTGACCTTTCACACCCTCCTCTGGACTCATTCAAGCATCAAATTAAAGAATAATCCAGTTCTTTAGCCATATTTTAACCAGCAGAAAGGTCTGAACTTACACACTGAGCCTCAGACCTTTTGGTCTGATCTGCCTGCAGTCTGGTTAGTGTTTGATTAAACTTACCCACAATCCCTGCATTTCTTTTCCATTTAAACCTAAGCACAACAGGTTGTGTCAGGTTAATAAATCGGCAAGTGTTTTTAATGGTCGGGTAGAAGCTGCTGTATCCAAATACTGCTTTCATATTCTCTTGAGGTCTGGAGCTCTCCCGATCAAGTGATCGCCTGTCTTTGGTTAACACTTGATCGACATTCATTTTCTATCACTTATGCCCCCCCCCCTCTGATGATGGTCCAGACAAAAATACCAGTTTCTCCAAAATCTGCTATTTTTCTGAGCCGCGTTTGGCCTCGACTCACAGTGTTGACTCAGGGTGAGTCCGGCTGCCTGAGTCCAACATGGGCCACATATCACATGTGTTGTGACATGTGACATCTGTCACACACTACATTACCCCACCTCATGACTTATGGCCCACTTATGGGGGCACTTTTGTGCAGTGGCACTTTTATTTTCTTATAATATTTGGTAAACTGTGTTAGAACTGTATAGTGAAAGTGAGGCTTAAAGACAATTTAAACACAGATCATTTCATAGATGCTACAAAGTTCAGTCAACATTTAGATCATCATAAGTCAGAGCAAAAATAAACAAACATATTCATTCAGTCATCACTTAGGTTTTATGCGTTTAGGGTTAATGTGTTTGTCTCTTGCAGGAGCACCACTGTCTACGAATAAAGATCCTGGGGGACTGTTACTACTGTGTGTCTGGTCTACCTGAGCCCAGGCCGGACCATGCCCACTGCTGCGTGGAAATGGGCCTCAGCATGATCAAAACCATCAGGTCCTGTCTTCTTCTACTGTCATTATTTTTTTAACAATGCTGTGCACAGTAGGGAAAATAAAGCACTCATAAATGAAATGCATAGTTACATTTTTCCACACTGACAAAGATTTTCACAGTTTTGCTTCAGTGCGAAAGAAAATCAGCATGCAGTTAAAGTGCAGACTGCCTGGTCTGAACAAAAATATTGGATTAATCACATAATTACGAAAAAAAGATTGCTTTTAGTAGTTTATCAGGAAACTTTGCAGGCAGTAACTGCCTGAAACCATGATGTTTGTAATCCAGCCCTTCACTGGTGCACAATCTTCCACTTCTTTCCCTTCAGAGACTCCTGTGTTGCTTTTGCAGTGTGTTTGCAGTGTGTTTGCAGTGTGTTTGCAGTGTATTTGCAGTGTGTTTGCAGTATGTTTGCAGTATGTTTTGAATATTTGAAGCTCTATCCATTCAACGTTTACTGCATTTGGCTGAATCTGAGCTAAGTATAGTTCTGAATTTCAGAATTCATTCTGTCTTCTGTCATGTATCAGTAAAGACCACTGGAGCCATACATCACACTGCTTCCTTCTTGTTCTCCAGGTGATGCGATGTGATGACGATGAGCCATTTAAAGCCTTTTCCGTACTTTTTCCCTGTCATTCCCATCTTAGTTGCATTTGTCCAAAGAATGCCGTGCCAGAGCTTTTTTTCTTTCATTTGTTTTGGCAAAATTTATTCTGGTCTTTCTATTATTGAGACTTAATGTTCTGATTTTATCTGTGAACCCCATCTTTGACAGTAGGCTTGGATGAAGATAGTGTGTTCTTCTCTTGAAGTGTTTTTATTTACCTTGGAAAGGATCCAGTGATCATTCTTCTGTGGACCTGCAGGTCTTTCTTGTGTTGGGTTGCTCCCTGGTGCATTCTCCTTTTTCTTAGACCATCCATCCATCCATCCATCCATCCATCCATCCATCTTCTGCTTATCCAGTTCAGGGTCGTGGTAACCAAGCTTTAAATGTGACCTCTCCTAAAGTTCTTGTTTTCCCTCTGATGGATGTGTTTGCTTGTTGTAGCCTGAGGATGGCCTGTTTCACTGCCATCGAGGGCTCCTTCTGACCACACGTGGGTTAGCTTACAAATGCAAATGAAACACTTGGAATCATCTTCAGACCTTTTCTCCACTTAATGCATGAGAACATAACAAAAGAAGGAACTCACACCTGTCCATAAAACAGCTTTTGAGTGCATTCTGTAATTACATTTCAGCCACTGGAAACAGAGGATTGTGCATAAAAATAGATATAATTCCTCGATGGGTAATGCAATATTTTTGATCAGAATCTGCGCTTTTCTTGTTGTTTGCACCAAATCACCACAACAGTCATCTCAAGGTGCTTTATACTGTAAGGCAAAAATCAGATGACCCCCTGTGAGCAGCACTTGGTGACAGTGGAAAGGAAAAACTCACTTTTAACAGGAAGAAACCTCCAGCAGAACCAGGCTCAGGGAGGGGGGTCATCTGCTGGGAGGGGGGGTGGGGGGGGGGACAAAAGACACACTGTGGAAGAGAGACAGAGATTAATAATAACTAATGATTAAATTCAGAGGGGTGTATAAACAAATAAAAGCGTTGAGTGAAGAAGAAACACTCAGTGCATCATGGGAAACCTCCAGCAGCCTAGGCCTATTCCAGCGCAACTAAGGGAGGGTTCAGGGTCACCTGATCCAGCCTGAACTATAACCTCGATCATAAAGGAAAGTTTTAAGTGTCTGTGAGCTGTTTTTCTCCTGAAAGACTTGTGAAATCATCTTTTTGAAGCGTCAGACTGACGAAAGAAGGATGTCTGAAAAGTGAAGCAGATGTAAAAATGCTACAGACCTACTTTCTAAGAGCTAGAAGGAGGCAGCTCCTCTGGGAAAAATATTCCTTAAGCATCCTTGATCCAAGACCTCAGCTAATAGTGTCCTGATGAATTTAAGGTGTCACTTGATAGTTTCAAGTGCCACTGAGTACAAAATGTGCTCAGATTGTAAATGTTGGTTGCTGTTAGTTAAAAAGGACGATAAAGCAGGGGATGCTTTATCATGTGATTGAGAGGTTGCTACTGTATGAGCATGCACTGCCTCTTGGTTTCTGGTCAAATGGTCAAAATCCTCATCTTCACGTTTCACAACAGGATTTTCACAAACCAACAAAGGATGCGGCTAAATTGACCTTTTACACACGGTGTGTGATTCAGACATACAAAAAGAAGTCTTTGTTGCTCTACCCTAATACGTACAAATAGCTGTTAATATATTTTTTATACCTTCTTGTTTGTAGCTTTATAAGGTACAACATGCCAATGACAAACATTTACCTTTATGTTCTGGTACAAATATGTATGCATTGCAAAGCTGCAGTAATGGTAGCTAATGAGGTGCAGACAGACAGAAATCCTGTAAAATTTAAGATGAGTTTATTTCTATGAATTTGTATGAGTGGAGCAGATTCATGGTAATTGCAGGAGCCATCTTCTTTTACCCTGAGGTACTGGATGACTGTGCTGTTATCAGCAAGTTATCTTGTTCTACTCAGAAAAACCTCCCTGCAATATTTGCATGTGCAAGAATTTGTCTCCAGCCCTGTCTGCAGAAAATTAGTATCAGATGATGCACTATTATCGAGCTCCACCATCTCAGATGTCCCATGCATCACTGAGATGCGAGAAAACGTGTTTTCAGTGATTGTATTGTATTTCGAAATTACATAACAGGCCTTTATAGATTGCATATCGCTCTGTCTGTCAGACTGTGAAAAAGAGGAAAAAGTCAGTCACTCTGCAGATTCGTCCCAAAGGCTCACTGATGCTGGGTGTTGTGATTTTAGGTGATTTATTTCAACGATCTCCTGCGCTACTAAAGCATTTTGTCCCCATTGCATCGATTTCAGTGACAGAGGAGAGGAGGACTGATGTTCAGAGGAAAAAGAGGGATTAGTGATAGATACGCTGTGAGATCTGTGCCATCAAGTCAAGATAGTGAGCTGTCTACAGACCACTGTTTGTTGCAACACCACTCTGTGATGCAAAAGCTGCAATAAGAGGAGATGGATTTGCTTGTGTTGACTAGATTAATCAGTTTTTACCTCCTGTAAACAAAACAGAATGCAATGATTTGCACATCTCATAACCCAATTTTACTTTCAAACGAACACAGGAAACAACAAATGTTCAAACTAAGAACATGTATCATTTTAAGAAAGCTGGTATTGGGCCATGTTTACCTCAGTGCAGCATCCCTCTTCTTCTACAGCATTCTGAAAACATCTGGGAACTGAGGCGAGCAGCTGCTGGACTTTTAGGAGAGGAATGTTGTCCCCTTCTTGTCTGATAGAGGATTCTAGCTGCTAAACAGTCCTGGGTCCTCCTTGTTGTATTTTTCATTTCATGATGTGCCAGATATTTCTATTGGTCAAAGGTCTGGACTGCAGGCAGGCCGGTTCAGCACCCAGACTGAAGCTTTGCTATTGGAATAGATGCAGTATGTTGTTTAGCATTGTCTTACTGAAGTATGCAAGGCCTTCCCTGAAAAAGATCTCTGAATGGGAGCATATGTTGATCTTTCCGGATGTACAAGCTGCCAATTCCATAGGCACTGATGCACCCCCATACCATCAGATATGCAGGCTTTTGAATTAAGTGCTGATAGCAAGCTGGATGGTTCAGCCCAGAGGACACAGTGTTCATGTTTTCCAAACAGAATTTCAAATTTCATTTCCTCTGATCACAGAACAGTTTTCCACTTTGCCTCAATCAATTTTAAATTATGAGCTTTGGCCCACAGAAGAAAGAGGCATTTCTGGATCATGTTCATGTATGGCTTGATGTCTCCAAGAATCAACACATCATCCATCCATCCATCCATCCGTCCATCCCTCCATCCGTCTGTCCATCATCCATCCGTCTGTCCATCCGTCCGTCCGTCCATCCATCCATTCGTCTGTCCATCCGTCCGTCCGTCCATCCATCCATTCGTCTGTCCGTCTGTCCTTCCATCCATCCGTCCATCCCTCCATCCGTCTGTCCATCATCCATCCATCCATCCGTCTGTCTGTCCTTCCATCCGTCCGTCCGTCCGTCCATCATCCATCCATCAATCCATCCGTCTGTCCGTCCGTCCATCATCCATCCGTCCATCCGTCCATCCATCCATCCATCCGTCCATCATCCATCCATCAATCCATCCATCTGTCTGTCCTTCAATCCATCCGTCCGTCAGTCCGTCCATCCATCCATCCGTCCATCCATCCATCCCTCCGTCTGTCCGTCCGTTCATCATCCATCCGTCCGTCCGTCCATCCATCCATCCGTCTGTCCATCCGTCCGTCTGTCCTTCCATCCGTCCGTCTGTCTGTCCTTCCGTCCATCATCCATCCATCCATCCATCCATCAATCCATCCATCTGTCTGTCCGTCCATCATCCATCCGTCTGTCCGTCCATCCATCCATCCAATCCGTCCGTCTGTCCTTCCATCCATCCATCCATCCGTCCATCTGTCTGTCCATCCGTCTGTCTGTCCATCCCTTGGTTCTTTCACAGTTGCCAAGTGTTTGTTCACAGGGCATTGTGCGAATGTTGGGGTTTCTTCCAAATATCGTAGGGTCTTCAGCTTATAATATAAAGCACCTTAAGGTGACTGCTATTGTGAATTGGTGCTATATAAATGAAACTGAATTTTATTACGCTCATCCAGTTCAGATTCTCAGGTGGGGGGGCTTTTGGATCACGGGGACTTCTTGTTCAATGCAGGCGACCACCACTGATACAGGATGGATATATTGATCAGATAATAAGGAGAAGCATAACAGGCCCACTGTTAAGGACAGCGGCTGTCATAAGAAGTTACTCTGAACTCTAAAAAAACTCAAGTTCAGTTAACATCACTGTAAAAACTAAACACCATGACATGAATGTAAAAGGGTCTCCAGAGATGCTGCTGTGTTTGACCTCTAAACTTCCACAGTGAGGGACAGAAATTCCCTTCAGAGTCAACACGATATCATTCTCAACTAGCTGCAGTTTGTTTTAGCTAATTTCCACTCCAGGTGTCGTTGAGCGGTCGACCGACTTTAACCACCTGTCACAAACTCCCAGGATGCCTTTCACCTCACATTCATTGTGGCTCTTATGAAGCATGAAATAATGCCGGGAGGGAGGAACAGGCGTGACAGGCCTGTCTGCTCTTCGGAGGCTGTTATCAGCTGCACGCTGTCCTGCTTTTATTGTGTTCCAGGAAAAATAAAGTATGAAATGAGAAAGTAATTTATTAACAGGTCTGAGGAGTCTGTAAAAGCAGTTTTTACCTCTTTTGTTAAAGTGCTGCAGATACGGTTGGTTTCACCAAAGGTCGATTCAAGTGTATTAATGTGTGACCCAAAGTAACCCCTGAAATATTTTAGAATGAGTGCTGGACGTGTGTCCCTGAAGTTAATTAGATCAGGTTTTTTAAACTGAAATTTATATATCAGTGTGTAATTATACATTTTTTTCACTGTCATTACCCTGATGACTTCCAGTTTGTTTCCTCACCATTTTCATGTCATTTTCATGCTTATGTAAGTGGTCCCATCCACTTACATAAATATTGCCGGTTTCTGATAACACTGGTCCATAATCCAGAGCACACCACAGGATATATTCAGTGCATTTTCAAAGCATTTCACCCTGTTAAACATCTTTTAGGTGACTGAATCTATTTAACACATTTTTGGCAGTACAGTATACACTGTAACTTTAAAATGAGACCTTTGGGGGTGACTGCCTACATGGGCATGACTGCTCCAAGGACTCTGTGTTACCTTATCTAATGTGCATGTTCCTGCCATTTCTGCCTATTTGTGTAACAAATATGTATTTTAATCTTGAGTAAGTGAAATCCCACCTAATAAAAATGGTTAAAAAAGTAATTTTTTTATAATCCTGGTGACTTTCTGTCAGGGGAAGGCCAAATTCCTCAAATCCCCCAGAGGAAATCTAGTACGTTAGTCATTTTCAAAGAAAAGTTACAAACTAACTGTCAACATATCAAGTTACAGATGCACGATGAAAAGAAAGTACACCCTCTGTCATAATCTGTCACATTCTTACATATCAGGTCATAATAAACTATAATCTTGTCCTTATAATTAGATAAATGTCACCTGAGATGAACAATAACATGTGACATATCACACATATCATTATTAAGAGAAACAAAAGCCAAAAAGCAGCAGCAGTTGTGAAAACTGAACACACCTGTGGTTGGAACCACCTTTAGCCAAAACAATTTTATCTGTGTGACTTTATGAGTCTCACATCGTTGTGAAGGATCACTCCTTTTCAGAGCGGCTTCAGGTCGCTGAGTTTTGTGGCCATTAGTTCAGCTCTCTTATTAACATCAGTGATAAATTACGCAGTTTTAACCTCTATCAGAGGTTACACTGACCTCCTTTCATTTTTTCCTAAAAAGTCACCTGTATATAAAAGGAGTGGTACATTATTGTAGGAAATGTCCTGTATTTTTACAGCGCTGTTTAACACAAACACACGAGATCATTCTGATTTTTTTCTTTTTCTCGCTTACTTTCTTCCAGATATGTGAGATCACGGACGAAACACGACATCGACATGCGCATTGGGATCCATTCGGGCTCGGTGCTGTGCGGCGTGCTGGGACTCAGGAAGTGGCAGTTTGATGTCTGGTCCTGGGATGTGGACATCGCCAACAAGCTGGAGTCTGGAGGCATCCCAGGGTGAGGAAACTGAGCTTCTCTGTGGGTGTTTTTTTCTAATTTGATTTTTTTGTAGTGGACACACACACACACACACACACACGCACACACACATGCAGACACACATGTGCACATGAAACAGAGAAAACAAAATTATGTTTGGAAAAGAAAGATGTGTTTATGCTGACTCCCACTGTCATTTATTTTTAGCCACCCTCACATAGTTTTTAATAGGATAATTTAGTAGAATAATACGGGAATAGACTTGTGTCTCAGTTTTAAGTGTTTTGTGTGTTGTTGTTTATTTTCAGTGTGAAAGTTTGACCTTAAAAGGCAGAGTGGCATTAACTACTGGTTTAAAATATCCTGCAAGCATCTGCTGTCAAAGTCTGTGTAGCTTCTGAGTCACCGCGGTCACGGCAGTCTGGAGGGGACTTTTTTCTTTCTTTTTGAAGATGTTTCTCTTCTCATCCATTCATTCATTCTTCAGTATTATAACCAAAAGGTGGAAAGTCCCAGGTATTTCAATCCTAGCGGGGGCTGTCGTTGACCCACTACTAATCATGTGCATCATCACATGACCCGAGGTGTGAAAAAAAAGGTGTGGGGTCATTACCACCAGGGGTTTTGGGTGAAACCACTGTGACACCTCGCCCCACCCTGGCTCTGTTGTGTAAAGAGCTGGCTTGCTGTAGTCGTTCTGCACCTAAAGGTCAAAGGGCACTCTTTCTCGAGGATGCCAATGTTAAAATTTTTGGACCGGGAAGACAGATGATTTGAAAGAGGAGTAAAAGGGACCATCTATGTCCACTGTGAACAACCATCACTGAACAGAGGAGGCGGATTACGACACCAGCTTTCAGCAACCTTCTTGAGCTCCCTTCCCAGGCCCCTCAGCCCTCACTTACACCTTACTTCAGGTGACCTCAATAGGTTGCATGATAGGGTGGGGCAAGGTCTCACAGTGGCTGCACCCAGAACCCCTGGTGGTAATGACCCCACGCCTCCTTTCACACCTCGGGTCATGTGATGACGAACATGATCAAAAGTGGGCTAACAGCCACCTTTTGGTTTTAGAGCTGAAGGAGCCTCTTGGATGAGAGGAAGAAATGTCTTAAAATTAAAGTCCAGTCACCTTTTTTTCAAGCTCTTGAGACGAGCTGTTATCAGACCCCACCCTAACCCGAACCCGAACCCGAACCCTAACCCCGGCCTCTGCTTCTCAGTTGCATAACATGATGTTTCTTTACAGTCACGACCTTTAGATTTTATAATGGTTTCATCTGATCCACTCACATCAGTCACCCTCTAATAAGTGCAGGAACACAGTGGAGCTTAAGCTCACAGTATCACTGACCTGACACTGTGCAGGATTTCAATCACATCTCCACACATTGGCTGCTCGTTTGGCTGAAGGTGTCTCAGCCACTGAAACACCTGCTGAACTCTGTGGGTTTGGGTGAAAACCACCAACCTGTTTCTGACATCTGTGACTCAGTCCTCAAAACACCAAAGCTAAGCTAAAATTTAATTATATAACCCCCCCCCCCCACCCCCTCCAGTTAGCATTAGCTAACTGCTTCCCACAGATGACAGCTAAAACCATAAGGCAGGTTATCTTCATGATACTACCTCAGTTTTTCCCTGTTTTCTTTATGTGGTGGGTCACCTGCAAGAAAGTGATCAGTTTTCCTCCAGATTAACCTGTCAGTCAGGGCATTTGAAAAATTGCATGTAGCAGTAATAATAATAATTATAATCTCCACACCTTTTGGAAACCACTGGATGTATATTTGTGTGCTTCTGGAAGGATGCCTTTAAATAAATAGGCTGCATGTGAAAGTAGCCACCATGACCTCGCCCACTGGTTGCTGAAGTCACGTTGTGAAGCCTCAGTCTGAGCATTTTTGCTTCTGCCGTCTTAGCTTTTTGACACCAGACCTGTAATGTCCTACTTTTATTGACATTGTGACTCTAATGGGAAAAAGAACACTGTGTTGTATTCAATAAGACCTGAAACCAGCGACATGTCAGGAAAGTGTTTACTGAGGTCACAGAACAAGAGAGCCGAAAGGCTGTTTTCCCATCAACATCTATACGACTTCTTTTTGCAGCCACAGAAGTCGCTCCCTGCGGGGGTTAAACAGGAAGCAGATTTAAGGAACTGCTGCAAATGGCTTCACTTAGCTTCGTATTTATGGCTAAAGTCTGCAGATTGATCACAAGTACGTATGTTGTAAAACAAACAAGCAAAAATGAAACACCGAGCAGCTCATCAGTCAGATGTTTTTCTCAGGAATTATTTAAGTCATGGATTCACATCAGTTCATTAACCTTAATTTTTAAATGTTAATAACATTTCACAACAACAGTCTGCTCAAAGTACGTGTAAGGTAAAGAGCCTAAGAGAAGAGACCTGGAAGAGGAGGGGCAGCCTCGACTGGCTGGGTGGGTGAGGAGAAAGAGAGACCGTGAACAACACAGGAAAGTACGGGAAACAGAAGCCAGAACTAAAAGGAGAGTGAATGATGGATTTACATCAAATCAGATGGAGTCCAGTATTACTGACATGATTACATTCCTCTACACAGATACTTGCTCCCCACAGGCAAGATATTTTACATATATATATGTTTTTTTTCTCCATTTCAGGAGGATCCACATCTCTAAAGCAGCTCTGGATTGTTTGAACGGCGACTACGAAGTGGAGGAAGGCCACGGGAAGGACCGCAATGATTTCCTTCGCCGCCACAACATCGAGACTTACCTGATAAAGCAGCCGGAGGAGAGTCTGCTCTCCCTGCCGGAGGACATCATGAAGGAGGCGGCCAGCTCGGCCGACCGTCGAGCCAGCAGCGCTACCTTCAACGAGGCCTCGTGGAGCCCCGAGCTCCCTTTTGATAACATCGTGGGGAAGGAGAACGTAAGTCCCGCCACTGCTCGTAATTCAGGTCGTGATGTGTGCACTTTGTCACCCTTCCAGAGAATGTGTGTCTTTGCAGCAAACTTCTTCTGCAGTGATGATTGAACTGTTATGAATTTTATCTGCATGTTAGTTAATAACATAACGACCCTGTTTCTGGGTCCAAATGTTTCATTGAATGAGGCTCTCGTCTCTTTAACACGCTCCAGTGCTCTCTGTTTTTTTTCTGTGAACTGACACAAGCCATTTAATTGCCACTCTCAGCCTCTCTAGCTCCTTATTAGCACTATTCATTTGTAGCATAAAAATTCACAGTGTAACTATAGCCGATGGGCTCGTGGTGTCCTGGAATCCAAATATCTGAACTCTTAAGAAAAGAATGACTCTTGATCTTAGGATTGTAATCCAAACCACACAGCAACATATTGACTAACCTCTTCTTGTTGATGGGATCATCTCAGAACTCTTTGATCTGTTCTTGGTGTCTTCTTCTTCTTCTTTTTGCCACGATGGCGTTTGTTTCTGTCCGTCGGCGACCATCAACATGAACTTTTACTGAGAGCAGTTTAAACCTCATCAATATGTTTATATAAGCCTAACCTTAGCTGTGTAGCTGTGTATTATACAGTCGTGAAAAAGAAGGTTTTCACAGGATTCTACGAGGGCCTGTGAAACACTAAGATCGTCCTTTCTGCTTTCATAGGAATTAAGAGGGTAAGTAGCTGCTAATCGAATGCACTTGATTCATTGATCATCATGAATTGTGACCACCTCTATAAAAGCAGAAGTTTTGGCAGTTTGCTGGTGTGGAGCACTGAAGTGTGTGTTAACACTGCTGCAACCTGCAGTGCTCAGAGAAACTGCAGAAAACTCAAGAGCTACATCTCCGACTTTACAGGCGTCAGTTAGCATGTTAAATGTTAACGTTCATGACAGTACAATTAGACAAAGACTGAAGACGTATGGATTGTTTGGAAGGGCTGCCAGGAGAAAGCCTCTTCTCTCTAAAAGGACCATGACAGCACAGCTTAGGATTGCAAAGTTGCATCCGAACAAAACTTCTGGAACGATGTCCTTTGGAGAGACGAGAAGAACGTGGAGATGTTTGACCATAATGCACAGCACCACATTTAGAGGAAACCAAACTCAGCATATCAGCACAAACACCTCAGACCTGCTGTCAGCACGGTGGTGGAGGGGTTATGATTTGGGCTTTTTTTGCAGCCACAGGACCTGCAAATCTTACAGTCATTGAGTCGACCGTGAACTTTCCTGAATACCAAAGTATTCTAGAGTCAAATGTGAGGCCGCCTGTCTGACGGCTACAGTAAAGCTTGGCTGAAACTGGATCATGCAACAAGACAATGACTCCAAGCACAGCAGCAACTCTACAGCAGAAAGGCTGAAAAAGAGAAGAATCGAGGTGCTGCAGCGGCCCAGAGTCCAGACCTCGACCTGATTGAAATGCTGTGGGGGGACCTTCAGAGAGCCGTGCATAAACAAATGCGAGCAATCTTCAATGAACTGAAGCAACACTATAAAGAGCAGAGGGCCAAAATTCCTCCATAATGATGTGACAGATGGATAAAGTCACACAGGAAAAGATTACTTCAAGTTATTGCAGTTAAAGATGATTCTATAAGCTATTGAATTATACGGTGTTCCTAGTTTTTCACAAGACTGCACAGAGTTCTGTGAAAACTTTCTTTTTCGTGACTGTGTGTTAACGAACCCTCGAACTGCTGCTGGGATTCAGTTTTCCGTCATCGTTAGATGCAAAGTTACAGCAGAGCAGTATGTTTTAGTTTCTGGGTATATCATCTTTGGAAGCTAGCTCGTGGATTTCCTGCCTGCTTCTAACTCCATCCACAAAATGAGGATTTACTAAACTTTGTAAATCCTCATTTCGTGGATGCCTGGATGTTAAACTGTATCGCCACACCTGGGAGAGCAGCCACACCCATCTTTTTATTGGAGCTGAAAGGATTTGGGCTGTTTTTAACTCTGTGCTTCTTTTCTTTGGGGAACTGAAGCATTTGGACCCAGAAGTGAATAATCTGAATCTGAATCTGCTTTAAATGAGTTTCACTGCAGGATGAAGTTTTTTTGTCACGATGGGCACGTTTTTGTTTCTGTGGTTTCTTTCTCGTTACAGTGCATGGGATCTTCTCAGTTGTTTTGTCCTGTTTTTTGGGAGCGAGTGGACAGCTTTGCTGTTGCTGTGGTAACACATCACTGTGTGCCAGCCTCATTTTTTTTTCTTTAGGATGACGAGCTTCTGATTGTGTGGCCCATTTAAACATCCTCCTCATTTCTTCTTCATTTGTCTGCCTGTGACAACAAGTCAGCCCCCGGAGGCATGGTGTTTTGTCTAAGATGGTTGAATTTGGAGTGAGTGATTGAAGGTTGAGCTTGTTTCACATTTTCTTTTTTTGTAGAATAATGTGGAAGCTGCTTTGTTGTTTACCAGTGACAGTTTCAAGTGACACTCTTTAGAGATTTTCTTGTTAGTTGTTGGAAATTTTTGAAATTTTCTTAGAGGAATGTTCTTCCTTTGTCCTTTTTATCTCAGGAAATAATCGAGTAGTTCAAGTTGCAGTTTAGACTTGCCTTTTGAAGCCTGTTATAGGTTGCAAAAAAGACATATGTGTTCATGCCATTCACAGATTCTTTTAGCTGTGTGCGGAGCTAAAATGCATCTACACAGGAGCTAGAGGTGTGGAGTCAGACTGGAGAACTGAGGCTTCAGAAAGTGGCTGAGCTGCAGAAAGTGAGCGGTGTGATGGAGCTGTGAAGTCTGATTATTGGGGTTTTCTCCTGAATTATGCAGGGTCTGTCCTCTTGCAGTATAAAGCACATTGAGGCCACCGTTGTTGTGATTTGGTGCCGTATAAATAAAGCAGGATTCTTTGTTTTGTGCAGCCAGTCTGGTGGCAGCAGGTGAAGCTGTGTGCTTCAGGTAAATTACAGGACCAAAGATCTTACTTTGTAAAAGAAACGTCCTAATCAGCTGCTGAGTTGGCATCTTCAGGTCTGTGAAAGAGGTTAGGCAACAGTTTAAGATATACATGCAAGAACCAAATTAAAGATCTGTTACTTTTCTGCTACATCAGGCTGTATTTGTTAGCTGTACCTGCTGCTTTGTATTGCATTAGTATGCTTGATTAAGGCTAACAAACCTTTTTGGTGGACTGGTTGAGGGCTTTATATAGACTAATTGTATATGAAAATGAGGCAAAGATTTTTGATTAATTGTGGCCTGCATTGATACTCGGTCCTGCTCGTGTGGTGCCTCACATGCTGCTTTATCTTCCTGTGGCTCCCACTGTTGTTGTTGTTGTTGTTGTTGTTGTTGTTGTTGTTGTTGTTGTTGTTGTTGTTGTGTCTTTTTGAGTCTTTTATGGTCTGCTGTGATTTGGATCCGGCTTAATTAACCAAAGTCTGAGTTATTTTTGAACTGAATCTGACTGCCTACAGATCAGCTGAAAATCTCTCTTTTTAAAAACGAGTTCATGCTCAGTGATCAGGGGACTGATTTCCAAAGGTCGGGCTTCCAGATCAGCTGAAATGAGTTTTAATAAATGGAGTCTCTTCGTTTCGTGACTGAAAGACATGACACACTACACAGAGATCCTTTTGCAATCATGCTTGGTAGCTTTCATCATGTGCATGATACCAGGAATGACGGACTGATTTCCGTGAAAAGAGTGTAAACAGATATTTGCAGCTGCATGCACGATCCTGGCTCACCTGCAGTAGCAGCAGCAGCATCCTGGTTACAGTCCTGCTCTCTGCAGTGTTACTGAGATGAGGTCAGCCTCACCAAAGTTAGGGATCCATGGAAGAAGACACAAAGATGCGAGTCTTTCTCCCTGTTGGTTTTCATGTATAATGAACTCATTCCAAGTCCTAACTGCTGGTCTGAAATGGCCATAATCGGGCTTAAAGTGGAGACACGTTTTCACATTGGAGAACTGAAAAATTCAGAGCTCTCCTGTGCTGCATTTGGACTTCAGCCCAGAAGTAAAAAGCGAGCACGTATATGTCAGCTGCATGAAACTCGTGTTATTTTTTGTTCTGGCCTTCGTCTCGGTGGAGGTGTAGTTGTCATTTCCTTAGCTTTGAAGGTTAAATTTTGGATATTTTTGTCTCATGTTTGTACAGTTTATATGTATTTTGCTGTGTATTTGTATGTACGCTATTAGTTTGTAACCACAGCTGACTGAGCCGCTGCCCGTCTTTAAAGAATGAAATTTGGAGCTTCATTGTCTTCATTTACTTTCCTAGCCTGTGCTTTTTCTCAGATTTTGAAAGGCTCTGTAGGGTCAGACTCATACTTGGAGGTATCTGCTGTCCTCCCACAAACAGACATGTAATCATACATGATGATGGGAGGGGGATTATGGGTGCATTTTCAGGCCACATTTGCATTCCCAGATTGCTTTGATTGGACGAGTTGTTGCGTCCCACGCTGCTGGCGGGCACCCAGCACCAAAAACATGCCGCTTGGCGAGGACTCGGTGTTCCTGCACCTCAAACTAAATGGTTCCTTCCTACGGCCTCCTGCTTCTGCTCCAGGCGTTCCAGCTTCACCGTGTTTGGTCAGGATAACTGGAGAGGGCGACTGGTTAGCTGAACATGTTAAACACATGATCACAACCCTGTACGGAGGTAACGAGGATGTTCATTTAGAGCAGATCTTGAGGGGTTCGGACTTTTGTGAGAGTAGCCTGTGGAGCATCTTAGTTTTATATTTTTCAGTGTCCTTGTGTTTCAGTTCTTCCCTTTCCCCGGTCTTCCTGTGCAGTCCTGGCTCTTTGTTTTTCTGTTACTTCCTGTTAGATTTTGAGTGTTGTTACCTCCACCAGGGAGGTCATGTTTTTGTTACTGCATCATTCTGTCTGGGAACACAATAGCTCAGAAAGTTTTGAATAAATTCTGATTAAATGTTTTAGGGGTGCAGACTGGGGTCATGTTAATAACACATTAAAATTCGTCTCACATCCATCAAAGTCTTCAAGGTCAACTTAATGATTTATTGGTCAGAAATTGACAAAAAGCCTAAGAAACTGTGATTCTTACAAGTCTATGTATTGTCAGCATCTAGCAAGTGTTGTATAAAGATTTAAATTATACAGTCAAAGTGATAATAATGCTATCATGGGGGGTCGTTCTGACTGTATTATTGTAGGGTCTTTATAAAACACCTTGAGGCGACTGTTTGTTGTGATTTGGTGCTATATAAATAAAATTGAATTTCATTGCTAAATGGGGAGTCTAACTATCACGTTGCTTTGGACCTCTGACCTTTTCTTCAAGGTCAAATAAGGTCAGCCTTTCATAAAATGTCTTTTATTGTTAAAATTCTGCTGCTTTAGGAAATGATGCTGGTATGTGGGGATTCTAAATATCTCATTATAGTTTGCATCCAAATATCAGGCCCCATTTGACCTCTGACCTCAGTTTTACATTTCACAGCTGACTTTCTTTCAAGTTGACCCCAAAATGCATTTTTATCTTTATAGAAAGTCAATAGAAAGAGAATGAGCTGCGTAGTTATTTAGAAATAGTAGTATAATATTATACAATACACTGAAGTTATTCATGTGCAGTTAAGTGTTTATCCAGGACCTGCTCCTTGTTGCCCTTTTGGACTTTTGATATTTTCTATTTTATGTATATCTATAATTCTTTCTAAGTTAAGATTAAAAATGATAAATTATAGATCATATAATTAAAAGTCCAATCAGAACAGACTGCAGTATAATAACGTATATAATGCATGTTTATATAGATGCACTGCTGTGCAAACGGTGAACTGTGTCCATTCTCAGCTTGTGCCAAACGTGCAGAGCTGCAGTTTTATTGGTTCACCTCCTGCAGCCACGAGCTGACCGCAAACTCTGCATCACCTCCTGTGAGCACGAGGCTGCATGCAGCAGGAGTTTATAGCGTTTGCTGGAACTGTGTTTGTGGATGCAGAGGAGTGTTACAGTCGTTCTGAACTTCTCTGTTTGTGTCTGGTTTTTTTCCTGGCACAATGAAAGCCTGTCAGAAGTTAATTCAAACTGTGGCTCTTTGCATATCAAAGCTTCTCTGAGGAGTCTCAAAGCGTTTGTGTTGTTGTTGCTGCTGCTTTGCTCTGCTTGGAGCTCAAGTTCTCCCTCATCGCTGGTTTGCTGTCCTGTTGGTCCCTGTTCTTCACTCCTGTTACTCTGATTTGGGCAATATTAGTGTGTGCTTGTGTCAGTCAGAGAGAGGAAACACAGGAAGGAAGAGACTGAAAAAAGAGTTCAGCTGCATATGGGTGAGACAAAAACTTATTTATTTAGTTGACTCCAAGCATAAAGTAAGATGCATTTTTGGCTGCGTCTGTTGTTATGACACAAATACATTTGAAGGTCGATAATTGTTCTAAAGACCAGTTCCATCAGTGGTCACTGCTTATCTTGTGTGTTAGCAGGAACATGAGTACTGTGGAAATGAGCCAACAGTCTGATGGCAGTGATTGAAATAGTCGTGACATGAAATCAGTCAGTTTGTGTTTATGGACACAAATGACAACCTGCTTATTTTCATTTAGCTGAACATCATCCATTCTTAGTCAAACGACATCACTGGGGTCAGGCACTAAAACTAGAAGGATAATGGACGGTTACTGTAAGTCAAAAGCTGGTTCATGGACACGTGAGGGTTATTCCTTTGTTATTTCCATGTCCATTAGGAAGGCAAATGAGAACGAGGGAGCATGTGATTCAGCACAGGGGCCACTAAATGGTTTGATAAGAATAAAACTCTGTGGCCTTCAGTCTGAACACCTACAGAGGGTTTTGGACCAACCTCCACCATCCAAACACAGAATATGGGAATAATTTTGGAAGAATGGTGGTCATCCTTCCAGCAGCGTTGAGACTTGGAGAAGGGTGGTCTCGCACTAGGAGATCCATACTGTGCCCGAGTCTGTTTGACTCCCCCAAAGTCCAGGCTGTTTATAACTGTGGCTGCTGCATTTCTTCTGTTTTCTCATAATAAACTGACTAAAGTAGAAATCTCATCTAAAATCCAGAACTCACCAGTATGATGTGTAACTGTCCTGTTAGCGTAGCAGCTAATTTTGCTGCTATGTAAACAAAAATCTGATTTACGGTTATGTTCAGGTTGAATGTATTAACTCCTCTCGTTGTTATTCAGCCGGTACACTGGCGGGACAGTTTTCAGATCAGCTCCGGGAGCTTTAATTGTAAACAGCTCGTTGAAGACGTGCAATAAAGTTTAATAGCAGATGATTCACCGATTTCACAGGCAGCTAATTCAAGCAGCAGGTAGCATCTCTGTGCTGATAACTGCTGTAAAAACAGAATTTACTGTCTGTGGCAAAACGTTATCTTCCAGTTATCCTGCTTTTTACTGTGAAAGACACGGATAACCACTGAAGAAATGACATCATATCCTGCGCGTCACTGTGATTACGGGAGCTATCGTCCACCCGGGACTGATTGCTATCATGAAACCCAGAACATTGGTCCTGTGCCCTGAAATCATACTCTCAGCTGTGTGTGAGCTTTGTGCGCCGACTCAGTGCCTCTGTCTCTACCTCTTTCATGCTTCGCTGTGTACCTGCTGGCGCCCGTGATGCACAGCACCGCCACAGTGCTTTCACCTCGAAGGAGGTTGTGCGTTTCCTTAGAAGACCCCGTTACTCTGAGTCCCCGCACTGTGAAATCCAGGTCACAACGAAATGGGTTCAGTTTCATGTTTCATTTCAGCTCTGCTCAAGTCTCACTTATACATTTGAAATGAAAGGTGGCTCCGCCGACAGGGACACACGGCAGCTCGATCTCTTTCTAGACGCTCCTCCCTTGACCTAATTCACTCTACCTTGTTTGCATGTTCACTTTAAAGGCTCGCCTAAGGCCAGAATCAGTCTGAGTTTGTGCTCAGTGCTGCTGTACTGATTTAAGTCTCGCCAGTTCAACTACAAAGCGACTGATGTAAAATTAGCCCTGCAACATAAAAGTTTAGAGAGGAATTATTATGCTTTTCCCAAAGTCATTTTTATACTGCCGTACTGGTGCATGCTCATTCATAAACATTCATGTGAGCCAAAAACTCGCGTGGCTCGAAACGCTCAGTTTTGGTTTCAAAACCACTGCGATGGTGCTGTGAATGCTGCTCTGGTTTTGATGCTCAACTCGAGGCATAAAAATCAGGACTTCAGTAATCGCTTGGTGATGTCACCATGGCTACATGCATCATTTATTTACAAACAAAATTTGTTTGTTTCAAATTATGTAACACTTGGGCAAAAAGGATGCCCGTCATAACAATAACACAAAGAGTGGTGTAAATATGTCGAATTTATTTTCTAAAAACATAACGTTTGAATAAAGAGGAGAGCTCTTAGAGAGACAAGATGAACTGTTACTCATGAAGCTGCTCCAGAGTCTAAGAATAAATGTATGAAGCTAGAAGCTAGCATAGAAACACCAAGTTCTTTCCAGTAGCTCTCAAGATATTTCCTCTTCTGGTCCCGATCGTTCTCTGACTCTGAAGGATGTTCAGGGTTTATATAACCGCCTGCTTGCAGAGCAGTGAATTATACTTGGAGGCTGCAAAGCGTCAGTTCATCTGTCACACCACCGTGACTCAACACGTGCGATCTCCAGCACCAGAAAATCCTTCACTGCATGCGTGCGTGCATGCCGTCATATCGTGCAGTCCCCGTGCCCATGCTCGCTTTCTGCTATCATATGTTGGCTTTTTTTCAACAGTGTGTTCTGTCACTAACATGTATCAGACATGTAACCCCATACTGGCCCGATGCAGCCAAACACTGCTCCAGGATTAATCACTCTAGCCAGGATAAAGACGGGAAATGCCAGATCTGGGAGCGTTTGCCCTTTAGGCTGCAGGTTTCCTGAGGGATGTGCACGCCACAAACGATCAGGGCAGCACGGCTCATGGCACTGCCCCCTGAGTTTTCGTCTCACGAGCTGAAGACTGAGAGCGGGGATCTTTATTGTGGAGTCTGAAGTGTTAGATTCAGCGTTCTGAGGCTCTGTGATTGATTGGGAATATCAGAGTGAAGTACAAGGAAAACTGTACAGTACACAGAAAATCTGTCATCATAGGTGTGATGAAAACTCTGAAACACGGAGATGTGCAGTGAGAGAAGCTGAAGCTGAAGCTTTGATGTCTTCATGGTGGAAATCCTTGTGTTAAATGTTTAAAAGTATTCGGAGCTTTCCTTTAAACCTCACAGGGATTCATGTGTGAATCAGATGCTCCTCTAAAGCGAGGAAAAGCTAAAAAAAAGACACGCAGACACTGATGATAAATTAAGTCTGTGGTGTTGAAAGAATTTCAGCTTTTATTCTTGAATTCTACTTTAAACCAGCGAGTTTCTAATAATTTTTTAATAAAATGAAGCTGATATTTGGGACTCTGTGCTGCATATACAGACATAACGAGCGCAGCAGTAAAGTGAATTTTTCATGTTTGTGAAGAGGGCGAGTGGACTGAAAGACAAAGATAAGATAACCTTGTTTATGGGATTTCAAAATAAAACACTTTGTATCAGTGCTGCAGCTTTTCCGCAGTAATCCATTATTATTATTTTTGAAGCTCATGTTTAATTTTTTACTGGCTCAAAGGTTAAGTGATGAGCTGGCTAAGTTGTAGCATCATTAAAGTTTGCAGAGGCTTTTAGCCCTTTGGGAAGGTCCATGCTGGCAGTTTGCAGTCTCAGTGGTGTCCTAACGCTCTGCAGCTTCACTTCTAACCAGAACATTTATTATTTCTTGCCAACAGCAAATGAGAGGAAGTACATTTAAATGCTTTTTTTTTTCCTAAATGGAGTTTATTCCTGTAATCCAGTCTTGACCAGCTTTGCAGTATGAAGCATTCAGACATAAATGGCCTGAGATCAGTCTGAAGTTAACTGATAATAAAATCTATGTAGCATTGCCACACTGTCTCTGGGAGTTTGCAGCTGATGCTCATCTGATTGCACAGAACGGCGTCCATTTGTCCTCGTTATAATGAAGCTCGTGTATTTTCTGTCGCCGCTGCAAATATGTTAATGATTTGACACATAATCGTGCATAATCATTCATATGCAAAGAGGATTCATTGAACTCAAGTTCAGTTTCAGTTCAGCTCTCTCACCCTTATCTCCCCTCTGCACTCAGAGGCAGACAAAACTTTCCCTGATGCTGAATTTTAGCTTACAGCTCATTTCCTCATATCTGCTGGTCTTTAGTGTATGTTCATTTATTTCTGATAAACCAATAATAAAAGATCACTGGTCTGACAAACAACAGCAGCCAAACAGAAGATGTTCCAGAGGTGCACGAGAAGATGTTTTAATGTCCTGCAGTTGATAAAAAATAAATTCATTTATAATTGAAGTCACAGCCCGTTCTTGATTAAACAGACTGTTTCTCCAAAGCAGAAACACGACGGTAGCCTGACACAATCAGACACGGTCGATAACTCGTTTACTCCGACGCTTGTGTCTGAACCCAGGCAGACACAAACGAGGATTATAATCACGGCTTTCTTACCTAACTCAATAATCTGAGCTGTTTTTGGTACACCAATAAAAGCATTTCCATCATAAAAACGATGAAAAAAGGCACAAATTGGTGCATTAAACTTATAATGCTCATATAAGAAATAAAGTGAGGACCTTAAAATGTCCCTCAAATGCTAAAATAAAACTTTCACCCCATGGTTTTTGAGACATGCGAGCCGGTGTTTGAGAATCTTTAATCATGAATCTTGAGGCGCCGTCCAATAGAGCTCTAAATTGTTGTAATTTATGATCTCCAGGTAGCTCTGATTGGACTTACATTTGCATGTAATGAAGCCTGTGATGGTCAGAAGAGATGTGACACGAAACAGAGAAGAAGAGCATCTGCTAATGAAGATGTTTGTTTGAGAGCCGAGAGACTGAAAATTAACATTTAATGATCTCTCTGAGGATGATGGATGTCGTGCGTTAATGTGTCGAATGAAGCGAGGTGAGGTAAGATGTTGGATTGGTCAGAAGTGGTGAGACATATTGAATTTGACTCCATCTCCATCATCATTAATGGCTGCCAGCTCTACAGGTTTCAGACACTTCAAAGGGTAATTTGTGGCTACTTTGACTCATGGGTAATGGTGAGTAGCTAATGTCAGTGGCTCTGAGGAAATGACTGATCCTTGTGTGACCTTCATCACTTTTACCTAAAGAGCTTCTTTTCACTGAACGTGTCATCTCCTTCGGGTTGGACAACACAGTGCAGCACATGAGTGGAGCTAAGAGTCAACGTAGAGAAAAAGGAAACTTAAACTGAGCTGTTTGGCTTATTGTGTTTTGCTTGTGATGAGCTGAGGAGGAAACTGTCTGTTAAAGAGGAGGCTGAGGTCACTGATGGGGCACACAAAACACCAGAGGATGGCCTCCTGTTTCCTACCAGCGTTCACTGTTCTTTACACTCTCAATAAATAAAGTTTTTTCTTGTACCTTTAGAGACACAACAACCTTCTAAGCTACTGCAGGTGTACCTTTGACACGGGGTACTTAATTGAGTTTGCAGCTATTTTGTGACCTCTGGGGACATTTAATTTTGTACCTTAAAGCAAGGCTGCAAAAACTGACCTTTTAAAAAATGTGCAGCATCTTGTTTTGTTGATATTTATTCACGTGGAGCCTATCCCAGCTGTCAGAGGCAGGGCGCACCTGTGCAGGTCGACAGCCTGTCGCAGGGCCAACACAGGGAGACACACTCACACTCACACCTATGGACAATTTAGAATCAGTAACTGCATGTCTTTGGACTGTGGGAGGAAACCCACGCAGACACGGGGAGAACATGCCAACTCCACACAGAGAGTGGGAGGGGCCGAGGTCACAAACCCAGACCTGCTCGCTGTGAGGCAGCAGTGCTAACCACCACACGACCGTGCTGCCTGAATATAATATAAATAACTAAGCATCTAAAAGTGAAAGTCATGTTTTGTGCTTCATGAAAGTGTCACTGATGTGAAGAAGGGTAAACTGGATGCACTGACCTCAGTATTTCTAAGTTTTAGGTTTGGTCGTTTTCACAGCCACACTGAAGCGTCTGTGAGTAAAAATGATCCCGATTAAAAACCTTTTGGGGAAAAATACATTCATAATTTTAGTACGCTTGATTTGTGGAGGCTGGAGAGGGCTTCTTTAAAAAGAGAGTCATGGAAGCGTTTGACCTTGGATATATTTTGGTTGAAGGAAGGCCGAGTGAGACGGGAAGCGATGAAGTGTTAAATTAAAACCTGAGGAGACTCTTGTAAAGAAAGAACCTTGTGCCGTTCAATTACCTTTTATAATAGTGCATATTAATGTCTTGCGAGGGCGTCTGGGGTGAGAGTTTAATGGATTTTTAACTTTGTTTCTGGAAACTTTTGAAGGTTATAATAACAGGTGGAAATAAATGCTTTATTTAATTCTGTACATGTGCTCTGCTGCTTGTAATTATCAAACTTCTGTTTTCTGTCCTCCATTTCATGATTTGTCATTTTTGGTCTAATTCTCTGTTTTCATTTCCCTCTCCAATCACAGTCGTGCACATAAATTACAGCTTTGTTATAACGTGTGCTTATTTGAAGAGCTTTGTCACCACTAACCTGAGTGCTGCAGGGGTGAATGGGAGATGCATGACTTGCTCTGAAGTGTCGGTCTGATAGCAGATGTTGCATTTTGGTCTTCCCTTTTCTTCCTTTTCCTTAATTTTCTTTTGTGTATGTAATGAATGTAACTGTCTGTCTGTTCTTCTTTTTCATTTGTAACTTGAATGAAACCAAAAGGGGGACAAGCAGGTTCATTCTATGTGCATGTGCTTTCCCTCTAGACTCTGGCTGCCCTAACGAGAAATTCGATAAATCTGCTTCCAAACCATCTCGCACAAGCTTTGCATGTCCACTCTGGTCCTGAGGAAATTAACAAGCGAATAGAGAGCGCCATCGACTTACGGAGTGGCGATAAGTTGAGAAGAGAGCATATCAAGCCTTTCTCACTGATGTTTAAAGACTCCAGCCTGGAAGAGAAGGTAGCTGGGGTTTTAGACAGATAACTGTTTTTTTCTTTCTCTCTCCCTCCTCATATCTTTTCCTAAACGAAGAGTTTTAGAAGCAAAACAGACACCAACAATTTTTTTATTGTCCCATCATGAGTAAGCTGAAGGCACTTTAGGCACTATTGTGGCATTGCAGAGGGAAAAAAGAGCTAACATTTTCATTTTACTGTCAATTTGAGACAATTTAAGATTACACAAACAAAAAATGTAATTTTTTTGGAGTATCATACACTACGAAGTAGATGTAATGTCAAGGGTTTTCTTGTTCTTAAAGACTTCTTCATCTTTATGGAGTCTGAAGTGTGCCACCACAATAATTAATTTAGCAACAAAATAATAATTTTTGTAGGCTAAGCTGGAAGTTGTTGTCAAACTGGTTCCCTCAACAAAGAGCTAGTGGGGCTTTTTCCTTACACTGTTAGCTTATTAATGATGCAGTATTTATGCCCCCACTGCCTACATGATGAGGGAACCTGAAGTGCGAACCTCATTTTCAGATTTTAGGACTCATTCCTGCAGCACGTAGTTAGAGTTTGACATCCAGGCTCCAAGTTCTTCACTCTCACGGCTCAGTCACACTCGAGTAAAAATAGGAGAAGCGACCTCCTTGCGACTAGGAAAAATTGGTGGTTGCTTGATGACAGCATTGGATTTTTTTCTCATTCATTGACTGACTGCAATTAGTTGCAGTGACCAACTGGATGACCACTTCTGATTGCTAGGTGATTCCACTGGTCACCTAGTGGGAGGCAACCTGTCTCCAAACAATTGCAGTCAGACTCAGACAGATTAATGAAGGTATAGGAGAAGCGACCTCCTTGCGACTAGGAAAAATTGGTGGTTGCTTGATGTTTTCCCTAGTGTAACTGTAGCGTTATGTTGCATGTAGAGATCAGTGTCTGATAAGTGTTTAAATATCCTGTAGGGCAGGGACCCTTAACTCCAGGCCTCGGGGCCCGGTGTCCTGCAGCTTTTAGATGTGTCTCTGCTTCAACACACCTGAGTCAAATATAGAAGTCATCAGCAGGACTCTGGAGAACTTGACTGCATACTGAGGAGGTAATTCAGCCATTAGATTCAGGTGTGTTGGATCAGGGACACATCTAAAAGCTGCAGGACACCAGCCCTCGAGGCCTGGAGGTGAGGATCCCTGCTGTAGGAGCCCATGCTGGGATGGTAGAGGGGTTCAAACAGCACACAGTGATGCAGGGAAGCAACGAGTGACATGTCAGAGGGAGAGATGGAAATGTCTGCAGCTTAAATAAACTGCCACACTACGATGGTGTGTTTGGATTGCTCCATTTATAGACTTTATAATCAGTCAACAAATTGATACAGTTTAGTTATTCAATTATTATCCATAATTCCATTATGCAATTTAAGTTAAATGAAGTGAAATTAAATTCTCACTTTAATTTAAGATTCCCTTCAAGTGTATATGTTAAAACAAGACAGTTTTAAATATAAACCAATTGATTATAATGAATTATTAAAGTCAATAATTATTCTGTTGGCACACTTCACACTCTGTAATAATGTGCATTAGTAAATGTGAACATCTAAATCTCTAACATTACAAACTAACTCCTTTTCTGCGCGGTATTATTTTCATTGAGTTACTCTGAATATGCTCACACATCAAATCAAATCCACGTAACATGTTAGATTTTTTTTCTTCTTCGCGACGCTTCGATGAAACACGATGTTTGGGAACGCCTGGAATCTCGATTCCACCTTCAGTTTACTCATGACCAAACGTCCATGGACCCATCAGCCTTTTACAGTCCTGTGGAAAAAGCTGACAACATATTCAACTCTTTTTTTTCCCCCTTTTTGTTCTTATGGGAGCACACTGCAGTCATTAAAGGAAAACAGCATAAAAAACAAGTCATATTTTCTCAGTTTTTACTTCCATATCCCATAACTGCAGCTGAACATGGCATAATCATGAGCTGCTTGATTTGAAATATTTATTTCTGTTATAAGTACTATTAGAGTGTTTACATTAGGATTTATTATTAAAGAATGACTTTATTATAACCTGTGGCATATTGTTTTTCAGTTTTACTACCAAAAAAAACCAAAACTTATTTACAAGTCTAAATAAACTATAGTTAGTTATAGTTAAAATGTGTAAAATGACTACACTGGGTCAGTTTCATATGGCAGGACTATGATTCATTAATCTGAATTACACTCTGTCATTGAGCTGTTGGTGATTTTATCAATCTGAAAGCACATTTAAAAATAAATAGTGGTTTAAGGATTTTGTTCATTATTTCCTTTTTTAAGTAAGGAAGAGAAAATATATAGATGAGGTCACATCCAGCTGCCAGTGACTGACACCACCCACTATATCTGGATGTGTCCATATAGTTTTATTAGTTTGATTGATTACTGAATTAGGGCAGTTTTCATTACCATAGTATGGAATATTATGGGATATAGAAGTTGGAAAGTGTATCTGAGTGGGGGGGGTTAGTGATGCAGTGCACTTCTGGAGCTTTTAGTCTTTCTTTCCCCCATTTTTTTGTTACATCAACAAGCTCACTTTGACCTTTAAGTTGATTTTCATTTTGCCCCCCCCCCCCATTTGTGTTTCCCCTTGAATCTTACATTAAACCTTTTTTCCAAGAATCTATTATGATTATTAATATTATTATTTTGTTGCCCTCTGAACCTCTTTAGTAAATGTGCAGTGATTTGCTGTTGGCCTCCCTCATCTTTTTTGCCAAAGTTGTGACGAAACGTGAAGCATCCTCTTGCTAATTTCCCAGCACCCTTTGAGAAAGAGACAGAGTGAGGACGGGGCAGCGGGGGTTACGGGTGGGAAGCTTTAGGTAAAATGATCCAGGGCGGTTTGGGTAGACTGGTGACTCAGGTTAAAGTCCTGTTTCTGTAGCTCGACAGAAACTCTGAGAAAACTTCAGTTTCATTTTGCAAAGTAAAAAAAAGGTAGTAAATTAAAATGCATTATCTGCTACTGAATTATATATATATATAGAAATGTTATAAAACATTTGGAAACAGTTAAATAATAAATTATTTCAGTATCTATTTGGTGAGAAGTCGAATTCCACTCTTATGAGTGTTCATGTAGTAAGAAATCGGCAAATGGGCGCTAATTAGCATCAGTTAGCTCAAAGATGCAGTAGAAAACAGCTAGCTTGGTGCGCTCCAAAATTAAAAAAATAACTTCTGAAAGTTTTAATGTTACAGTTAATTAAAACAGTTAATTTGTATGTTTTATCACTTTATGCACTTGTGAAACCAGCATTGCAAGTGTATTTTTTGCTGTTCTAATGTGGCGTGCTAGCCAGTCAAAGGGCAGAAACAATCTTCTCATTTAAGCCCTTTGAAAAAGTCCAAACCAGCTCATTTTGCCAAAAAATAACAAGAAATATCTTGAAACTTTGGTACAGATTGACTTTAGACTTCTTCACAACTTTAGCTTATTTGTGATAAATAGCATCAGGTTTTAAAATATACAAAATAGAAAATTGGTCTGTTATTACTGAAGAATAGTGTGAAATACACAGAAAAAAGTAGCAGAAAGTCAGTATTAGTATTATAACCTAAAGACTTTAAATTTAAGACTGTTTATTGGATTTTTTTAATGTGGTTGAGTTGTTAGCATTAATACTAGAGGGATAACAAGATATTTGAAAGAAAAAGTTCCTCCTCTAATTATATTAACCATTTAAAGTCATAAAGTCCCACCTGAGTCTAGCTTTGCAGTGTGCTTATTTGACACAGCGTGCATCGTTTCTGTCTCTGATTCTGCTAATAGCTAACAGCTAGCATTGTGCTTGTGAGCTTCGCACCTTCCCCAGGACCCCACGGCTAACCCACCAGCTCCTGTCTCTCTCTAACGCTTGTGTTTGAACCGTGGCATGCATCTGTGGCAGTGCACTGGGGTGTTTGAGGTGCATTTTGATGTCTTCTCTGTTTGTCTGAAAACTTGTTTCTCCGTCTTCCCCTTACCTCCTCCTTCTCCTCCTTCTTTCTCTTCTTCTTCTCTTCACCGTGCAGTATTCACAGATGAGGGACGAGGTTTTCAAGTCCAACCTGGTGTGTGCGTTCATTGTGCTCATCTTCATCACAACCATCCAAAGCCTGCTACCCTCTGCCAGGTAAGAGAGCACAAATTCAATGAAATGCTAATTTTAAAATGTGTAATCCCAGATTTAAAGCAGTGTATTTGCATTGCCAGTGTATGTAGACTGTAATTTCCTTTAAAATTATAAGACCTTCCCTGATCTTCTTGATTGCATCTAAGACATTGCAGACTGATTTTTATAGTATCAATTTCCTCAAAATCCTAAGGATGCAGTGTTTATAACTGAGCTCCTTGCTTCAGTATCTCTCTTCTGTCTGCTGTCAGGGTATTTGATTCATACAGGAACTTTTGTTTGGATTTGAGGCTCAAATGGGAACAGGTTTCCTCTGGCTTATGTTCACAAATGTAGCTGTTCTGTTGGGCTGAGGTCAGGACTCTGCAGGCCAGTCAAGTTCTTCCACACCAAACTGGCTCATCCATGTCTTTATGGAGCTGCTTTGTGCACTGGTGTGCAGTCATGTTGGAACAGGAAGGGGCCATCCCCAAACTGTTCCACAGAGTTGGGAACATCGAATTGTCCCAAATGTCTTCATATGCTGAAGCATTAAGAGTTCCTGTCTCTGGAACTAAGGGGCTGAGCCCAAAAAACACCCCCACAGGTTTATACACCTGTGGCCATGGAAGTGACTAGAACACCTGGATTCAAAGATCTGGATGAGCAAGAGAATACTTTGGGTAATACAGTGTACACGACACATAACTCCAATAAAAATATGACCCATCCATCCAAGGGCGTAGGAATGAGTTTACTATTGGGGGGGCACATATTGGAAACCTGACAGATCTGTAAATACTCTGAGGCGGGACAAATGCGCCTGTCTCCAATATTGGGGGGGACACGTCCCCCCCGGTTCCTATGCCTATGCATCCATCCATGCATTTTCTTCAGCCTATCCTAACTGTCATAGGGTGAGAGGCGGGGTACACCAGACCTGACCCATGTAGCCTTACTGCATGGGTGAGCACGCTGCCGCTGCACGCAACTGTAAATGCATCATGTCATCAAATGTAAAGGTTGAGGTTTTCTTTTTTTTAATGTGTACTGCCTTGGTTCATCATGTCAGGGGATTCGAGGGTGGGGGTGGAGTGGGTTGGATGAAGGAAAGAAGGGAAAGGAAACAGAAACAGCTGCATTATACACATACAGTCCCCTCCATGATTATTGGAACAAAGACACAATCTGTGTAGTTTTGCCTCTGTACACCACCACAGTGGATTGTAAATCAAACAATCAATATGTGACTGAAATGCAGACTTTCAGCTTTAATTCAAGGAGTTTTATAAAAATTTAGCATCATCTGTTTAAGAATTAAAGCCATTTTTAGCAATTCTACAATTTTAAGAGGTTCAAAAGTAAGAAGACAATTGACTGAAAAGCAGCTTCATGGCCTGTTCCCATCTTATATCATGACAGATGAAGCAGACATAATAGCTAAAATTGATTTGAGTGTTGAATTTGTATTTTATGTAATTTAATGTAATTTCAAATATGAGGCCCAAAGAGATGTGTGCAAATCAGGCAGGTCGTAATTAACTTCAAAAACCCAAACGAAGCTGTCAGACACAGCAAAGACCTCAGGAGGGGCCAGATCAATAATGTAGTTGTTAAAAAGAGAGAGACAGAGATTAATAATAACTAATGATTAAATACAGAGTGGGGTATAAACAGAGTAAATTGTAACCATGTATACTTCCATACATGGAACATTAACCAGTTTTTTTACTGTGAGTGTGTGTGTGTGTGTGTGTGTGTGTGTATATATATATATATATATATATATATATATAATGGTGTTTCACTACCATTTAAATATTGATGAATATTGATTCTTGTAAGGTGTAACAGCCAACCTACTACACCAAAGACACTGAAGCAGATCTTTAGAGGTTTTTTCCAGCTGCATTGTGGGATCATTTTGTTGTGCTGAGTGAAATGACAGCTCCTTTCATAACTGTTATCAGTGGGTGTGTTGGGGTGTTTTTGGATGTGTGGTCCTGTTTAATTTTATTTTTCTTCGGGGGGTTTTGCCTTTTCCTCGCCCACAGCTGTAAAAACAATGTGTTCTTTAATAACCTGCCTGGTTACAAAGGTTATCCTGAGCCCCTGGTGTCGGGGTTCTCTCGTGGATGATGATATTGGTGATCAGAGGTTATCAAAGTGAAGTGTGACAGGTTCGATCAGTATGATCCCTGCCTCATTTCCAAACTGATGCATTAAATGAATGTTGTGATTATTATGAATCAGGTTTTTCAGCTGTTTAAATCAAAGTCCTGAGATGCGGTGTCCCGCTGGTGTGTACATCGTTGTATTTTTGCAGCATGGTAACCATGGTGATCCAGTTCTCAGTCCTCATCATCCTCCATTCCTGCCTGGTCCTCGTTACGACGGCGGAGGACTACAAGTGTCTGCCGCTGGTCCTGAGGAAGGCCTGCTGCTGGATCAACGAAACCTACGCGGCACGCAACGTCATCGTTTTCGTCTCAATCCTCATCAACTTCCTGGCAGCCATGATCAATATAGTGAGTTTTTTTGTACTTCGTTTATTATTTAAAACACATGGTTGTGTCTGTCTGCAACACAGCTGCCAGAATGCATTCAACACATTACTGAACTGAGCAAAAAAAAAACCTGCTCGTGGTTCTTTGCAGCAAATTCTGATTTTCAGTCCAGCAAAAAGGCTTTTTTCTTTTTTACTGTTTAACCAGCGCAGCACGCTGTCAGTGACCTGAACCAACATCATCTAATGTCTACACAGAAACATCAAAGGTCTCATCCAGACTTTAATCACCACTTGTAGGTTTTATAGGCAGAAAAATAAAATACTGACTGTGTTTTCCAGACAATGTCAGCTATAAACATACAGTTGCAAATTAGGATGTCTGTCACTGCTCGACAAGAGGATTAAATATTGCTACACTCAGCAGTCTGTGCCAAAAGTACTCATTGATTAAAATAATTATTCGTGTTTAAAAACAAAAGCCACTAAAGGATGTTAAAGATTAAAGCAACAAACCCAGAACACACTGCAATAAAGTAACAAGGATCAACTCCTTCACCCCTGAATTTAGTTGTTGTGTTTACTCAGATTTTATTTACAGCCGCCATCTTTTCCTCCTGCAGGAGGACTCAAGAAAGGACAGAGTTTTAACGTGAATGAAAAAGAACACGCGTGTCCTCGCTAATTCAACCCTGCAGGTCACTCCCTGTGTGGCATCTCTTATAAACTGCACCTTAACTCCATGAAAATATCAGCTGCTTATTTGGGTGAAAATGATAACGATCATTCCTTTGAGAGCTCAGAAATTCGCTGCTTTCCTGCAGACGGCTGAATCTCAGAAGAGATGCAGATTTCTCACACAGACAACTTGAAAGCTTAAAGGATTGATGAAAAATTGTCTGAAAGGAGATTTAGGGTATTTTTATGCAGATCCTGCATCATTTAAAACTGTACAACAACAGTAATCTGCCCCGTTGGTCTCCCGCAGCTCTGGTGCGACTTCGACAAGTCCAGTACCTTCAGGAACCAGACGTACAACGAATCGGCCTCCATCCCCGACATCTGCTTCTACCCAGAGGTACCAACTAAATGAGGTGGCTGAATTTTGCAGTCAGGTCCATCTGTTGTGTTTTTTTTTTTCCCTCTTCCACTTGTGCGACAGCGGCAAACTGATGAATTAAACATCCTCGACATCTGCTCGCGCCCAGAGGGAGGTCTCGCCTCAGACAACGCGGCAACTGATGGAGCCATCACAACGTCACAGAGAAAATATCCATTATGTTGTTTTGCTCACATAATGTGTGGCTGATTGATGGACTCAATAAGGGAGCCACATTTTTATAGCTTCAAGCTCGGGTTGACTCATGTATTGTTGCATGTATACATCATAAACATATTTCCTCCGGAGGCTTAGGAATGCTCGCCTGTGCAAATAAGACCTATTTTAGACACATGAAGAAGAGTTATTGACTTTGTTTCAGCCTGCACCCAAACAAACTGGAATATTCAATTAGACAAGAACTGATGTCTGTCCCACATCAGAGGCTTTTGGCGCAGTGAGCAGGTTTTCACATACAAGGGCACTTTGCCAACTTTACACATAAAGGTCAGTTCACTCTTCTCAGCATGTGGTACAGTAATAGTTGTGTAATGTGGCTGGAGCGGCCGATGAATTAATCCCGATGCCATAAATGTTTCTTCAGTTCGGAGACTGAAGATTAAAAGCAGAAAGTTTGTAAGTTTGTGTGCAGGCAGGGAGCCCACCGGTGATGACAAAGGTAGATGCAGGATGTTTCTGAGGATCCTGATTTCTGTCGCTTATTAATTACCAAATATCAGTAAAAGTGTGGCTGTAAACAGGCATGCTTACTTTAGTATGTTTGCATGATAAAACGAGGTGCATCCCTACTGATGAAAATCAAAAACCATGCTTAATTTAAATTTGGCCCATCTCCCCCTCAATGTTGTGTCATAGTGGACCTCTGAACCACCGCAGCACCTCAGATTTTCAGTACAACTCGGGGTCATACCACCTACAGGAACACTGATGATTCTGCAGTGGTTGGATGTATTAGAGACGGACAGGAGGAAGAGAACAGGATATTGAGGAGTAGAATAGAATAGAATAGCATGCCTTTATTGTCATTATACAGAATGTACAATGAGATGGGATCACCTGCTTCTGAATGTGAATAAACTTCAGAATGAAGGCTTCATGACCTGTCTATGCTGGGACAGGACGTAGATGTAGCACAAATACCTGTGTGTCCACATCGACAGCAGGCTGAATTGGACGACCACCACAGATGCTGTAAACAAACTGGTGAAGCGAAGGTCACTAAATAAACTGTTATCCATATTGCAGACATTTGAGTGAAGACATTTTCAGTGCATTGCATGCTGGGCCACAATGACTGGCACTGCAGTTCATTCGCAGGTCATTTCCTCTAAATGTTTGCCCTCTCAGGACTGACAGGAGTGCTCTGCTTTGAAATTCTGACCCTGAGCGATTAATTCAAGGTGCACAATTCTATGAAACACACACACACACACACACACACACACATTGAGCATGCTCCTGGTCATGCTGAGTGAATGAAAGTTGAGTCAGCTTTTGTACATAAGTTCATATCTGCACAGGTTTGAGGCCAGGGTTTCCAGCAGTGCAGTGATTATGGAGGCCCAGTCGTGTAAAAGCTGCCAAGTATGATTCAGTGCTCTCCCGCTCGTGTATATGTACTTTACTGTTTACTGTGTAGAGCCGCTCATGTGCAGCTCTGCTGTTTTCTGTCTGTGCTGCCACAAAATTATCGGGATTGTTAGTTATAGCACCTCACGAATCGAGTCACGACCTCCTCCATCCCTCCTGAGCAGCTTCCACGTTAAACCGCTTTCCTGCCTGAAGCCCTGGTGGTCCACGGCGAAAATCCAGATACACGTGGTCAGAACGGGACTTTGTTTTTTTTCTCGTGGGCCCCGAGAGGGTGATTTTAAAGGGCAGATTGGTCAAATTTAAGTCAGTTGTGTTAGATTTCCGTCAGCAGAGTGGTGGAAATTTTTAAGCTTGTATTTGTTAATAGATATTTGACATCAAGTCCATTTAAGGCTGATAGGAGTGTCATGTTTTACAGAAATATCAAGGACTGTCCTAATGAAGTTGACCGTGTGTTTTCGTCTTTCCCAGTATTTTGTATTCACGGGGGTGCTGGCCATGGTGACATGTGCGGTGTTCCTGCGGCTGAACTCGGTGCTGAAGCTGGCGGTGCTGCTGGTGATGATCGCCATCTACTCGCTGCTGACCGAAGCTTTCTACACCTCGCTGTTTGTTCGCTACGACACCGTCCACCACAATACAGAGTGAGTGACAGCTGAACGCACTGTTTATCTTTATTTGTGCAGTTGAGCCTTTGTTTCGAGAGCAAAGTTACAGAAGCATCACGTGTACCTTAATCCATGTGCAATCCATTACTGGTTAGATTCTAAAACTCCTGCTATCGCTACAGTTATGAAGGTTGAACCCATCCATAGGGGCTGTAAACATGTTCATTTCTGCTGTAAAGCTGGGATTGACTCACTTTTGTAGCCAGCCTCACATGGACATTCGAGGAACTGCAGTTTTTGGCACTTCAGTATTGGTGTAATTTTTCAGCCCCTGAGGTGGCTGACAGGTGAATGAGAGGTCCATCCATCCGTCCATCCATCCATCCGTCCATCCATCCATCCATCCGTCCATCCATTCATCGATCCATCCGTCCACCCATTCATCCATCCGTCCATCCATCCATTCATCCATCCATCCATCCGTCCGTCCATCCATCCGTCCATCCATTCATCCATCCATCCACACAAGACTTGTTAAAATAAGCAAACAAAAACCAGAATAACTCCCGGAGGAGATATTCCAAGATCTCCAAGATCTCAGGAGAAGAGGACGTACAGCCATGTTTCATAAGCTCAGTATTATTTGCTCAGTATGTAGAAATCATACTTTTCCTTCTTTTCTCAGAAACTACTGATTTAGTCATAACAGCATGAAAATATTTTTTGAGTAGGAAACAAATATATGTGTTCCATTGTTGATTAACTGATTACTTTATTGACAACAATATCTTTACTTATAGCTCATAGCTAACTCATGAGTTACATTCATTGTCTATGCAACATCATTTTCACTCCTCTAGTTATTTTGAATATTTGCCTGTTTTCTCCCGGCTGAGGTGAGTATATATATCCCCCAATTTTTCTACATATTAAGACTTTTTTTTGTGTGTTTAATTTAATCATCATGGTTAAATTCTGTGGAGACACAGAAGTGATAAAATGTCAGCATAAACTTGTATCTACATAAATCATTTTCAGCTTTATAATCTTTAATTTTATAAAGGACCAATGCAGACACTTTGACCATTAATCATGCTTTCTGTGGTTTTCTCTTCTTCTCTTCCTGATGTTTCAACATGAAGTTATTTACAGCGTGATACGTATTGATTACATCACAGTCAGAAGGAGAGAGTTAAAGCGAGCCTCCTCCTCTCAGTAGAGCATTGATCACGTTTCCATCACGGACCGTCACATCCTCGTCTGACTTCTTTAGTTTGCCTGATGTTTGTTGTGTTGTGGGCGTATGTTGATTTACTTCAAAGTACATGAAGTTTTCCAGTCTTTGTGTTGTTTATACCACAAGTATGGCTCTAAACTTTAAAAAGACGATGATTATTTTTACCAAAATATGCATAAAGTCATGAGCTTGTGTTTGTTTGTTTGTGGGTGTTAGAGAATCTAAAGCTTTGGGTTTGTTTTCCTCTGGCATCGCCGCACACTGAAGACATCACGCTGCATTCTAGTGTCACGAGCTGATCCTCGGCAGTGAAAACAAATGAGCTCTTATTTTTCACTTGTTACGGGATTCTGGCTCCTGACCTGCTATCGAGTGCCTGGAGCTGCATCTCGGCATCTCTCTGAGCTGCTGATCCCCAGTGAGCCTCAGATCAGTCTGAGATCCTGCAGAACATTTGATCCTTGTACAGTCTGAGCTGAAAACAAAGAACTGTGGAGGTTAATCTGCCCAACAAAAGGGTCTCCTTTTTAGACTTTGGTGCAGTTTGTTTTTACTTTACTTTAGTGGAGAGCGTTTCTGCTGCTCACATGGATTTCAAATGTAGTTTTTGTGAAGCTGGTGGGTTATAGATATAATTTATTATGATGGCGCACTGGTTAACATACTGTAGATGACTGTTTATTAGACATTTTGGTTATTAAAATCACGCAAGGCTCAATGCCTTTAATGTGTAGTCACCAGGGGCGGGTGATATAGCCTCAAAATTACTTCAAGAAAATTTACAGTAATTATATTTATAAAAATATAGAAAAAAAATACTGAACAATGATGATTGCAACCTGCAGGCTGCAGCATTTATTGTTGCAAACAAAATAAAGGGCATTTTCCATCCTTTTCCACTGAGCTGCTGTCATTGATGGTAAACTATCAAATTCAAAGTGTGAATCTACTGAAACAGGGTGGCAGCAGCTGCAGGAGCAGCTGCAGCTGCAACGTTGTAGCACAATAACAGTGACTCAGCACGAGTCAAATGTAAGAACAAATGTTTTCAGAGGAAGTTTTAAGTAAACGTATAAAATAACTACGTAACACTTTAGTTTAACAATAACTAAAATAACTCGTCAGGAGCTGCAACAATATTGTCACATTCAAACTGAAACAGAAAAATATTTCCTATCATGAGTCAAGCTTTTTATCCAGTTACTTAAAGGTCTTATTTTCCACCATGTAACCACATCGGTGTTTTCATTCCACCGTTATCATGTGGAGGACAACTAACGAGTTCTGCAGCGATGCTCGGTTGAGTCATTCTATCAGCAGCTGCTGGTGTCTCATCATCACGTGCCTTTGGCGGTGTGCTTTTGCCTCGTGCGGTGTGTTTGTTCTTTCCACCTGTAGCTGAACAGTTTTACTGCATATTTTGCAAAGTTTCATGTTTTGTTGGAGGTCTGCTCTCATGAAGCCAAACCTTCCACACTATTGAAGGAGCTCCTGTTTAGGTACTAAATGGTCATCGGAGGCTGACGCGCTGCTCTGGCTCTCAGACGGGTCTGCGCTTGTGCTGTTGTTGCTGGGCAACATAATTTCATATCACAAGATGACACTTTTTATTGCATAAAAATGTATTAACTGGTATTATTAACTCTTATTTTATTATTAGCTAGCCAGCCTCAAGTGGCCACGAGAGGAACTGCACCTTATGGCAGTTGAGAGTTTTTTAAGAGCGAAGCTGTTTTTTCATTAACATGTGAGGCAAACAAAGGTTCACTGTCTACAGCCTCTCCTTTCTTCTTGTTCCAACAGAAACTTCCTGGGAACCAAAGAGACGTCTTTGCTCCTGATGGCCATGTTCCTCCTCGCTGTGTTTTACCACGGCCAGCAGGTAAGACCACGCCTGCTCCAACTGTTTCATAATCAGTGAAGAAACTGTAATTTCTGCGTCCTAAAGATAACCAGGACATCTTCATATCAGTAATAAACACTGTTAATTTGTAATGGGCCGGTGATTACGTTTGAGGACTTGTTGTCATCTACGCTGATGGATGAAACCATTGAGTCTCCTCAGTTGGATCAGACTGTTTTTAAAACATTAAAATTTATGATTAAAGGTGACTGAAGATATGGATAAAAACTAAAACTGTGACGTCGTGGTAACAGAGATGATAGTGATGATGTGCACAGTGGGCCTGAGGAACCCAGCATCTTTCTTGTTGCTATGCAACGGTCTAATTGGAGTTATCAGCTAACCTGAAGTAAAAATAACAGAAGAAGGTGACAAACAGACACCTGCAGTTCAGATGTGGATGATGAAGTTATAAACGGGTAATGCCACGCTGCAGTGCAGGCCTGCTACATTTCCTGCCCTCTCAGAAACAGAATGGCATTTTTTATTAAAGTAAATTACAGATTAATTAATGCAATTAACCTGTCAGATACTTTGGTTCAGCATGGATAAGGGGACGGCCGTAGCTTTAAAGTGTTAGACTTGCGATCAGCTGCAGCATCTTGACACGGTGACCCTGAGTAGGCAGAGATGAAATACTTATCATGTCATTTTTAACAGGATATTTGTGTCATTAAAAACTGGGAAGTGAAAAATGTCAGAAACACATCATTTCTATTAAGGTCAGGAGAAATATCAGCAGCGTCAGCGAGGACGCGCACACACCTTATCCTGTTGTGTTATCTTTGCTGGCACAGTTGCCGTAGTAACAACAACTAATTACTTAGGAAACAAACTATCAGCGCTCGATTAGCAGTTAGCTCGGGCCAAACCAACTGCCTGTTAATAACATCGTTCATGTACAAAAGTGTGCTTAATGACTGCAGTTGTGGATGCTGTAAAAGCACCACTTCGCTCTCTGGGATATAATATTCATACTGTGGTTTGACCGGCCTGCGGCAGTGCTGGCGACGTAGGAAGGATGCAGCCATCGTGATGTCGGCCATAGGTCTGCGAAGCCTCAAGCTGAGCGTTTTTGTCATTGCCGTCTTGGTGTTGGTGACAGATATGACACATGAGGGGTGGATGTGACTGATTGGATAATGAATAAACACATCCTGTATAATCCTCCTTTGTGGCTCTTAGAATGTCCATAATTTACAGTGGACTTAATGTTTTATTCACCATGACCTGAAATGAGTAACTGAGCTCATGGACTGATCAGGAAAGCGTTTGCAGAGGTCAGGATGAAGTCTACAGGACAGGAAGTGTTACGGCAGCCCCGGTGATCACCCCCAGGTGGCTCTTAAATGAACCTGGCTGTGTTTGAATCCTTTCTAAAGAGTTAGTCCTGTATAGTTATAAGCAAAGAAAAGGAGATTCACAGAAAAGATGTATTTTCTTGTGAGTAATTTTACCTCTTCGGCCTCCTGAAGGTGCTCCGAGTGTAAGAAAAGAAAATCACTTGGGTTGAGCCTCTTGCTGTTTATAGAAGCTGTGCCAAAGGGGTGCAGGCAGACAGCACTTTAATAAGATCGGGGCCTTTAAACCCAGCACTGGCGTTACATCTGTAATATCATAGGAAGCATCCTGTCAGGTTTTATGGTTGCCTAATATGTGACCCGAGTGTTTCTCCTGCAAAGCAAACTGACACGGACCACTTTGTTTACACGCCTGAAACATTATACGAGCCATTTTTATAAAGACGCAGAGACTCGGCGGCCTGAAGGAAACTGGTATCACTGCGCTGCTTTCATGCTCTCACTATGGCAACCTTTGATCGTGTAGTTTAGCAGCTCGGCATCGGTCGGAGACGGAGGGGAGACGGCTGTAATTGAAGGTCTTTTGTAACCTCATGAAAGTAG
This sequence comes from Archocentrus centrarchus, assembly GCF_007364275.1. Classification (NCBI taxonomy): domain Eukaryota; kingdom Metazoa; phylum Chordata; class Actinopteri; order Cichliformes; family Cichlidae; genus Archocentrus; species Archocentrus centrarchus. The sequence goes on along the minus strand of NC_044362.1, from coordinate 32,691,729 downwards.
AAAGCAGCCGTATTTGAAGTCATGCAGTGGCATATTGATTTTCTCTGGGTCAAACCACTTGTTTGGCAAAGCAGAGACAATGACGGCTCCCAGCATGAAACACTCGCAGCGCCGAAAAGCTGTTTGTACCAGACGCATTTGGCCAGGAGAAAAGAGAGCATATTAAAAGACTGTTTACTCTTAGCAGGAAAGTCCAGTGTGCAAAACAGGATCCAGCTGTTTGGTTAATGCTTTGATGAACTCTGTAAGTCGCTCCGTGTTTTCTGCTAAATATTCCAAATTATCTTTGGGCAAAGTGGATAAAAGCTGACGGAGAAGCACTTTTGGCTTTAATTTTTCATGCTCAGGCCCACAGCAGGGTCTAAGCTACACCCCGATTACACCGCCCAATCCCCAATATTTATATTTTTATGCTATATTTTATAAAAAGAGAAGCAAGCTTAATATGAAGAAGAAGAAGAAGAAGAAGAAGAAACAGCCTTTATTGTCCCACAGAGGGGAAATTTGGGTGTAACAGCAGCCGCAGTTATTATAAATATAAATAAAGATATAATAATTCACACTATTAAGAAAAGAATATATATAAAATCAACAAACAATATTAACCTTAATACTACTAATAATAACACTATATACAATGTACATGATGTGCCTGTGTGTTGAACCTTAACAGGCCGGACTATTTACAGTATATTATATATTATCCTACATTGTGTAGGTTATTGTGGTTTTTGTTGGGAGCAGTGATGGTTATAAAGTCTTACAGCTGCTGGGAGGAAGGATCTGCGGTAACGCTCCTTTGTGCATTTAGGATGCAGCAGTCTGTCACTGAAGGAGCTCTCCAGCTCGGCAACAGTTTCATGCATGGGATGGGAGACCTTGTCCATCGTTGTCCATCGTTACTGTTTCATGTTTCTAAGCACAATGCTCAGTGTTTCTGCATCTCGTGGCTTTCCTGTGTGATTATGCTGTTCTAAGCTGAGACATATTGTAGGACTTTGCCTCAGCATTGAGTAAGTGGTGGAACCATCCAGCTTCAGCTCTTCAGTGGAGAGTGTCCTCTGATAGTAAACAGGCTGTCTGTAACAGATGGACATACACAATGAGATGCCCGTGAACCCTCACCCTGTAAGACTTTGGTCATTCAGAAAAAGCAGTAACATTGAGGTCCAGGCTTTGGGAAAACCACTCTATGACTGCACTGGCAGTGTGTTCGGGGACATTGTCGTGCTGAAGCATGAAGCTGTTGCTAATCAGAAGCTTTCCAGATTTTGAAAATTTTGAAAAGATTTCCAACACCACTGTCTGAAATTCAGCCCTAAACCACGACAGAGCCTCCACCGTGTTTTACAGATGGCTGTAGACACTCTCTCCCGTCCTCCGCTGTACATACTGTCAATGATTTGACCCAAAATTTTCACATTTGGATTCATCACCCCATCAGACCTGCTGCCACTGATCTTCACTCCAGTTCTTGTGTAGCAGATGGATCAGCTGAAGGTCCAGATGCATTTTTTCATTTTTGCATTTTTTTCCCTATTTTTTCAAGGACGTAACTTTCAGATACTGATCATCTGCTGTAAGAGTTTTTAAACCTACCACTTCTTCTTCTTTTGTCCTCCACTTTTTCTAAGGGCACACTGCACACCTTGTTGATGCAAAAACACAATTTCATGTCATCTTTGCCATTATTCATATTTGAGTAGAGAAATGGGAACAATTTGCATCAGCCTGCTAGTATCAAATATACTAGTTAAAATTAGTTCTTTGCTAAGTTCCCTGTTATGGCAGACAAAACACTGGTTCATCCCTTGAGTTAGATTAAGGTTAAGATCTGAGTGATGAGTTTCTGCATGCAGTTTTTACATCCCTGTAACACTGACATTAAAGGTAATTTAGACAATGCATAAAAAATCTGCACAAAAAAGTCAGGCTGCAACGATTCCTCGAGCAACTCGAATGATTTGATTCTAAAAAATCCTCGACACTAATTTGTTGCTTCGATGCTGTTATTTTTTTCTTTACTTCAGCTGTTAGCTCCCAGAATGGATCGCTATAACCGCAGTTTGCTAACGGGTGCCGGGTAGAAACGTATTTAGGAGAACGCTTGTGAATACAAAGCATTACAGCATTAAGCTCATGTAGCCCCCATTTTTCAACAAAAACACAACAGCAGCTGTTTTATGTGCGGTCTGTCTGCACAGGCGCAGCAAGTGCAAAGAGGCGGAGCCATTACTGAGACGGTGAGCTCAGGTGGAGCGAAAGGAGACTTTTCTACCGTCCTTCATCAACCACCTGATCAGCAACATGAAAAAAAGAGAGAACTTTGTAGCTGCTCCATCCACCCTGTTTGTTTCACACAGAGAAAAACTGCAGTACAGAAGTTAAAATATGCAGATGAACTGTTAATACAAAGTATTTCTTATCCGATTACTTGATTAATCGATGGAATAATCAGTAGAATACTCGATTACTAAAGTAATCGATAGTTGCAGCCCCACAAAAAAGCTCAAGATGTTTATCAAAGCAAATGGCATTTCCAGCACAACAGCAGGTTTTCCAGCCCCACTCTCTGGCTTTAGTAATTGCACACAGGTTGGTCTGAGATTGTAAAATTTCCTCAAAGAGCAGCAGCAAGAAATAAGGTGAAATTATTAAAATTGACCAAAAATACAGTGAAACAGCATCCTTTTGACACACGTATTGAACTGACTGTAATGGACTCCTGCAGTAATCAGAAGTCTCAGAATGGTTTCTGTTTGAAGCAGAGATCCAACAGAAACATTCAGTGATGAAGTGAAACAGAGGTAATGATCATTACAGCGGCATAATGAAGCTTCATCTGAATTCTGGAATGAGACCAAGGCTGAAAACTCACAGCTCTGTTGTCCATTGTTAAGAAAATGCACGAACACATTAGTGTTAAAGGGTGTTCGAGCATTAGTTAGTGCTTCTTTCACAAAAGACTCTCATTGTGCTGCGAAGAAAACCCTATTAGAGCAGAGAGATGAAGGAAACTCTCTCAGCCTTTTATTCCTCTTCACAACCTCTTTCATTACAGGAATCTCAGTTTTATTCAGTTCTCATTAAATCTAACTGCTGTGTGTGTGATGTCTCCCAGTAAGCATTTCCTCACCTTTTCCCTTGATAAGTTGAGCTGAAGGTTTACAGCTTGTAATGTGAGCCCAAGAAAAAACGATTAAAGTTAGGAAAAAAAAGAGTTATTGTGCATTTCTACAACAAGATGAGTTCATGCATTGAGTTCACAAATTTGGGCACTTTAATGTGTTTTCTGCTGTAGGAAGTTGATGATCACATCAACAGATCAGCAGAGGAAACTAAGCCAGCGGCCTTTTGCGTAATAAACTAATGGCGACTAGATGAGGTTGTTGTTCATGAGCACGGCTTCCTGTCAGAGCAGTAATTACATTATCAAACACAGCAAGGATGAAGCATTTCATTATAAATCTGCAGAAAAGGCTCTTAATTTGAAAGGATTAGGGATTGTTTTGTTGACATCCCAGTTAATAATTTGAAGGCCTGAACATTAATCAAGGCTCTGCTACTGGCAGCAATAATATAGAATAGAATAGAACTTTATTGATCCCTTGCAGGAAATTGCTTTGTTACAGCAGCAGCAATTAACACTAATATAAAGACACAATATAAATACTACATACTTTATGCACAATATAAATACTATGTGACTAAGACAATACAAATACAAATACAAGAAGAATGAGGTTATAATAGCAATCACACGCAACCTTTGTGCAGCCACAAGGTGACTGCAGAGGTCTGCTGGTTGGAGGCAACTTGTCTCCAAACATTGTAATTACCAACTTGACCCATTGAGTCAGACTGGTTCCATCTGACTATAATTTTATCATAATCATGATGCATCAAAGAAGACGGCAGCTGACTGCAAGTAGTCGTGGACTATTTCACTTTTAAAATGGAGTTGAGTAAAATGTATATTTTTTAGGCTATAAGGATCGGCCAGTTTTTCAAAAGACGATTCACAACGAACCTACTTTAACCCTCAGACACGGAGTTATAAATTTGCTGTTGCCAGAATGGCAATGACCAAGTCGTAGTGCATTACTCAAAGCCCTGTGTTATGTCGTATTATAGTGTAGTACGGTAGTTAACTTTTCAATGACTATTACAGCGTTCCACTGGTGGAACGGTGTGCATTGTGGAGATATAGTGCAACAGACAGCGCGAGTGGCTGAGCCTTTATCAATGCTGTGTGGAGATGAACTGTATTGTTTTGCACCAGCAGTTGTAAAATATCTTGGTATAATTCCATGTACAATGCAGGAATATTCGAATTATATTTGTTAAGGGAGTGTTGAGGAACGATACAACACCGCAGAGCTCGAGCACTCGAATGCCGAGATGTAGGTCGGGAAATGGCTCGTCTTTTCCCGGGATTTGATTCATGTCATTTTCGGGAAAAATATTAAACCCTATCATGGACGTGGCAGCAGGATCACAGGAACACTGCACACAGTCATGTGACCAAAAATGACCATTCACCCTCACTTTAAAGAACAAGCTACAGTTTGATCTCCTGCTGAATTTGTAAGTTTGCTCACTTTCAAAGAAATGAACCGTCTCTAATTTTTATGGTTTCATTTTAATGGAGAGGGACTGAATATCAACCAAAAAAAAATCATCATGTAAAAGTTATAAATTTGTATGTCATTGAGTGAAATAAGTATTTGATCCCCAAGTCAAACATAACTCATTACTTGATGGAGGAACTTTAGTTAGGGTTAGTGGTTCTTGTAGCTGGTTACTGGGTGCAGACATCAGTGTTTTTTCATAGATTTGAATGCATGTTGGGTAAAAGGTTGTATGAGGTGACCGTGACTCTTACGCTGAGTAACATGCTGGTTAGGACGGGTGGGGGGGTGGGGGTTTTCTGTACTCAGAGGGTTAATAGAACAGACCGGGTCATGTTGGTTAACGGCTGAGCGACCCCTTCTTTCACCAGCCACCATCTCATTATCCCACCGACTAACGGGGCCTTCAGGCTTTGCGTTCTTAATTAGAAAAACAGAAAATGAGATTGAAGTTTTTGTACTCACTCATATGATTAAGCGACTGATTGATATCACGATTAATCACAAAACTGTTTTTGCCAAACCCCGGAGAGAGTCGCTTAAATCCTTGCAGGCTGTTCAGCCTGCCCTCAAAATTAATTTTCAATATTGGGGTCTTTTTTTTTCCTCCTCTCTTCTGCCAGTACTAACTAAATGATGCTGACTTTTGTTTGTCTCCAACGTATTCAAATGACTTTGTATTAATTGTGCATTCAAAACAGCAATTTGTGTTGCTTATTAGAATCCTTTTTGTGAGCTTCAGATTGATCGCACTCTCTTGTTTTACATAATTGATCCGGCTTTTAACGGATTTTTAATTTAGCCGCTCGTTCCAGAACTGCAGCTCAGCCTTTTCATCATCTAAATGAAATAAACAAAAGACTTTCCCCTGAACTTTGGTTACATTTTTAAGCAGTTAAGTGATTAACGAATGCCTTTTTAGACCAGAACAGGGATTTTCTGTTTTTTGGAGGCTGGAGAAGATGAAACAAATCTTTAGCAGCTTTATAAAGTAACCGTGTCAGGATGAGTATCAGGTTTGATAGAATCACAGGTATTTCTCTCTAACTTTAATCACGGATGACTAGACCTCAGGAAACGTTGCAGGGCTGCGGGGGGTGTGTGTCCATCAGGTTTGATTGACACTGCTGGGAATGCAAGTAAACGACCCAACCTGAAAACAAGTGATGAGGTCACTAAAGAAAAGAACACTCGTGTTAAATAAGGCCTGTCATTGTCAGGGCTTTGGCTTCCTGTTGCATTTTATAAAGATCACTCTCGTTGTTTGTCTGTCTGTGTTTACTTCCTGTCTTTGTCTTTTTTTCCCTACGTGATCCCGGTTATCCTGGAGCATTTGGCTTTGCAGCTCTCCTTCAGTCCCGGCAGTGTGTCTGTATTCCCTGACTTGTTACATGCCTTCACTTTGCTCCTACTCGATCTGTGACCCAGTGCTCTAAGTTATCACCCTGTGATTTGGTTCACAATGTTCCCATCTCTCAGTACTGAGGACATGGGTGGTGGTGCTGGACTGCATTATATTTTCATTTAAGGTCGAATTAAAGGTTTAAGGTCGGTTAAGGTCACAGAGAGACTGCAGTGAGAAGGGTTGCATGCCGAGGTCTTCATTGTCAGAATCAGACAGTTTGTACTGTATGTCCATACCCCCCCACCCCCTGGCTCATCTTCTTAACAGCATGTAACTGCATCGTGCCATTTCAGCCTTGGCTTCAGCAAGAGGGCATTAATCAGGCGTGGCCATAAGGGGTCAGCTGTCAGGAAAACATCAGCATAGATTGTTTTAATTGTGTGGAGAAGCAGCGCTGGGCCTTGTTTCTGAAAAGCAAGCGTGTGTGTGGATTTTAAAAACATAAAAAATAATGTTTTAATATCAGACCTCAGACATTAGACTGGCTGAGCTGGTATATGTACGCCATGATTATAGAAGATCTACTCATGAAACAGAAACAATTACAATGACATGAATAACAAAAAGAAAAACCGCAGCTAGTTCATGTTTGACTCCAAACAGAAACGAACTCATCCAAAAGATTTGGTTTTAAAGCCTAAAGGAATTAAACAAGTGGAAACATCCACTTCTGCTATAGCAGAAAGTAGCTCTTCTAACACAGCTTTCTGTTCTTCAGTTTCTGAGTTACTGGTCTGAGGTGCTCAGAGTTTAAGACATTTTAATATTTCTGTCTTCAGCTGGAGTATACAGCACGGCTGGACTTCCTGTGGCGTGTCCAGGCCAAAGAGGAGATCAACGAGATGAAGGAGCTGCGAGAACACAACGAGAACATGCTGAGGAACATCCTCCCCAGCCACGTGGCCCGACACTTTCTGGAGAAGGACCGGGACAACGAGGTGTGCATGTTTTCCCTGACAGTCACGGTCTGTGCCAGAGTGACCCTCCGCCAGAGAGGTTATCTGAGTGGTTATGCTGGTTATTCAAAATGCACGTAAAACCCAACATAGGTGAGGTTCGGCCACCTGATCTGGTTAGGGGGGATGGAGGGAGTTGTAAATGTGGAGTAATTTCTTCACAAATACACATCAAAATGAGATATGAAAAACTGGAAACAATGTAATATATTATTAAAGTTTTGCATTTTTGAAGCCAGTAAGGAAAGCTGGCAAAAATGCCCCCTGTGTAAGGTAACAGACATATGTATCAATATCACAGCTCTACCTTTAAGACATGGGAGAATCTGATGGATTATAATTATTTGGTTAAATTTTGAACTTTTAGGTTTTATTCTTTCAGCTGCAGGGCTGGTGGTGTTTAACAGTCTGAGACCAAGTAAAGAATTTATATAAAAACATAATTCAAAAGTAGGCTGAGCTTAAGTGCAAATTTGATACACAGTAACCAACTACAGAAAAGGTCCTATATTAATAAAGAACAATAGAATTGTTGTAAAAAGTTGTGTTTAAGTGTAACAAAGAGGTGTTTGGTTATTCGTTTAATTATTTTTCTCGGTATTAGCAGATGTTTTCTGGGCACATTAGCACTTTAGTTCGCTCTTAGCACTTTTTGGCATATGACCTCATCAGCCTCAGTCACACAGCTGTAGAGACCAGTCAGCCACCCAAAAGCTTTGAGACCATTTGATGGAAATACATATTTTTTCCTAGCAACCAGTTATTGACAGGGGGACACCAGCCAGTGAGCAGGTGTGTGTGAGATTGAGGATTAAGTGGTTCCTCTGGGCTCAGATCTGTGGACCTGACGGTCACTTTCTCGGAGCCTTCTGTAGAATCAGACATCTTTATGCAGCTCATCACGCAGGTTCAAGTCTTGCTTGTCTTTTTTCAATGGATTTTTCCAGATTGGCATATTTGGAAAATTGTCTGTACAGTATTATATCAACAACTTAGACAAAGTGAAAGTGGAGTCACCTAAACTCAGGTATAATCTCTCATTCTAATAGCACAGTTACAGTTATTAGGATACAGCAGGTCAAAGTTGAAGCAGATTGGATGATTCCAGCAGAATTCTGGGTCGTTGTCTCACTCTGAGCTTTCAGTGCGAATCAAAGCCTGTTATTACCCTCAGGAATGATGAACTATACACAAGGTTTTTTAGCCACCGACAAGTACAAAGATGAATGTTTTCAGTAACCTTTCAAGAAATGATGGGTCACATCTGAACACGGTCCTGATAGAGTCTTTGTAAAGCAGCACCTCCCCGGCACACTTCACCTCAGTTTTTCACCACAGACCTGCTGAAAAATAAGTCCCCTGTGTTCATTACAGTTCGTTCCCCGAGTCTCAGACTTGCTGCCTGCAGAGAAAAGAGAGGCTGTGTAATTGCTTTTCAAAGACTCTACAAAGTGAGAGAGAATTGTTGGGGCGGTTCATTCAGCCGGAAATCTTTGGAGACCCTTTTTTTTTTCGTCCCATGCATTCGATTTGATTTTAATAACATGCTGTCTGTCTGTCAGCACACATTGATTTGTGTCTCTGGCACAGCAGTGACTCAGCTGCCCCAACTCTGCAGAGAATTCAGCGTTACACACTCACTTTTTGTTCACCTTATCTCTGACACTTTTCTTCTGGTACTTTTAATTGTCCCTAAGTGGGAACACACATTTACACTCACACTCACCTCTGAACAGCGCTCAGTAACAGACTATAAAATTAGAAAGAATTTAATAGAATTTCACTCAAGATCTGTATCACACAGCAGGTCATATTATTTGAAAGATAATTCCATTAAAAATGCTTCAAAAACTACAAACATGATCATGAAGTACAGATCAGTGACTGCGTGTGTGAGTGCACGTGTGTGTGTGTGTGTGCGTGTGTGCGTGCATGTGTGTGTGCATGTGTGTGTGTGTGTGTGTGTGTGTGTGTGTGTGTGTGTGTGTGTGTGTGTTGGAGCACAGCTCAGGCAGTGAACACCTCGTGCGCTGTCCGTGGTCCTGAAGTTAGAACAGTTTCATTTAAGTGTACTTAAACCAGTGGTTCTCAAATCCAGGCCTCGTGGCCCGGTGTCCTGCAGGTTTTAGATGTGTCTCTGTTTCAATACACCTGAGTCAAATATAGAAGTCATTAGCAGGACTCTGGAGAACTTGATTGCATACTGAGGAGGTAATTCAGCCATTTGATTAAGGTGTGTTGGATAAGGGACACATCTAAAACCTGCAAGACACTGGGCCACGAGGCCTGGATTTGAGAACCACTGACTTAAACGTTGCTTTGCTTTGAAGCTCGCTGTGCAGGCTGTGAAATTCCTGCCACAGAAACCACAGCGTGTCGAAAAGAACCCGACACCAAAAACTGAAGAGTTGGAAGAAGTTTTGTTGCTGCTGGTGTTGCGTGACTCCATTTGGTTGGAGATTGTCTCTGAGTTCATTGAGCAAATCTAGAATTTGGTGGCTTCATAATTGAAATGTTTTTAACATCTTCCAAATAAACTGACGGTAGTGCTGACACGACTCAGTCTTTTACATCTCTGTCACTGCTAAGTTCACAATAATACTCTGGTGAGGAAAGTGTTAAAATGAAACATGGGACGTCTTTTGGAGTAAACTCTTGAAACGCCCATCCTCAGGGATTATTATTAGTTCAGGTTTTCAGGAAGAGGTGACAATAAAACAGCTGCTTTATGTTGTTTTTTCCACTTCCCATCCTCATTGTTCTCGATTCCAGCTTACCTGAGGCCATTGGTCTGCAAACAGGACAGTTATCACACAAAGAAGTCAAATCGCTGTATTATCCTTGCTGGCCTACTCGATTATCAAATCTCCAATCTTTCTTTGGCTTCTAAACAAAGGTCGAGCAGCCTATGAATTATGAATGTCAGGAGAGAAGAGCTGATATCATTCTGCTCCTGTGCCTGTTCCTAATTAAAAAGGACCATTAAAAATGCATCCATTAGAATAGTTTGGGTTCTAATCACTTGTTGCATTATTAATCAGGATGTTTATTGTTCTGTGATTTAGATACCGGAGCACTGGGTTATTAATAGGCTCCCACACCCCTGAGGAGGTTTTGATGATCTTTGGAATCAATTAAATCTGAGCATCATTTATTCCATCAGGTAGTTTTTTTTATTCCAAAGGGTTTCAGTCCTTCAGTCAAAGACTCCTCAGCAGGATGTTAATTTTCTGTCACAGCTTCAGTCTGACATCAGATTTTTATTCTTTTACTTTGAGGCAGAGTGTATGACTAAGTATGATTGGTCATAGTAGACAGTGTTTTTTTGCACTGCTGCAGATTTGTATGAAAATCTGTTAACACATACTCAACACATCCGGTGTGGATTTTAAATTTAAAACCATGTTGCGTTTCAGTGGACAGCAAGCATCCATTTCTTAATAGAAATGAATAAATTCACATGTTTTATTTTGAAGCATTTGGAGGCAAATCAGAAAAAGGATCAGAAAATAAAGCTGACTGAGGAGTCAAACAGCACGATTATGGTGCTTTATTATAGTCGAGCTGTAGAAATGCACCATCTGACATGTTTTGATTTCTTCCAAGCATCGAGAGTCTAAAGCTGTCAGAAATTTGTCACTTTCATCCGTCATCTGTAGGAAAAGACACTCTTTAAATGTTACATGTAACACAGGCTTTATGTTGTACACCGCACTGAATCCTCGGATAAATTATAATTAATGTTAAACTCGTGCCAAATTTCATAATGATCCAAGTGGAAACACGGAGTGGAAAATAAGTAAGTAAAAAAATGACCAATTGTGACTTTACAAAAATGTATCAAGTAAAGACAAAAAGAAAAGAAAAACAAAGGTTTGCTGACTTTATAAATGTATCTTCACATGGCAACAATGTTAATATATACACACTTGTTCATTAAGCAAACTGATTGGCTGATCCGGTTATTTTTGGCAAGGGAAAAAAATCTATAAAAACGGTCTCAAATATAAGAAAATCAGCCACCCAAAAGTCTCTGAGCGACCTTCCTACCCCCGCTTTCAGACAACAAGCGGTTCCTGCCACACTTCCAGTTTTTTAATGTCAACATGGCAGCAGACGTACTCCATCAGAGCCATGGTAACGGAGGGCAGCCACCGCTCTGCCTGCAGCATGCAGCTAACCGCACGCTGGCCTCCCAGTTCATGATGCTCGAACTTGAACGGTTTGCTGTGTGACAGTGAAAATCAGTGAAACTACTGAATCTGATTCCACTGAATTATAAAAGACCGTTTTGGTGGAATCAGAAGTGACCGAATCTGCATGAGAGGGTCACTAGTGCTAGCATTAGCTGATTAGTTAGTGCTCCACATAAACTGTACAAATGCAACACACACACACACACACACACACACACACAGTGTGTTAATAAAATCTCAGAATTTCACCACCAAAATTGGAGCACAATCGTTTTGGTCCTCCGTATCACACAGCAAGTCACATCTGTTATTCTGACTATAAAGTGACTGTAATGTAAAGTGAATGATGATGACCAACATTAGGACTTACATGAGATAAATCAGAATACATAAGATTTGTGGTGCTGCCCAGTGAGCACTAAAGCCTACTTTAATGTTGCTCTTCTTAGAATGACTTAAATATCTTCATCTATTATGAGTCACCTCTTCCTCCCAGTCAATATAATAATTTGTTACAAAATGTAGTGAAAACAGAAGATAGATTATTGGATGTTAATCCTAAAGCCAGCCACAGTTTTGGTTTCAAATCTGCTGTATGACCAAATTTTCACTTAATACTTTTCTGATTATATTTTCTATGAGCGATATAGATTCTGGGCTAATTGTGCACAAACCTGTTTTGAGCCATATGTCCGTAATTAAATGAAGTTGCGCACTTACAACAGTGCAAACTCTGCGTCTTACTGCTGCGGGAATTTAGATGCATTATGTTTTATGCTTGGTCCTGATTAGATACCAGGTCCATTTTACACGACTTGATTTGCAGCTAATAGAGGAAGAGAGAACAGATGAATAGATGTCTCATATTAATCACAGAGAATATTCAGTCAGTCAAATATAAAACGAGTTCACCGTGTTTGTTGTTATGGGACAATGTCAGGCGGTTATTCCGGAGTATTGTGTTGAATATACCAGGTTTAAAGTTTGTTTTCCAACAAACAGTCGCCTCAAGGTTCTTTGTATTGTGGGTAAAGACCCTACAATAATACAGAGAAAACCCAACAGTCAATACGACCCCCTATGAGCAGCACTTGGTGACAGTGGGAAGGAAAAACTCCCTTTAACAGGAAGAAACCTCCAGCAGAACCAGGCTCAGGGAGGGGGGGGTCATCTGCTGAGGGGGGGAGACAGGACAAAAGACACACTGTGGAAGAGAGCCAGAGATTAATAATAACTAATGATTAAATGCAGAGTGGGGTATAAACAGAAGTATATGAAGCTGTGAATTTACAGGAGTCATGATTTATGGGGCAGCGCTCTCTTGCATTATTTCCTCTCCACTGCTGCGTTTTGTCCAGAAGGAAGAAATGCCCCATTTTATGTGAGTTTTCACATTGTACAGTGTTTTTTCCCTTAAAGCCTCAGACTCTGTCAAATGTGCCTCGTAGCACAAGTACACGTACACAGTATGTATAATGTAAATATTGTGCTGAAACAATGAACATTTCTGGAGGGCTTGATATAACATTGCTAAATATAGTTTATTCTCATCCAAAACATTATCGTGTATGTGCATCACCCAAACCTGAGTAAATGTGCAGAGATGCAGTTATGATGTCACAGTCGCTGTCACAGTGCCTGAGCATCATCCCTCAGCCTTTCCACACTGAGCAGTGCGTCCCTGTGGTTTATTATTACCACTGCAAGATTGTTTTTAATTTCATCAGAAAAATTGCTCTGTGGGATTAAGAAAGGCCTTTTTTCTTCAGATCATAGAGGCACGTTCCAGCTGGTTGATCAGTTCATATCCTAACATTTAAAAGAAGAAAACACAGTTAGGTCATAAGAAGTTAAACATAATGTGGACCTTAACTGGAGATGATGAAGGTGGAGCATTACTGACACAGGATGCTGGATTTTGCTGTCGTTAGTCACTCGTCTGTCTGTTTAATATAGAAACTCCTCCTGAAGTATGTTAAAGAGGCTTAACTCCCGGGAAAAATGAAGCCCAGATAAACCTCGGAGCACTGACTGTCCTAAAAAGACTGGGAATAACTGAGCAATTAAATTAGTTCAACTTTTACTGAGTTCCACTGTGAAGCGCTGACATTTGACTGAGCTCATTAAGCTTGTATGATGTCACAATAAAGTCAAAGGCTTATTTTTATAAGTGTATAATTACATTAAAATGAATCCAGAGAGAGGGAGACCCAGCTTCTCCTGAATTATTAACTTGAAATATTGAACTCTGGCTGAACATTATGTTTTCCAGCTCTTCATTAAAATACCCCCATAATGACACAAAGAGTGACAGCAGGCCTGCTGCCTGGTCACGTGTCAACAGTGCCCCCTAGTGGTGAAGACTGTGTAATGCATGAAACAGTAAGGTAATAACTGCGACGTGGACTGGAGATAGAAACAAAGCTCAAGAATCTGCTGCACACACACACACACACACACACACACAAATTCATTTGATTATTAATTCATTGGTGCTGAAAGCTCCAGAAAGTGTTTTAACTTGTCCAGGGCCTCCTAACTTCCTGTCAGTGATATGATTGACTACGGCTGTCAGCTGCTCTGTGCCAACATAAAAAGGCTTTCTTTGAGAGCACTCGTTGGACTCACCTACACACAGATAAATGGACAAATCCATTCTTGTTTTGTATGAACTCTTTGGAAGCTCCTTAGTTACTTTTGACAGTCCAAAAACAACCCAGAAAACACAGAGGCCTGCCGCGTACTGGAAACTGCCAGAACATCAGGATCACCGTCAACCATCCGAGAAAAAAAAAGCCCATATATGTTTCTGCACTTCAACACATGTGGCACAATTATTCAGCTCCAGAAACATTTCAGAAATCATTAAATAGCTCATAACGCCTTCACATTCATGCCACGAGGATGTTATGCAAACTTTTACCTGCAAATCAACACACAAATGCATTTTCCTTACAAATGTGGCTCCATTTAAGCCACTTTGCAGCTTAGCTCCTATCAGCTTCTTTATTTCATATTATTAATGCAGTTTCTGACTTCATGTCACATCTGTTGTCACTGATGCCGGCTCTGTCTGCCTCTCAGCTTTACATGGATGCAGGTCTAAGAACACAACCTAATGTAAAGTACTGCAGAATAACAGCTGGTCTTTGACTGGAAAGTGGACTCTAACCTGGAACACACATACTGTGTACTACTGCAGTTTTCTGCCAGTGTCTTACTTTATATATTACAAGTCAAAACTGTCCCCACCACCAAAACATAACTTTTGTTTTCATTTGTAGTACGAAGGAGCATTTTCTCCTCGTCCCAAATGCATTAATGCACGGTTAACCTCCCCAGCACTGAGGTCTACAGTACGAGTATCTGTAGAGACACAGAGAGGATGAATGAAATTATTTTGCCTTTATTTCCAGAAAATGTGACACTGCGTTTACTCTGTGCTGTCTTTACCCACAGGAGCTGTACTCGCAGTCCTACGATGCCGTGGGCGTGATGTTTGCATCCATCCCGGGCTTCGCCGACTTCTACTCCCAGACTGAGATGAACAACCAAGGAGTCGAGTGCCTGAGGCTCCTCAATGAAATCATCGCTGACTTTGATGAGGTGAGACTGCAGATTTTGAAGTGCACCCACTTCTACTTCAGACAAACATTTTAACCATGCAGAGGACCGCCTCTGATGTCAGCATCTTCTGTTTTTCATTAAAACTTCTCACTCTGCAGATCACTTCACAGCAGATTGATCCAAAGGCAGGAATAACAAGCGCACCCACATCTGCACACAGGTTATCAAAGGGCATCGATTTCAGACAGAAAAGAACCGCCACAGCAAATCAACACTACATATACAAACGTTTATGGAGTCCTCTGATATGAATCCAGACATTAGCTTGATTTCCCTTCACATGATGCAGGAGGACTCAAATACAAAATCACCCTTACTGACCCACAACAGCAGAACTGTGGCAACAGTTACCACTGTGAAAAATGTAACGAACCTCCTTAAAGTGCCCCTTAAATGAAAGGAGCCACACAGAAGATTCATCAGTGTCTGTGCGTCAGATTCAGTCTGAGTTAGTTTCACAGAACTTTGCACTTTTTGGCTCCCTGTGGACAGACTGAAGTCTTCAGGAACTGGTGGTCCTGATCGAGCCTCTGAACTGAAGCTTCTGAAGGAAAATGTCAAAGTCTGTTAATAAGAGCGGAGACAGACAGCAGCTGCGCTCGCTGCTGCCTCGGGCCGCACTCCTCACTCGCTTTCCCTCAAAACGAGAGCAGGCCTCTCAGAGCTCACGGCAGAGCGGCTCATAATGAAGACGGGAGATCAGAATAAATGGCTTTGTTTTAGGAGGCAATTAGCAATGAAGTGAGTTAGATTTATGCATAACTCTGAATATTTTCCAGAGCAAGCAATGATGTCAAACAGATTCCTGTAAAAGTGATGACAGTTTAATATCAACTGACAGCAGAGAGATTTTCTTCATTTGTTTTGTCAGGAAAACTGAGCAACAGAGCAAATCCATGTTTTTGTTGTAGTTTTTTGCACTGTTCCACTGAGATGTGTGTTCTCACCATCGGCCAGTTTCATTTTCACTGGGTCAGGTTCTTCTGTGTGGCCCTGAAATACTTCAGCACTCGTTAAACTCAGATTAGAAAACCACAGCAAGCGTTTCTTTAAACCCAGCAACCAATCAGAAGAGCAGACACAGAGCGCAGCAGTTCATCAGTGTTAACTACTTTAGGGGAAGTTACACAAATTAATTCAAAGCAAAGAAAATATTTTAGGAGCGGTTTGACTGATCCAAAATGTTTGCCTTTGTGTTTGGTGTTGTGAATATAAGAGTAACACAATAGAGGCTGCTACACTGTAATAACCCTGTAATAACGTGTAATAACCAGTGAAGCCATTCACTTCTAAACAGTCAGATTTTCTTAGCGTTAGGAAGGACTAACCAACAAGTGTTTAGTGGATTATTCAAGGTTCAGTTACAAATAAAGGCCATATTCTGCATTTTAACTCTTTTATGAAGCTTCTCTATGTGCACAGCAAACGGCCGCACAGTGATGGCATTGCACCTCCAGTCAGTTCGGGCCCCCAGCTGAAGCTTCTCCACAGTATAACACAATGATCTGAAGGATTATGTCCCTGAAAAATGTTCCAGAGAGAAGAAAGTTACAGAAAAATACCCACTCCATTGTTTGGTACAGGCGGTGGCAGATGGAAGGATTACATGTTACAAAGCTGGATCCCTTTCACTCGTATTCGGCTCATAGAGAAAATGTCTGTGAGGACAAAAAGTAAACACAGTATCTCTCTGTTTTCACAGCTGCTGGGTGAGGATCGTTTTCAGGACATCGAGAAGATCAAGACCATCGGCAGCACCTACATGGCCGTCTCTGGTCTGTCACCTGAAAAGCAGGTGAGGCCCTACAGCAGGGGTATTCAAATAAAATTTAAAGAGGTCCAGTCAGACAAAATTTCATGAGGCCAAGGTCCGGAAGTCCAACTATATATATATATATATATATATATATATATATATATATATATATATATATATATATATATATATATATATATATATATAGGTTTTGTCAGTTTTCAAAGCATTAGTTTTTATATTTGGTTTCATGCTTAGTTCTACTTTAGTTTTCATTAGTTTTAGTTTTTCATACTTTGTCAGGTGCAGAGTGACTATTGTGTAATAATAAGTCGACAAAAGATACCGTTTAAAAAATTGCATTCAACAACCAACTGTTCACAAAATAGCAGCATTATGTGTTTAATGTGTGTAATATTAAGGAAACACATGAACATCAACAAGGAGAAACATAAAGAAAAACATGAACTCCAAAACTGAATAAACTTAAATTCAAAAACTGAATAAACTCTCCAACAAACTTCAGCGTCAGTGCAGAACACGTGGTGTAAACCATCAGAACACGTGGTGTAAACCATCAGAACACGTGGTGTAAAACATCAGAACTCGTGGTGTAAAACATCTAAACACGTGGTGTAAACCATCAGAACACGTGGTGTAAAACATCTAAACACGTGGTGTAAACCATCAGAACACGTGGTGTAAAACATCAGAACACATGGTGTAAACCATCAGAACACAGCGAATGCTGGACAAAAACAAACTGAACTCTTTGAAGGAGTCAAAGCTCAAATCCAGCTGCATCCTGATGTTCTCACCACATGAAGCTGCTTCTGTTTTGGAGCTGCTCGGAGAGCTTTGCGGCCTCTGTACACAACCTACTTAAGTGGCCAACCATTTATGCTTGTGTAGCTGGATTGTGTTAATTACCTTGCGGTCGCGTGCTGGTGTTTTATATGCGGTGTTGGGACTTTTTTGGTCCTCGCTCTTTGCACTCAGTTTCTTGGCTGCAAACATATTTGTCCCTGTTTGTCCACTTTCTTCATCCATCCTGATAGTTCCAGCAGTCTCCCTCCAGGAGTTTGCTGACATTTGTGAGTCCTTATATCGATGCTTTGATTATTATTCCTGACTGTTATTCTCTCACTGATAAATTTAAACACTGCAGCAAAAAGTAACCAGAAACACAAGGACTGAACAGGTTAATCACAACCTTGTGGGTTGTGTGGACCCGACATGTAGTTCGATTTCTCCGGAGGTGCAGGTTAGGTTACGCTGAAGGATCAGTGCGGTTTCTCGGCAGACCGCTGCCATTTCTTTGCGGACCGATGCGGTGAGCACGCACACGCATGCACACGCACGCACACAGTTGCCCGATGGCGCTCCCAGCTTAAACTGTTAGAGCGGAAAAAAAAGATTTCATATGAATCCACAAGGGTTTTAAATAAAGTTACGAAAACAAAGGTCATTTTATCTATAATTTCTGTTAGTTTTAGTTAGTTTTGTAAACTCACAATACTGTTTTTTTATTATTTCAGTTACTGAAAATGTTTGTTTCAGTTTCAGTTTTCATTATTTAGTTCATTTTCGTTAACTATAATAACTCTGTTTGTTACAAAGTTTACCAGCCAGCAGGAACCAGCTTGGTGGTATCATGTGGTAAAGCCAAACTCGCATGCAATTGGTCAGTGCGTTTCCTTGGACGCTTCACTACTACCGTAAGGACTTTAAAAACTGCGCTGGTAAACCAGAAAGCGCTCAACAAGATTTTAATTAAGTGGTTATTTCTGTTTTGGTATTAGGTTCGGGTCCGCTTGAGACATCATCTCGGTCCGGATCCGGACCGAGGTCCACCTATTGGTGATGGCTGCTCTACAGGTTTCATTCAACCTCCTCAGCCCTGCTGGCCACCCGTTTTATTTACTGTGGGCGTACAGCATCGGGGTCTCAGGATCAGTGGGGGTCATGGAGCCAATGAGAGTTGTTTTAATCTCAAAAATGTGCTTATTTAAAATAGTCTTATTTGACAGAATGTGATAAAAGGGCTAAAGGAAGGCTTAATGAATCTTTAATTTCTGACATTCTGACAATTTATAATCTCCAAAATGCCGGCCAGGATGCTCAAACCAGCAGCTCCATCTGTGAGCTCATGAAGTGAAACTTCACTGAAGATTTAACAAAGACTTTGCAGCATGGCTGAAACAGCTCCGCACATGTACACGAGGCACATTGTATCATGTGTAGAAAATGTTTCAAACTCGGTACAATAGGAATAAAACACAACAAACTATACATATATGTATAGGCTTATCCCAGATGGTGACAAGGACAACAAGGACACATAATATGCAACTAGTGCCTCAACCAAACCACAGAAGGGCAACAATTGAAGTCTGTAGCCAAAATGAAATGTAGAATTTTTTCCCGGCTCAGGGCCAGGAAAAAATCCTGAAAATGAACTTTCCTTCTCCCACAGAGCTCACATTTTTTTTTCATTGTAGCCTCATAGCTGCTGTGACTGAGAATTGGATTTTTTTTCACACAGAATTACTAGAAAATATTAGAGGATCTTTTTCAGGCGGTGTGGATGAAGTCGAATCTAATAAATAAAAAAGTGAACAATCTGAGTCAGTCGCATCTGCTTGAATGGTAGATGCATGCGATTGTGTGCCTAAAAAGTTGAGTGAAGTCTTCAGTGTCCACGCCAGTGAAATTCAGATCACGGTTGTCTTCTCCCACTTTCAGCTGTGAGGTGGCCGCCCTCCAGCTGCTCCTGATGTTCAGCTGACTCAGCCTCTTCTGCTTTCACTCCCACAGCAATGTGAAGATAAATGGGGTCACCTGTGTGCGTTGGCAGACTTCGCCATCGCCCTCAACGAGAGCATCCAAGAGATTAACAAGCACTCCTTCAACAACTTTGAGCTGAGGATCGGTAAGAGTTTCGATTATGGCGTCTCAGTCTGAACACTGAGAGTGGACCGGACTGTGTTTTTTATTTTTCATGGCAAAGAGCAGAATGCTGTGTGAGGATGTGTGGTTACTAGTTTCTGCACTGCAGGTGAAATACAAGCAAAAAAAAGCATTTTTGCTTTTTAATGTAAAACAGAAAATAATGTGCGCTCGGTGTGTCGCTACAGGATCCTAAGGCCATGCATGTGTTCTGAACATCCAGGATGATTTTCCTTTAAGAACTAGCAATAAATTCACCAGTAAGAAAAAGCAGCAGGTGAGGAACACCAGGACAAATCTTTGTTATTTCAGCAAAATCGAACTCTATGGAAGCAGTAAGGCTGCACTTAGTTTTACACAGGGCTGCACAGAGTCCTGTGAAAACATGGCTGTAGATACTTTCTGACAATAAACAGCAATTATTTGCAATCTCAAGTCAAACTCCAACATCTTGAAGTGCCGTTTGCTTCGTTCTGCCTTCAGTTCTTAACAGCAGAATGACGGACAGCAGGTCCAGTCATTGATTATGGAGCGGAATCAGTATGAATATTTGGATATCGCCACAACAGTAATCTGGACTGCTTATACAACATGTGAACTTTCAAAATAAGAGCCAGTGGATTATCCATCCATCCATTCTCTTCCGCTTATCCGGGGGCAGGAGCCTAAGCAGAGGAGCCCAGGCTTCGCTCTCCCCAGCCACCTTCACCAGTGGATTATGAATTAGAAAATCAAATCATAAAAATACACTGAAAAATATACTTGGGCTGCTTGGCCAAATGAAGTCTGTGTGTTTGAAAAACTGCAAAAGGTTTTTAAATATGAGATGAATTTTCACAATGCTTTTTAATTAAAGCTGGAAAATTAAATATGTAGCAGTCAAAGGTCAAACGCCAAAACCAACCAATCATCCTTCATCATGCTGAACTGAACCACTGGCTCATGCAGTGACATGCAGCGCTGATTCCTGTGGTGGAAACACCACCGTCTCATTTTGTAACATCAACTTTGACTTCATGGCTCTCAGCATGTTGGGTTTTTGGAGCCAAATCTACCACACTTAAATACTAGCTATCTTAGCTAGCCAGGAGCATGCACCACAAAGACACAGATACTCATTAGTGCAAATTAAATGCAAACATTTCAACAAACAAACTAAACAAAAAGCCGCACAGCTGGACACGTTTGCTTCTGCTCTACAGTTGGACATTCTAACATGAGTCTGTTCGGGGCAGTCTCAAGGGTCCATTTGAGGAACTGCAGTTTTTGGCACTTCCAGAGTTTTGCTTTGTTTTTCTGACCTGATCGTTGCTGCTTAGCAAACTTAAAATGCAGATGAAACAAGACAAACGAGAAAGGGTCTGCAGGGAGCTACTGTAGCTCTCCCTAACAACTGGTCTCTCGTGTGTTTTTGGCAGGTATGACTCATGGCTCGGTGGTGGCAGGTGTGATTGGTGCCAAGAAGCCTCAGTACGACATCTGGGGGAAGACGGTGAATCTCGCCAGTCGGATGGACAGCACCGGCGTCAGCGGCAAGATCCAGGTGCCCGAGGAGACCTACCTGATCCTGAAGGAGCGCGGCTTTGCTTTCGAGTACCGCGGCGAGATCTACGTGAAGGGCATCAGCGAGCAGGAGGGCAAGATCCGAACGCACTTCTTGCTGGGCCGTGTGCAGCCCAATCCGCTCATCCTGCAGCCCCGCAAAATCACTGGCCAGTACTCGCTGGCGGCTGTGGTGCTCGGCCTGGTGCAGTCGCTCAACCGGCAGAAGCAAAAGCAGATCCTCAACGAGAACAACAACTCGGGCATCATGAAGGGCCACCACCACTACAACCGCAGGACGTTGTTAGCACCTGGTGGCTCCGAGGTGGTAGGGGGCCATCACGCTGAAGCAGCTGATAAAACTGAGCTGTCCTGAAGAGCAGACTGGAGTTTCAGTTCCACAGATCTCACAGAGGCAGAGCTGCTCTTCAGCCAAAAATAGTCCCGGTGGTTGAGTTAAACCTGAGTGGGCGGAGCTAAAGAACTTCCTTTTTTTCCAGCATGTTCGCAAAAAACAAAACAAAAGTTCTTCAGGAGCTGTTGCAATTTAAGCTTACTGGAAACTCTGCTTTCAGTTCCTGGATTGCAAGGTTCACGCTGTGCTGAATAAAGTCTGTTTCTAGAACTGGACACAAAACCATCTGTTAATAAGAGCTATGTAGGCAGGATTAAAATCAGGAATGTCATCTTATCTCCCAGGAAACAAAAAATGCACCAAGAGTTAATAAGAAGGATAAGCTTCCAACTGAGCAGTTTGTTAGGATGAAATCTACTAGGTTTGGTTTTAGAAGGACGTTTCTGAATGCTCCTCATCGAGACTTGTTTTATAGAAGTGGTGATGAAAGCAGGTTTTCCTCATGCAGAAATAATCTGTCAGGAGATGCAGATAAATACCATAAAATATTAATGCATATATGTGTTGTGGAACAATGCATAAAATCAAGCAGAACACCATAAACCACAGTAGAGCAAGTTTTTCTACCCTTCAGAAAAGTCTCTATGAAGGATGGCCACGGGTTAAAAAATATTTAACACACATTTAAAAGTATTAAAATTTCTCAAATTCAGTTTGAACAGGTTTTCGGTTTTATAGTCATGTCAGTAAGTACGATGAATTTAGATCAGACAATGCAGCTCCAAAAGCAACGGATCCCATTTAAGTTCATTCAGTTACAGCAATGAATGATTCAGCTCACCGGGAGCGTTAGCAGACTGACAACAACTGAACTAAAGAAGCTGTGACAGTTTTCTTTAAACGTCTTCATAGTTCAGAGGCTGTTTTTATATGTAGAAAACAACAGTAGACAAATATGACACATTAGCTAACTTAATGGTTGTACAGGGGTTAATTTGGGGATTACAGTACACAGTGGAAACCCTGAAGATGAAGAAATAGAACAAAGTCTTGCTAGCCAAGTTAAATGACTTGTTAATAATTAATAATAATGATTATTGTCTTTGGTTAAAGCCTTTGAAATGGTTATGAGTGGTCATGAGGTCTCGGCTCATCTGTGTACAGGTCTTACTAATAGGGCTGGGCCGTTTCACCTCATCCACGATAATATCGTTACAATTTTACACGATATAAAAAGTCATCTCATGATACCATTGCTATAGTAACGCTATGTGTTTACATGTCCTAGTGTGTGCAACAATAAGACGAGCCCAGGCACGTCTGACAGCGAGAGCAGCGTGAAGGGAGCTACTTCAGCAACCTCCAACAGAGCAGTACTTAAAAAGCAGGCAGGGATTTTGTTGCCGCTAAAAGTGGAAGCAACAAACTTGTTTCAGCACTTGAGGCAAAAACACACTGTTGAGCAAAACCTGGCTACGAATGAGGAAGTGCCAGCAGCTGGTGATGTGCGACCCAGATGTAAACACACGACCCCACCGAGCGTCTCTGGAGCCCTCGCTGGTTCCACTCCATGTGACAGGAAGTGCAAACAGTGGGTGGAAATTACTGGTTCGGTTACATGGTGGAAAGCAGGGCTTTAAGCAGCTGACCCAAAATACGACGACCCACAGAAAGTGTTAAACACGTATTTTGTACTTTCATTTAAAATTTCCAGGGAAAACAACCGAGGCTACTTTGTTATTCAGTATTTTTATCATCAGAAATGTTGTTAATGCAAATTTTCTTGAAATATTGTGTCAGTTTGAGGCTTTATCACTCACCCCTACTTTCCATCTCTACCTTCGTGTAGCACAGAAAAGCAGATTCTAGTTTCAGAAGTACCCTGTACACTTTGGCAGTAATATTGGGCGGTGATGTAGCATCAGCTGCTGGTTTTACATTTACATACTGGTCTGCATTTGACAGTCACGCACCAAGAAACACACTGACCCCAAATGCAAAGAATAAACTCTGCAGTAAATTCCTCTGTATGTGTGCGCACTCAGCAAGATTCAAACTTTGATTGTATTCAGAAGATTGCCGTAGCCACCGGGGTATCACCCAGTGGTCTGCTGCAGGTCCTGCTAAAGGTGACCTTTTAGCAGCTTTCCAGGTCAGGAGGAGGACTATCATTGCCAGCTGCAGTCCTGAATGGAGTGGTGGTGAAGTCAGCCTGACTGCAGGACAAACATCTACAACAGAGACCTGTGCAGTGAGTCTGCAGCAGAGGAAACACGAGACAGGAAAGGACAAGGGCTAAATGGTTAGCAACAACTGAATTTTCAAAATAAAAGTGAGGGCACTGTCCACTACTGTCAATTATTGATGGTGTTGGAGGGATTCAAAGATGCTGAAGCCAGTCCCAGATATACTGGGGTGGCCATTAAAGCAAGTCTATAATAGTAATTTAAATTGATGAGTTATAGAACATTTGTCCCTGTCCAGTTACTATGAAGGGGGATTTTATTTTTCTGGGCTGATTCTTTTTTGGAGACAGCTCTAAGAGGTCATTAGCGGTACTGCAGTTTTTGGCACTTTTGCTTCATTTTCCAGATACAACTTTGCTGTGTTTAAAGCGGAAAAAAGGGCACGCTGCAAGTTTGTTGGATCTTCAGGACGCAGACGACGCATTTTGGTGCAAAACACTGAATGTAAACAGAAATGCTTTTTACACAGAGGTTCGTGTAGGCCTGCGAGCAGGGGGTCCACCGGCCTCCAGCTCAGGGGAGGTGGAAAAGCTTGCTAATCACTTTGAGGCTAAGTTTGAGGCTAGCCTGCTAACCTTTCAACATCATGAATGTCTTGTAAAAATGAATGAAAGTCACATGTTTTCACCGCAGTGACTTCTTTTCACTGTTCTAGGTTTACCAGGTAGCCCAAATATGCTCAGAAAAAAAAAACTCTCTGGCCCCTCCCACTTTCGTTTAACTCAACCAGTGAGATCATTTCTGGCTCCTGATCGTCTCTGCTTCTGGATGAACGTTTGAAGAACTGAAAGTCCTCTGGAGGAGGAGAAGGAGGTGGTGGTGGTTGGGGTGGGAAGGAAGGAGGGAGGTTCATCCGCCCTCACCTGTTCGATGTGTGTTTGACCGAGCCCCTCGGACTGTCTGATGTTCCTCCTGTCATTTCCCCATTTTCATGTCACCTGACCACCGACCCGTCCACGCCTAAAACCCCTGCCCCGCTCTGACCCTCGCCTGGTGTCAATGTTTCTTTTTTGTATTTCTTTTATATATGAAAACACAATAAAAGGGGTCTAATTTTTTATACGAACCAAGTGTCTGTTTGCCTCTTTGTCATATTTTCATGCCCAACCATCAGAAGTAGATAAACCCTAAAATGAAGGTATTAATCTGAAGGTTTGAGGTGCTGATTATGGAGTTTATTTAGCAACATTAGGTTTTTACAAAGATTTAACTGAGGCTTAGTTAAACCAAGTGCACTTCACACAGAGGTCTAAATTAGCTGCACAGAGCAGATTAGTCACTGGTTGCTGTCAAAGTTCCTAACAGTGAAATGTCCTGGAAATGTTTCCATAACTTCCAAAGACAGAGATGCTTGAATGCAAAGGAAAGACACTTCAGTGCTTCCTTCATCGCCTCCTAGCAGAGGATGCACAACAGCGTCCTCTCTGAAAGGAAAGGAGATAAAACCATCCCATAATTCAAAGCAGCACCATCAGACCATCAAAACAAGTGATTAACATGACTAATAAGTGATACAGATCATCATGTAACTTACTGTTGTGTCTTAATCCATAAATTGCTAATATGCATAAACTTTAAACAATTTGTTTAAACTCATATTAAGCCATAATAGTTATTAAAATCTGCATGTTGTGAGGATGTGAAGCACTTTGTAATGTGGCTTTAGAAAAGTGCTCTATAAATAAAGATTATACATTATATTAAAATGAATTTAAGGTTCACTATCCCATCAGTTTGAGTGTTGTTTCACTGCCAGCCTGCAGGATTATCAGTAATATGACTTCAGTCAGAGAAAGCTGTAATGCTGACCTAAATTTACTGCTCTTGTATCGAAGTTTGTGTGGTATCAGCTCAGTTAGGGGGTAGGAACATTTGTTGTGGGTCATGTAACAGAAAAGGGAGGGGGAACATTTTAATAAACGGACAGGGTTCCAAACTGGATGGTACGCGTCTGTGTCGTCTCTCGCAGCTAACTAAGGGTTAAGGTTGACCCTAACAACCCGGCATGGTGTCAGAAGTGCGATGGATTTTTTCCTGCTTTAGAAAAGAAAAGAAAAAAGAGGAGCTCCGAAAATCAGCATAGCTGCCAGATGAGCTTAAGCAGCAGCAGAGAAACATGAGCCTGTTTCAAGTCCCGCTGCCGGAAAAGTTCACTTTCAAGGCTGAAGACTGGCCCAAGTGGATCAAGCGCTTCGAGAGGTTTCAAATTGCGTCCGGTCTGGAAACGCAAGCCGACGAAAACCAGGTGAATGCGCTGATCTACACGATGGGGAGGAGGCAGAGGATATTCTGACCTCTGCATCTGAGTCCTACTGAAGCGAGCGAATTCAGCACAGTTAAAGACAAATTAGATGCTCATTTCATAACATGGAGAAACGTCATCTTTGACAGAGCAAAATTCAATCAGAGGCAGCAAGAGCCGGGTGAGTCAGTCGATTGTTTTATTGCTGCACTGCATTGCCTTGCCGAACATTGTGGATATGGAGCTCTGCACGATGAATTGGTGAGAGACAGACTAGTAGTTGGCCTAAGAGACACTAAACTGTCTGAACAATTGCAAATGGACCCTGAATTAACACTCTCCAAGGCAGCCACCAGAGCAAGACAGAGTGAGCAAATAAAGAAACAAGAAATGCTAAAGAAAAATTTTAAAGGAGATGCATGAAGCACACAGCTCGACAGCGTGCATTCACACCAGCGAGCAGACAGCAAAAGCACACGAGTTAAGCCACAGTCATCCATGTCTGCTAGTAAAACAGCATGGAAAAAGACCATAAGAAACACACAGTGCAGACGATGTGGAGATATGAAGGGCCACAGCTTGCAGCAATGCCCAGCTAAGGAAGCAGTGTGCAACCACTGTAAGAAAGAGCATTATGCCAGAGTGTGTAGAGCTAAAAGGCCTAATGAGGGGAACGTAGCAATATTGACAGAAGAGGTAGGAGATGAGGCCGCAGTTCTGGGTTCACTCACAGCTATTACAGATGAGGGCCCATGGATGACAGAGATAAAAATGGATCACAGCAACATTGTGTGTAAAATAGACACAGGTGCCGACGTAACTGCAGTGCCAGAGAGGATGTGCAGCCTGGACCAACTCAGCAGACTGAAGAGAGTTTCAAAGGCCCTGAAGGGGCCAAGAGGAAGGCCACTGAAAGTAAAAGGACAATTTACTGCCATACTAAAGAAAGGACAAAAGAGCATCTCACAGGAAGTTTATGTGGTGGAGGAGCTGGCCACACCACTGTTAGGCTGTGTATCTGCTGTAGCGCTGCAGTTGGTAGCTAAGCTGGATGCCATCAGCCTAGACTCAGATGAAGCAGTAAAAGCAGAATTCCCAAAGCCATTCAAAGGCCTAGGGAAGATGCAGGGCGAGTATGACATTGTCCTGAAACCAGACGCTAAACCTTTTTCTCTCTCTACTCCCAGACGCATTTCTCTCCCTCTCCTACCTAAGGTCAAAGAAGAACTAAACCGCATGGAGCAGCAGGGAGTCATTTCCAAGGTGGAACAACCAACCGAGTGGTGTGCGCCTATGGTAGTAGTACCCAAACGAACAGGTAAGGTGAGAATATGCACTGATCTCACTGAACTGAACAAATCAGTCATGAGGGAAAGACACCCGCTTCCCTCCGTAGAGCACACACTGGGACAGCTGGCAGGAGCCAAAGTGTTTTCGAAGCTAGATGCGAATTCTGGATTCTGGCAGATTCCACTCTCCAAAGAATCTTCACTGCTCACTACCTTCATAACTCCATTTGGAAGGTACTGTTACAATTGCCTATGCTTCGGAATTTCTTCTGCTCCAGAGCATTTCCAGAAGCGTATGACACAAACCCTTGAGGGTCTGGAGGGCGTTTTGTGCCAGATGGATGATGTACTCATCTGGGGAGCGACTCAACAGCAGCACGACGAGAGGCTACGTGCAGCACTGTCACGACTTCAGGAGGCCAGGGTCACACTGAACGAAAAATGTGAGTTTTCCAAGAGCAGAATCAAGTTTCTGGGGCAGGTGATTGAAGCATCAGGAGTGAGCGCAGACCCAGTAAAGGTGAACACAGTCCAGGCCATGAGAGAACCCCGCAACATCAGCGAGGTGAGAAGGCTACTGGGAATGATAAATCATCTGGGGAAATTCATACCCCACCTGGCTGAGAAAACCCGTCCACTGAGAGACCTGCTGAAAAAGTCAAATATGCGGATGTGGGGCTCCCAACAGCAGGAAGCTTTTGAGGTAATTTAAAATGAACTTACAACACCACCAGGATTGGCACTTTATGACCCAAATGCTGAGACACGGGTCTCTGCTGATGCATCATCGTTTGTCTTGGGTGCTGTCCTCCTTCAAAAGCAAACAGACCAGGACTGGAAACCAGTAGCATATGCTTCCAGGTCCATAACAAGCACTGAGCAGAGGTATGCCCAAATCAAAAAGGAGGCACTGGCCTCCACATGGGCCTGTGAGAAATTCGCAGAGAAATTCGCAGAGTTTCTCACTGGAAAAAAACTTCCATATGGAAACAGACCACAAGCCCTTGGTCTCTTTGATGGGCTCAAAGACATTAGACATGCTCCCACCGCGAATACAACGTCTCAGAATGAGACTGATGAGGTTCTCGTACACAAGCTCACATGTGTCCGGTAAGGACATTGCAACAGCAGATGTGCTTTCTAGAGATCCGGTGACTAGCACAGCAGATGGATTGCAGGAGAAAGAAATAAACCTCTGTGTCAATACAGTCATGGCAAATGTACCAGTCACAGAGCCTAGGCTCAGGGAGATTCAAACACACCAAGACAATGAGCCTTCACTTTGCCAGCTCAAGACACATTGTTTAGAGGGCTGGCCTGTAAAATTCTCTGTTGTAGAGGCAATTCGGCCCAACATGCCATTTTCAGGCGAATTCACAGTACAAAATGGAGTGCTGCTAAAAGGAGGAAGGATTGTCATCCCGGCATCCCTCCAGGCAGAGATGTTGTGCAAATTGCACGAGGGACATTTGGGCATGACAAAATGCCATGAGCGTGCTAAGCAGTCAGTGTGGTGGCCAGGTCTTAGCAAGGAATTGCAACAGTTGATTGAGAACTGTGACACTTCTGCACGAGAGCGAACAAACTTTAAAGAACCAATGATGCCAACAGTGTTTCCAGCCAGACCATGGTCCACTGTTGGAGCCAATTTTCTCCAGTATGGTAACCAGCATTACCGTCTTATTGTCGACTATTTTTCCAGATTCTTTGAAGTTGCCAAATTATCATCCACTTCTTCAGAAGCAATGATCCAGCACTTTAAATCGATCTTTGCTCGTCATGGTATTTCTGAAGTTGTACGTTTGGATAATGGCCCACGGTTTTCATGTGACAGTTTCCAATGTTTCGCACAGGAATGGGGCTTCAACCATGTGACGTCCAGTCCTCATTTTCCACAGAGCAACGGGGAGGCTGAGAGAGCAGTGAGAACCATTAAGGGTCTTCTAAAAAAGTCAACCGACCCCTATCTCGCCCTCATGGCCTACCGCGCTGCTCCACTGGCAAATGGATACAGTCCCACAGAGCTTCTCATGGGAAGAAGGATCAGAACATCTGTTCCTACAGCACCATCCAAACTCCAGCCAAGATGTTTGGACTGGGACAAGCTAAGAGAGACAGAAAACACATACAGGAGAAAACAGAAACGCAACTATGACCACAGACATAGTACACATGTCATGACACATCTCCATCCTGGTAAGAATGTGTGGGTAAAGGACATTGGGGAGCGAGGCACAGTGATGTCCCCTGCAGACACACCAAGATCTTACATTGTGGAGACACCTCGGGGCATCCTACGGAGAAACAGGTTCCATCTCTCCCCAACCCCGGTGGCTCCTGACATTGTGACTGGCTTTCCTGACATGCCAACAGACGGAGTCACGGCGACAGACACAGCCAGAACACTCCCCTCACCAGAGGCTCAAGTTCAACCACATCAGCAGAGCCAAACGCCTGAGCGTCGTTACCCCATCAGAAACAGGAAGGTCCCTAGTCACCTCCAGGACTTTGTTTGTACATAAGTTAAGGTACAGAGAGCCGAGTGGGCAATGGGGCAGAATAATCCCCACACTTGGCAGAAGGGATGGGTAGTCT
This sequence comes from Archocentrus centrarchus, assembly GCF_007364275.1. NCBI lineage: Eukaryota > Metazoa > Chordata > Actinopteri > Cichliformes > Cichlidae > Archocentrus > Archocentrus centrarchus. The sequence continues at coordinate 32,661,940 of NC_044362.1, read as the reverse complement.
ACCCCACCCTTCTCTAGAGAAAAAAAAATTGTTTGAAATGATATTATAATTGTTAAACTGAAAATAAAGAACTGTCAGAATCAGAATCAGAAGGTTTTATTGCCATATGGGTGAACAGGTTCACAGCATTAGGAAATTGCTGCGGTACTTCGTGCTTACATAAAAACAAATAAGTATAAAAACTATAAGACAATATTACAAATATACAAATTACAAATATACAGAGATATTATAAAACTATAACACAATATTACAAAATATACAGTGCAGAGAATAATAAAAGATAAAAGAATGTAAACTATAGTCCAGTAATATGTACATGACAGTGCAGTGATCAATGCAAACAGACAGATGCATAAACATAGGGTCATCAGCGTTTGTGGAGGGTGGTGGTAACAGTCTTAGGGTAATTGTTCATGAGTCCAACAGCAGAGGGGAAGAAACTGTTCTTATGGCGGGAGGTTCTGGTCCGTATGGACCGTAGCCTCCTGCCTGAGGGGAGAGGGTCAAAAAGTCTGTGCCCAGGGTGAGAGTGGTCGGCTGTGATCTGACCTGCACGCCCCAGTGTCCTGGAGGTGTACAGGTCCTGGAGAGATGGGAGGTTACAGCCAATCACCTTCTCAGCAGAGTGCACAACGCGATGTAGTCTCTGTTTGTCCCTAGTGGTGGCTCCACCGTACCACAGTGTGATGGAGGAGGTAAGGATGGACTCGATGATGGCAGTATAGAACTGCACCATGGTCCTTACTGGCAAGTTGAATTTCTTCAACTGCCGCAGGAAGTACATCCTCTGCTGGGCCTTTTTGACGACAGAGGTGATGGTGGGCTCCCACTTGAGGTCCTGGGTGATGGTAGTTCCCAGGAAGCAAAATGAGTCCACTGTGGTGATGGGGGAGCCAGTCAGGATGATGGAGGTTAGAGGGGCTGTGTGCTTCCTAAAGTCCACTATAATCTCCACTGTCTTCTGGGCGTTCAGTACCAGGTTATTGTGGCTGCACCAGGACACCAGACGTTTGACCTCCATCCTGTAGGCCGACTCGTCTCCGTCTGAGATGAGTCCGATGAGAGTCGTGTCATCTGCAAACTTAATAAGCTTGACAGACTGGTGGTCAGAGGTGCAGCAGTTGGTATACAGGGAGAAGAGCAGAGGAGAGAGGACACGGCCCTGAGGAGTACCGGTGCTGATGGTCCAGGAGTCCGAGACATTCTTCCCCAGCCTCACGTGCTGCTTCCTGTTTGTCAGGAAGTCAGTGATCCACCTGCAGATGGGTTCAGGCACGTTCATCTGGGACAGCTTGTCTTGGAGGAGATCAGGGATGATGGTGTTGAAGGCAGAGCTGAAGTCCACAAACAGGATCCTGGCGTAGGTTCCCTGGGAGTCCAGATGCTGTAGGATGAAGTGCAGAGTCAGGTTGATGGCGTCGGCCACAGACCTGTTGGCTCTGTAGGCAAACTGCAGGGGGTCCAGAAGGGGGGCTGTGAGGGACTTGAGGTGGGACAGCACCAGACGTTCAAATGACTTCATGACCACAGAAGTCAGTGCCACAGGTCTGTAGTCATTAAGTCCAGTGATTCTTGGCTTCTTGGGGACAGGAACAATGGTAGTCCATAGTAGAATTGGAAACAGAAAACGGTTTGCACTTTGAAATGTTAAGTTGACACGATACAGCTGGAGTTTAGAAAAAATGTTACTTGTCTCAGAAAGGGGGATGTAGTATCAGCTCAGTTAGGGGGTAGGAACATTTGTTGTGGGTCATGTAACGGAAAAGGGAGGGGGAACATTTTAATAAACGGACAAGGTTCCAAACTGGATGGTACGTGTCTGTGTCGTCTCTCGCAGCTCACTAAGGGTTAAGGTTGTCCCTAACAACGTGACAGTTTGTGTCACAGTGGCAAGTGGGTCACGTATTGGCATTAGTATCAGACGACTCGGGCTGCTTATGAGAGCCCTCTGTTATTCGTTGAGGCTGGGCTGCCCCCACCCGAGAGACAGATATGGGTGTACGGACAGACTTGTCCTCAGCTATCCCCACCCACAGAGCAGATACAGATGCAGGGACGGTCTGGTCCTTAGCCGTCCCCACCCGAGGGAAAAGAATGGGTGCAGGGACTGAATGCCTCACAGGAGCATAGCGCAGTGTTTTCAGAGACAATTGTCTCTAAAAACACAGTCTCTTTATTAGGAACAGAGGGAGGCAGAAGGTGTAGAGTGGAGACTACAAAAATCCTTTACTAACCCGTGCAAGGAATCCAACAGCCAGGGAAAGCTGGTAACCATCCTTTGACCTTGCCAGTTATAGTTTCCTGGTCTTCTTCACATGGGTCACATAGTCACTCAAAAAGCAAAGAGTCCACAGTCCGAATAAAAGCCTTTCTGGCCTCGAGAGCGAGAAAGAGCTGCAGAGTCCATAACATTATTGTATGAAACCGTTCTGGTGGGAACAATGTTTGCCTCACTGATTACAGTTTTTGACTTAATAGTTCCTTCAGCATTTTCAGAGGTAAATGCAGGAATACTCACTGTGTCAGTGGGCTGGGACTGCCAATTTCGCCGCTGAGAGCCACGCTCCCTCCCCAGCTAGTGAGCGGAAAGGCAGGTGAGTGAGCGGCTGGAGTCAGGAAAAGTCCGCCCACTCTGAGTACCAATGGGCAGGTCCCCCCAGAGCCAGGCACCTGCCGCTGTACATCTCGGTATCTGCAGGGCCCGATCTAGCAGGACACCGAAGGTGAAAAGCTTATTTTAAATGTAAGCTTTAATATTGACTGTGGAACAAAGGAAGAGCTAATCAGGAGCCACCAGCACAAACTTCCTCTTTACAAGACAAAACATAATCAATCCAGAACAAGACAGACTAGATTCCAGGACAGGAAACGCACAGCAGGGATGGCAGACAAGGATGGAAACAATGAACACAGATGAACCGAATGATATTAATAACACAGGGGAAGCAAAATAGAACACAACACACAAGGACAAGAAGACTATCAAAATAAAACGGGAAGTGAACAGCCAAAAATGCAGACTCAACTTGAGGAGGCAAAGAAGGAATCAGAATATAATCAAGCCATCGTAAGACTGAGCAGTAACAAAGCTAAGAAAGGCTGACACTGCAAATAAACTAAAACCAAGAACACAACTTAACACAGCAAACCAGAGAATGAAACAAAAGAATCACTACGAGGGAAAACAAACTCAACTCAAAGGCCAACCAAACCTGCTGGAACAAAAGGACCCAGGATCGTGACAGGAAAACTTTGTCCTTATTCACTAAGACAGACTTAAATCCAGTATAACAAAGCTTCTGAGGGACCGAGAGAGAGCGACAACAACTTTTGCTGCTCAGGGCAACATCTCACTGAAAGTCACTTTTTTTTTTTCTTTTTTAAATATAGTTGTGTCAGTCCGTGAATTCATTTATGATACAATAATAAATCAAACATGTGAGAGAATGCGTTACCTTTTTCTAAATTGTATTTATTTGCACTTATCACTTTAAGAGTATCAGGAGGCAGATTAACAGAAGCTAAATGTCCTTAAATGTAAATAATCTGGCATTTTATGAATTCATATTTACAGTAATAACACTGTCCCACCGGGAAGAGGCCCCGTGGTAGACCCAGGACACGCTGGAGAGATTATGTATCTCGGCTGGCCTGGGAACGCCTTGGGGTCCCTCCGGATGAGCTGGAGGAGGTGGCTGGGGAGAGGGAAGCCTGGGCTTCTCTGCTTAGGCTTCTGCCCCCGAGACCCGGCCCCGGATAAGCGGAAGAAAATGGATGGATGGATGGAACACTGTTTAAATTATAATTGATACTAAAACACCATTAAATCAAGTGCGTGAAACAGGGAACACACGAGGCAGACCATAAAGTACCAGAACATGGATAAGAAATAAGTTTCATTCAAATAGAAACTATTTAAAAGTCGACAAATCAGTAACTAATGTAGAGACTTGATCCTTCCCTCAGCTCAGTGAACAAAATTCTAATTTTCCACAGTCAGAGCTTATAAGAGAAGAGCATGACTGAAAATGAAGGTAAAGCACTTCGAAACAGCTCAGCTGATAAATTACAGACGTTAGAGGTTATATGAACAGCCTTTTCCTGAGAAACACCGAGCTAGCTGCACCGTTACCGCCCACAGAAGAAATCATCGAAGTGAAACATCACGCAGAGCTCTAAAGAAAACACTTTCACTTCTAACCTGAATGAATCCGACTTTAAATAAAGACTGTGGGGTTTGCGGCTGCCTCTGCTTTAAACTTCCCGCTACATTGCTGTTTTTTTTTTCCGCATTGCTAGTCTTGAATCTGCGATCCTATTGGCAGTTTACAGTCTGTGTCAGCCAATGAGAAAGCACAGCTGTCTACAGTAAACGTTCACTCTGCTGAAAGGAGGAATTTTGAAATGTGTACAAAACCAAACGAAAAATGAATGAAGTATTAATTTTTGGTTTGTTATTGTAGCTGAAAATGAGGAGGAAAACTGTCATGTCCTGGGCCAGTGGGCCTGTGTTCTGAGTTCTTTTAGTGAAGTTCTGTTTTGTTGTATTTTCTGGTTGCGTTTCTTAGTTTTGTTTTGTTTTTTACAGTTTGTTGTAGTTTTGTATTGCTTTTGGTTTGAGTTATTTATATGCTATTTTGATTTTCCTGCGTTTTCATCTTCCTGTGTCCTTGTGCTCCTTTGTCTCCCCGTGTCCTTGTGTGATGGGATCTGTTGTCGCTTCCATGTCAAGTCTTCGTTGTTTGTGTTTCAGGTGACTTCCCTGTTCAGTTGTTTCCCTGTCTTGTGTCAGCCTATGTGTTCTACTAAAAGCTTTAAAGTAGCTGATATTAAACTGAAAATAAAGCAGCCACAGCTTTAATAAAAACATGGAGACCTAAGTGTCAGAGACCCTGTGCCCATGTGAGTCTTTAGATAATCAGTTTATGAGCTGTAGGAGTCAAGCTGGGGCATCCTACTAGAAACAGAACCACAGTAGAGACTGTTACACTACAGCTCTGCAATAACACACCAGTACAAGAAATGTCTCAATAAGTGTGGATGAATGAAAACTGTGTTGGTTTTATTTCACAATCAAGAAACAGGAAAAAAGCAAAACATTGTTTTACCTGAAAAATGAAAGTTCGTTTGATTTTAGCAGGTTGAGACTCAATCATTGTGGGCTGGCTCTGATTTGGAGCTGTGTGTGTGTGTGCATGTGTGTGGTTGCAGGTGACTGCATCTCTGACACCTGACAGTTCTCTTGTTTGGTCAGTGTTCATGTGTCTGTTTTGTTTTTCATGTCTTAGTCCTTTTGTCTCATGTCTTGTGTTTATTTTGACATCCCGGTGTTTTCCTGTGTGTTGTATTTTGGTCACACTTAGGTTCCCTCTGTGTTAAGTCTGCATGTACCTTGTTTGGTCACTTCCTGTTTTATTTTGACAGTCTTGTGTTCCTTCTGCTTTGTGTTTAGTTTTGCTTCCCCTTGTCTCATCGGTGTAATTGTGTTCAGCTGTGCTCCTCACCTGTTTCCACTCCCCTCATTATCCTGCTGTGTACTTTATGTTTCATGCCTCATTCATAGATCTTGCCAAGTTCTGTAGTTTAATGTTTGTGTTATGTTTATGCTAAGTTTTTGTTAATAAAGCTATGAAAGTAAAAGTCAGCTCCTTGCCTTGTGAGTCCTGCTTTGGGGTCCTCTGCCTCACTTTCCACAGCCACAAACCTGACAGTGGTTACACTGAGGGTGGTCTTAGTCTAATACTGTGTCCTGCATGCTTTCTCTACGAGGCAAAAAGCTATATGAATTTAATTGAGACAATAAAAACTCTTGTTTTTTACCTCTAAGGTGCCTCCTGCTTCTATGTGTAACACAGTTTTGGGCTCTCTATATTCTCACACAGGAGAAAAGGTATAACTGTTTAGGTGTCCCAGGTTTACCAGCTCAGTCTCTGACAAGCTGTCACCATTTTCTCTCTTCATTTGGAGAATTTGAATTATTGTAAGGAACAGAAGTGATTAAATTAGCAGCTTTAGAATATGAACTGAGAAGTATGAGATTATTATTTTTGTTTAAGGTTTGAACAGCCAAACAGTTAAACACAGTCTCTCTTGCTCCTCTTCCTGGAATGAGTCCCAGCCTGATAACCCTCCCTCTGCTTCCTGCTCTCTAACTCAGCACCTCCTCTCTACCCACATGTCTCCTTGTTCCCTCACCTTCAGATCTGCACTTTGAGGATGGGTGTAACCAACATGTGGTCATGTGTGAGAGCTGATAGACCCCATTCACTGCAAACACTCATGTTGTTTAGATCAGAGCTCAGACTAGTTTCAGTTATCAGGAAGTGAAACTCACACAGTCACTGACACTGAGAGGAGAAATGGAGCAGAAAGGAGTTCAGCTGGACCGAGAAACCTTCTCTTGTTCCATCTGTTGGGATCTACTGAAGGATCCGGTGGCTATTCCCTGTGGACACAGCTACTGCATGAACTGTATTAAAGGCTTCTGGGATGAAGAGGAGGAGAAGAAGATCTGCAGCTGCCCTCAGTGCAGACAGACCTTCACACCGAGGCCTGTCCTGGAGAAAAACACCATGTTAGCAGATTTAGTGGAGGAGCTGAAGAAGACTGGACTCCAAGATGCTCCTGCTGATCACTGCTATGCTGGACCTGAAGATGTGGCCTGTGATGTCTGCACTGGGAGAAAAATGAAGGCAGTGAAGTCCTGTTTGGTCTGTCTGGCATCTTACTGTGAGGAACACCTTCAGCCTCATTATGATGTGGCTCCATTAAAGAAACACAAGCTGGTGGAGCCCTCCAAGAAGCTCCAGGAGAACATGTGCTCTCGTCATGATGAGGTGATGAAGATGTTCTGCCGTACTGATCAGCAGAGTATCTGTTATCTCTGCCCTGTGGATGAACATAAAGGCCACCACACAGTCTCAGCTGCAGCAGAAAGGACTGAGAGGCAGAGAGAGCTCGAGGGGAGTCGACTAAACATCCAGCAGAGAATCCAGGACAGAGAGAAAGATGTGAAGCTGCTTCAACAGGAGGTGGAGGCCATCAATGAGTCTGCTCATAAAACAGTGGAGCACAGTGAGAAGATCTTCACTGAGCTGATCCGTGTGATCCAGAAAAGAAGCTCTGATGTGAAGCAGCAGATCAGATCCCAGCAGGAAACTGAAGTGAGTCGAGTCAAAGAGCTTCAGGAGAAGCTGGAGCAGGAGATCACTGAGCTGAAGAGGAAAGACGCTGAGCTGAAGCAGCTCTCACACACAGAGGATCACATCCAGTTTCTACACAACTACCCCTCACTGTCAGCACTCAGTGAGTCTACACACTCATCCAGCATCAATATCCGTCCTTTGAGATACTTTGAGGATGTGACAGCAGCTGTGTCAGAGCTCAGAGAGAAACTACAGGACATCCTGAGAGAGGGATGGAGAAACATCTCACTGACAGTCACTGAAGTGGATGTTTTACTGTCAGATCCACCAGAGCCAAAGACCAGAGCTGGATTCTTAAAATATTCACAGGAAATCACACTGGATCCAAACACAGCACACACACAGCTGTTATTATCAGAGGGGAACAGAAAAGTAACATTAATGAATCAACAATATTGTTCTTGTTCTCATTGTGGTGTAAATTTGGATTCTTATTCTGATCATCCAGACAGATTCACTAACAGGTTTCAGGTCCTGAGCAGAGAGAGTCTGACTGGACGTTGTTACTGGGAGGTGGAGTGGAGAGGGAGAGGAGGAGTTAATGTAGCAGTCGCATACAAGAATATCAGCAGAGCAGGGGATGAATGTTTGTTTGGATGTAATGACAAATCTTGGGCATTAGATTGTTTCAACAACAGTTTTACATTTTGGCACAACAACATTGAAACTCCTGTCTCAGGTCCTCGGTCCTCCAGAGTAGGAGTGTACCTGGATCACAGAGCAGGTATTCTGTCCTTCTACAGCATCTCTGAAACCATGACTCTGCTCCACAGAGTCCAGACCACATTCACTCAGCCGCTCTATGCTGGACTTTGGCTTTGTTATTCTTAAGGAGACTCTGCTGAGTTCATTAAACTGAAATAGACTGAAGTCTTTCATATTGTTGTGGGTTTAAATCTGTATTTTAGTTTCATGTTATTTTCTCTCCATCATTTTTGTGGCATTTCTGCACTGCACAGAGATCAGCTGTCAGTCAAACATTATGGGTGGTACCTTGACATCTTCTAGTTGTTCTCTTGGTGTTTTGGAGTTTTTAGGTGGAGCTCTTTCCTGTGTCTGTTTAACCGTGGAGGCGATCACTGCTCATGATGATTTGGATTTAGAAAAATATTTCTCCACATGAAAATGTAAACTTCTCTGTGTTTGCTGAATATTTGTATTGATGTATTTGTATGTTGTTGATTCTCTTCCACTTCATGGACTATAACAGAGAAATCAGCAGAGCTTCCTTTATCACATAGATTTTCTTCTCATCACTTTGAATGTTTGGAAAGAAATCTATAATTACATTTATCTGATTGAAAGACCAAATATCTTTGTTGTTTCCCCCTAAATCTATAAACAAATCAGCAGCTGTAAAACTGTAATTATCATGATTATAATCCATGAGGAGATCATTTATTGTCTTTAAAGATTTAAGTGTGAACAAACTGAAGATATTTCAATAAATAAAATGTTGAACAAAGTATCTTTTTCTGTCTTCATTCCAGGATCTCATTGAAATCTGTTGGAGAAAATCTGAAACTGATCTGAGAGAATCACTGAAGCTGTTTTCCTCCTGAAACACCACAAAGTTCAGAGTTCATGTTTAGAGCAGAAGAAGATTCATCAGTCTTTGACCTTTGAACTTTATGTACTAACACAGCTTCATTGTGGAGAGATTGGTCAAGTTTTCTTTTACCTGTGGATTTTCACAATAAGGAAGATTTTTGATCTATTGAACCATCACAGGTGAAGTTTTTTCTCGTCTTCCTGCAGATGAACAGCTGACATTTTAGTTTCTGTCAGCAGGAAGTTCACGGTGAGTGTGTTTGATTTGACTTCAAACCATACCCGTCAAGTTTTATATTTAAAAATACAGGAAATTTTTCGCCACACAGTCGCTATGATGTCATCGCCTAATTTGCATAATTGGTCATTTGCATGTAGTTGCAATCGTGGCTGTAGGAGAGATGAAAAACATCTTTGGAGAAACAAACTGTGTAGAAAAAAACTCCATAAATATGTTTAAAACTACAAATGAACTTTATAAAATAACTTAATAACTTTAATGCTTTGCCTTGACCCACATTACATAGATCAATTTGGTCCCGTATTGTTTAATGTTAGAATATCAAATTTAATGAAAACACTGTGGGACTGCCAGCTAAAACTACATTCAACCCTCCTTTATCTGGGCCAGCGGCGGTTTCTGATATGTGCAGCCGCCCAGGGCGGCTTTTCATCTAGGGCGGCATGACCGCCCCCCCCCAACGCATTGCGATCGCCGCAGCAGCGCCTACCGCACTGCTCCACTTGTGGGGTAATGGGCGCCTTCTGCCTGCTGTGTGGTGCATGTAGCTTCCTGCCATGGTCTGACAGACAGCGAGAGGAGAAGGGGGCGGGGCTGTATGTGTTTGTAACAAGATGAACGCGGAAGCGCATTTCTTATATTAGAAACTTTTGCGAGATCTCGAATGCTTTTCCGTGTTATTTTTGATACGACAGCGTCCCTGAGGACGTTGAAAGGATCGGCGAGAGGTTGCCAGCAAAAGTCGCCTTTAATTTATAATTCAGCGGTTACTGTTGGCCGTGACCACTCCAAAACTGTACAGGCATGAATGAATGAAAGAGAGCGAGACAGTCAGCCGGGTTCATTCATTCATGCCTGTACAGTTTTGGCGTGGTTACGGCCAACAGTAACAAACGTGAATTATAAATAAAGGCGACTTTTGCTGGCAGTCTCTCGCCAAACCTTTCATCCTCACTGACACTGCCATATCAAGATTAACGCGAAACATATGTACTAATATTGAAAAGTTTTGCGAGATCTCGCAGAACTGCCTCTTTTTCTTTTTCCTCCCATGTTTTTTCCCCATGTCCTTTGGGGGTTCCGTATAGAATGAATCTGTCTGAACTGATAGAACACAAAGCACATTTCATTTATAATACTGTAAATATGGTCATTAATTCACGGTATTTGTGTGAACCTGAATCCTGATGAAAAAAATAACACAAATACGAATCTAGACGGTTCAGACAAATGTTGGTGGATGGCGCAGTGTTGCCAGATTGGGCAGCTTGTGAACACATTGGGCTGGAAAATTATAAAGATATATCTATATAATTATAAAATCATATAGATATATAATTTTACAATTAAAAACTTCCTAAGAACCTACCAAATATGGTGAAAAGCAGCCAAAATTTTAACAACTTACCCAAAGCTTGTATATTTAAATATATATCACACCTGGTGCTATTAACATGAGTTTCAGTGGAGGTTTTGTTGTGTTGGGCTGGCTACTGTCAATCAGATCTGACAGCCCTGGGGATGGGTGGCGGTGATAACCTATTCCGCTTCAGTACGAATTACAGCAGATGGAAAGGAAAAGGTCAAAGCCATCAGGTGCGCAGTTTAGGAAAAGAGAAAAGAAGAAGAGAAGAAACTAGCAAAGATAAAGGTAAGCAGAAGCTGTGTAATATTTCAGTTTCTTCCATGTTTTTTCAAATAAAAATTTTAAAGAAATTCTGAGTGTGCCTGTGATGGTGGGGGGACCTTCTGTTAAAACCTGTCTGTCAGACCATGGCAGAATTCACCACACAGCAGGCAGAGGGCGCTCATTACCCCCAAGTGGAGTAGTGCGGTAGGCGCTGCTGCGGCGATCGCTATTGGGGGGCGCTAGCGCTGGCGGGGATGCTCGCCCAGGGCGCCAAACAGGCTAGGACCGCCACTGGGCACTACGGGGGTCTGAAAAGCCGCTAAGTTGACAACACTGAGCCCACCCGAGGTCCAGCTGTTTTTTCGAGGCTGTCAGCACTAACCTCGCGAGAACTGCCACCCAGGCTACTGCAGGTGGCAGTTCTTGCAAGGCTAGTGACAGAATTCAGTTTGGAGCGGCACACGAATGCTTTTTAAAAATGATTATATTAAAATACGGGAAATTTAAGGGAAAATGATAGTACGGGAGGACGGCAGGACAGAAGGATAAAATACAGATATCATACGGAGTAGTGGACCCGTGGAGATTCAAATATCCATCATCCAAACAGTTCTCTTTTTTTGTCTCCAGCGCACCAAACCTACTCAAGGCTTGACTACTTTCTAATTGATCAGAAACTCTTGCCCATGGTTACCCAAGTAGATTATGGCAGCATTGTAATATCAGACCATTCCCCAGTTACTCTGGGGTTGGGCTTTCCTGAAGACAAATCTCTCACCTTTTCGTGGCGGCTTAATCCCAGACTGCTGTCTGAACAAAGGTTTGTTGACTTTATCAACGCACAAATAGATATTTTATCGAGTTGAATAAGATACGTAATGCTACACTTTGGGAAAGTCTAAAAGCATATCTGAGAGGTCAAGTGATATCTTATGCTGCTGGTGAAAATAAAAGGAGGGCTAAACAGGCTTCAGAGCTTATTGAACGAATTAAGATTGTAGATCAACTACATTCAGTTTCACCTTCCGATGAGTTATACAGAGAAAGAATCCTACTTCAAACAGAATTTGATTCAGTCACTAATATCAAAGCCATAGACATGCACATGAGGTCGCGTCTCACCTATTATGAGTCTGGGGATCGTGCCGGCAAAATGTTGTCCCATCAACTTAAACAGTCAACAACTGCAGGTTTCATTACAGGGATAAAGGATGAGCGTGGCAGTATACTTATTAACCAAAATGAGATTAATACCCAGTTTAGGTCATTTTATGAAAGTTTGTATACTTCTGAAGCTGGTGACACTGCCTCGATCGAAGACTTTTTCAGCAATCTCACTATGCCCAGTCTGGATGACTCGGACAAATCTAAGTTGGAGGGCACTATTACTATATCAGAAATAACTCAGGCTATCACAAAAATGAAATCTGGAAAGGCACCTGGCCCAGACGGGTTTCCCATAGAATTTTTTTTAAAATTCACACCAAAATTAGTCCCTTTACTACTAAGAGTTTTTAGGGAGATATTAGATAAAAATGCTCTACCTGTGACTATGACACAAGCAATTATCTCACTGATACTTAAAAAATCTAAAGATCCCTTGCTCTGTGAGTCACATCGTCCAATTAATTTGCTATGTTGTGATTATAAGATTTTGGCAAAGGTCCTTGCTGGCAGACTCGAAGATGTTCTTCCTAAACTTATCCATCCGGACCGGACGGGCTTTGTTAGGGGCAGGCAGATTTCCAGTAATTTGCGATGTCTCTTTAATGTAATTTATTAGCGCCATGATGTCACTTCTAGTTTCTTTCCTCTCTCACGTGGAACTCGACAAGGATGCCCCCTTAGCCCCCTTTTGTTTGATATCGCTATTGAACCTCTGGCAATCATGATAAGGGACTCCGCTAATTTAACTGGTGTGCAGAGAGGTGGGCACGTAAACAAATTGTCCCTTTACGCTGATGACCTCCTCCTTTTTCTGTCTAAACCCAGTACCACAATACCTATTGCTCTAAACCTAATTGAAAAATTTGGGCAGGTATCTGGCTATAGATTGAATCTATCAAAAAGTGTTATATTCCCAATCAACGAAAAGGCACGTCAAATGGCCTTCCATAGTCTCCCCTTTATAGTCAGTAAAGATAGTTTTGGTTATTTGGGCGTCTGCGTAACATGCGACTACAATTGCCTGTTTAACAAAAATTTCACTAAGACACTGAATAAGGCTAAATTAGACATGGAGAAGTGGTCAAAACTCCCTCTGTCTCTTGTAGGAAGAATAAACTCAGTCAAGATGACAATCATGCCAAGGTTCTTATATCTATTTCAAACCATACCAGTCTTTATTCCTAAGAAGTTTTTCAAAGAACTAAACAAACATATATCTGTGTTCATTTGGAATAAAAACATTCCGAGAATTAGAAAGGAATATCTAGAGAGACAGAAAGAGGAGGGTGGATTATCCCTACCTAATTTCCTTTACTATTACTGGGCAACCAATATCCATAAGTTTTTGTACTGGTTTATGGATCAGTCGGATGCTGAATCTCCAGATTGGGTCTACCTGGAACAACATTCTAGCAGTCCAGTTTTGCTTAGCTCATTAATATTTAGCCCTTTACCATTAAGTAAATGTCACGGGACAAACAATCCAGTTGTTGGGGGCTCTCTAAAGATATGGTCCCAATTTAGGACTAATTTTCGATGTAGAAACGCTTTAACTGCATCTCCTGTGCGATGCAATGTCCAGTTCACCCCATCCTTGATAGATCCATCCTGTCAGAAGTGGCACGAGAGTGGCATAACTTGCATAAAGGACCTTTTTGAAAGAGGCCAATTTATTTCTTTTGAATAGCTAAAAAGGGACTTTGGTGTCCCTCAGGGTGACTTCTTTAGGTATCTCCAAGTACACAGTTACGTGAAAGCTAATTTTTTATTAACGCTGCCTCGAATAACGTGGATTGATGAATGTTTGGATATGAATCCGACTGATCAGGGCTTAGTATCAGTTATATATGGCAAAATCCAGAACGCTGCATCCCCATCACTTAGACATCTGAAAGAATCATGGGAAGAAGAGTTAGGGGAACTATTTACTGATGCAGCCTGGCAGGCCGCAATCTCAAGAATCCACTCTTCTTCAATTTGCATTAGACATAGCCTGCTACAGTTTAAGGTGCTGCACAGATTACACCTGTCCCCTAATAAACTATCTAGAATGTTTCCTGGCGTAGACTCATCTTGTGTTAGGTGTGGGCACAGCCCTGCTGATCTCAGTCATATGTTCTGGCTTTGCCCCAGGCTCCTCCCCTTTTGGGAGTCAATCTTTAGGACGATTACATTTATATGCAAGAGGAATATTGATTGAAGTGCACTAACTGCCTTATTTGGGGTTGTCCCTCCGACAACACCAATAACAACGCAGCAGGCCAATGCCACAGCATTTGTTACACTACGTGCAAGACGCCTAATATTAGTCAATTGGAAGAGAGCTGCTCCTCCGTCTCATAAGCAATGGATAGAAGATGTTATGTTCCATCTGAAGCTTGAGCATCTGAAACATACAGTTAACAACTCAATTCAACAATACAACATCACCTGGCAGCCATTTCTTTTGTATTTTGAGACAAAGATCTCCTGGGCATATAGCATGTTTAAAACAAATAAAAAGATTTGAATAATAACATTTGAATTTGAATTGAATTTTTAATATCGTCAGCTACTGTTCCTCAGGTCAGTGTTTGAAATAAATTTGTTTCATTGCAGGAAGGTTGGCTTTGTGATCAAAACTCATGAGGGTGAGACTGAACAACCTGCTCCTCTTCCTAGTGATGACAAGGTAAGAAACAGGTTTTTAAATTAAAATGTACTAGTTTACTGGATTGTAATGGGTAGAAAGCATAGACCTATAATGTAACTAGGGCTGCAACTGTATATTATTTTGGTAGATGACTAATCAGTCAATTATTTTTGGATCAGGCGATTAGTCAACAATTATTTCAGTCCTACCTGTTCAAGCCTGCCCACCTGTGAATATCACCTTTTCTCTTCTCACAATTAAAATAATGACCCATAAAATTACGAGTTTGAAACTAATCAAATGTATTTTTAACATTAATGTGACCATCACAATAAATATCAAATAAACAATGCATATTAAAGTGAATGCAATTTTTATTTTTAAATGAAAATATAATGTGCAAATAAGTAAATAAAAATGTCCTCTGTCCAAAAGTTCAAATAAGGCTTCAAATTAAATCAAAAAGATTTTTCTGTCCAAAACAACAGAAAAGTTTACAGATGATTCAGTTTATGAAGAGGTTTATTATTCCGAATGAACGCTAATATTAATGTGAGAAAAAAAAATAGGAGACAACGTAGCTGCTCCTATTGTCCTTCACTCATTAGCTAACATAACTGAAATGGTGCTGCTAAGCAAACATCATCCATCAGAGCTTGTTTTCGACGGGTAAACTAACAGAAACATTACTGTACAAACATTAATTGACTATCAATGCGATGCACTAATGCCTCTTTTCCACTAGTGTCGACGCGACACAACTTGGCACAGTCTTGCTTTGTTCCAGTTACAACTGAGTACCAGCTCAATGTGGGTGGAGTTGATATAGCAAAGTGGGCAGTAGTCTCTTGATGTAATTTGTATGTGACTCAAAACACAACACAACAATAGATGAGATAGAGGCAAACTAATGGCAGCTAATATCAGTTTAATATCGTCATCATGCATAAGTCCCCTGTACGATATTTCAATGGATGAAGGTTATTAAGTATTAAAATATGTATGCTAATGTGACAAAATATGGAAAAGTTCAAGGGGTATGAATACTTTTGCAAGCCACTGTATATATGTGAATTATACATGCAATAATATAAGTGTACACAACACTATTTTTCCAAGAAACATTTGAAAAAGAAAAAAGTAAAAGATCAAATAGCAGTTTTTATGCTTTGCTCCGAGTATTTACGGATCTGTCAGGTTTCTGATATGTGTCCCCCCCAATAGTAAACTCCTTCCTACGCCCTTGGGTGCAGCGCTGCTAATACTCTGTCATGTGAATGTGCTTTGACGGTTGTTGTTGTTTACATGTGGCGTTTAGCATCTGAGATCGCGCTAGTTTAGTGATCATCGGTTGTAAATTGATTCGGCTTATAGTTTTAACAATGTTTGTAATATGGCTATGAGATGTCACAATTAAGGTTGTTGGTTATATGTCCCGGTGAATTTTATATATAGTGAAGATAAGAGCGGTCATTTTTTTTTTTATTTTAAGCCTGTCATGTCTGGCAGATCTTGCAAACAGAACTGTGACCTGAAAGCGTTGTTGTGCCAAACATATTTGCTATTTCAAGGTGAGCTCTATAGGTTCTCTATAGGCTTCTCTTGTTAGTGTGTGACCCTTTATTTTATTTGAGTTATTTTTAGCATACTGTGTGATGAATTTTGCCAGAGCTGACAGGCTTAGGAAGAAGAAAAGAAGAAAAGAAAAAGGGAGAGAAAGAGAGAAGGGAAAGAAGAGAATAGAGAGAAACAAAATAGGATGAATAAACCAAATAATTAATCACTTGTTAAACATAAAAGATACTGACAATACTTGCAAAATTAAAAATTGTGTGGGGAAAACAAAAATTGCTTGATTACACAGACCAACCCTTTTGTATTATGATTACGTGAGTATTTGTGTTTGTGTCATGAGATGTACTTACCAATGAGGGCAGAACGCCGCAGCCCTGCCCATCAGAAGCTAGAGGCAGACAAAGAGAGCCCCAGGAAGCCCAGGCCACCAGCAGCCCATCAAGACCTACAAAGACCCGCGGCCACTCATTCCAAAGACAACCGCACACCCACCCCAGCAGACAGGGGAGGGAGGTCTCGGACGGAGCCCCCCAAGTCAAGGAGCAAGGGCACCAGAGAATCCGAGGCAACGAGAACCCAGCCCCCCCCAGCTGCCGGCCCCCTGCATGGGCCGGCAACAGGGCCCCAGGGCCCCGGCACCCGAGGACCGCCCAAGCCCCCACAGAGCCCCCCCCCCCCCCCCCCCACGCCGAAGAGGCCAATGCAGCCCTGCGCCACAGCCCCCAGGGGAGCAGGTCACCACCCACGTCCGAACATCCAGCCCCACCCAGGAACCCGGAGGTACCCACACCCCAGGGGGGCAGGGGGGAAGAGGCAACCAGCAAGGAGCGGCCAGGAGGCGAGGCACAGGCCCAGACTCAGGTCTAGCCAAACATACAGCCCCACGCACACCCACAAGCACACCCATGTACACATTTATGCACAAATACATATACATGCACATACTATACACACTCACTCATACATATATAAACATAGATACACCATACATATACATCCACTCACCCACCCATACTCACGAAGACTATGACAAATACAAAGACACACATTCATTCATAGCTACTCACCCTCTGAAGATGGGGCGAGTGGAAACCACCCCAGGGCCAACAGTGACCCCAAGACGCCGCCAGCCCGGTCCCCAAGGAACCACCCGACCCCCACCCCGGGCGAGGTGTAAGAAATCGGGGTGTGATATGGCCCACCCCCCCTCTCCCCGCCCAACTTGTAAGTGAGTGTGTTTATGTTTGTGAATGAATGAGGTGTATAGGGTGCAGTTAAAATTGAGGGGCAGTTGTGCCACAAGCACCAACTGCTGATTGTCAGTGCTCGCCCACACTGCCCCCCCCAAAACCCTCCATGTCTAAAGTGCAAATAAAATTTGGCGACAGACAGTAATGAGGATCTCATCAACCTCTGGGTAACATGCCTGCCCCAAAGGTCCTATGTGTATCGAGTAGTATGTGTGTATGTGTTATAATGACTACAGTGCAATTAAAAGGAGAGGCAAGTGGCCGCGCGGCTCTGTGCGTGGCCTCTCCACCCTACACCCTACGTGTGTGTGTGTGTGTGTCTATGTGTGTGTGTGTGTGAGTGTGTGTGGGGGGTGGGGGGTGGGGGGTGGGGGGGATATGACCAGGAAGGGGAAAAAAAAAAAAAAACAACCTGGAAGAAGAGAGCCAGCTGTCCACTGGCTCAATAGGCACCCTGATCTCCCACACCCCAGCCCAGGGCAGGGAGGGGTGAACCCAGGGCCGTGGTGACAGCATCCCAGAGCACTGCAGCACCTGAGACTGGTGCCACTGCCCGCATCGCAGAGGGTAGCCCACTCACACTAGACGTCCATTCACTCGACAATAGACACAAACAAGCGACAGGACATACTGGCCTGAGTTGGAAATACGGTGCCCTGTCCCCACCAACCACCCAACAGCTAAACCATGTGGATAGGTCATTTTAAAGGGGCATACTTTTAATGGGAGTACTTTTCTGCGGGAGTTTATGTGTATTGTAGGTGGGGTACTTTTATTTATATTAAGCTATGTGCGTGTGAGTGTGCACAGGCTTGTGTTGATTGCTTGTATTTGTATTTGTTTGTTTCCTTTAAAGGTTTTTCACCTAACTCACTGCACTATGAAGGTGACTGCATGTTACCCCTTGTAAATTCCAAATAAAAGCAAAGAAAAACAAAAAGGAGGATGTTCAGTGTGAAGTAATTCCGAGTGAAACCCAGTTATCCTAAACTGCAGAAGATGCATTCCTTTTTTCAAGTTGGGGAAAGTTGCACAAAATTTGAGATGATTTGACAAACACAGTGCAGAGCAGCTACCTAAACTCTGCTCCCAGTGAGGTCGATTATCTCGTCAATAGTTTTACATCCTCACTGCGTACGACTTTGGATACTGTGGCTCCTCTGAAAAGGAAAGCTTCAAATCAGAAGTGCCTGACTCCGTGGTATAATTCACAAACACACAGCTTAAAGCAGATAACCCGAAAGCTGGAGAGGGAATGGCATCTCACTAAATTAGAAGATGCTCATTTAGCCTGGAAAAAGAGTTTGTTGCTCTATAAAACAGCCCTCCGTAAAGCTAGGACATCTTACTATTCATCATTAATTGAAGAAAATAAGAACAACCCCAGGTTTGTTTTCAGCACTGTAGCCAGGCTGACAAAGAGTCAGAGCTCTGTAGAGCCGAGTATTCCTTTCACGTTAACTAGTAGTGACTTCATGGATTTCTTTACAAATAACATTTTAGACATTAGAGAAAAAATTATTCATAACCATCTCAAAGATTATTCTTCATGTTCGGCTGCTTTCAGCACTGCTGGTATTTGTTTAGACTCTTTTGCTCCAGTTGATCTTTCAGAGTTAACTTCAATAGTTACTTCCTCCAAACCAGCAACATGTTTGTTAGATCCCATTCCTACTAGACTGTTCAAAGAAGTCTTTCCAATTATTGATGCTTCAATCTTAAAAATGATCAATCTGTCTTTATTAGTTGGCTATGTACCACAGACCTTCAAGGTGGCTGTAATTAAACCTCTACTTAAAAAACCATCACTGACCCAGCTGTCTTAGCTAATTATAGGCCAATCTCCAACCTTCCTTTTCTCTCAAAGATTCTTGAAAGAGTAGTTGTAAAACAGCTAACTGATCATCTGCAGAGGAACGGTTTATTTGAAGAGTTTCAGTCAGGTTTCAGAATTCATCACAGTACAGAAACCGCATTAGTGAAGGTTACAAATGATCTTCTTACAGCCTCTGACAGTGGACTCATCTCTGTTCTTGTCCTGTTGGACCTCAGTGCATCTTTTGATACTGTTGACCATAACATTTTATTACAGAGATTAGAGCATACTATAGGTATTAAAGGTACTGCACTGCAGTGGTTTGAATCATATTTATCTCATAGACTCCAATTTGTTCATGTAAATGGGGAGTCTTCTTCACACACTAAGGTTAATTATGGAGTTCCACAGGGTTCTGTGCTAGGACCAATTTAATTTACATTATACATGCTTCCCTTAGGCAGTATTATTAGAAAGCACTGCATCAATTTTCATTGTTATGCAGATGATACTCAGCTTTACCTATCAATGAAGCCAGATGACACACATCAATTAGTTAAACTGCAGGAATGTCTTAAAGACATTAAGGCCTGGATGACCTCTAATTTCCTGCTTCTAAATTCAGATAAAACTGAAATTCTTGTTCTCGGCCCCCCAAATCTTAGAAACATGGTGTCTAACCAGATACTTACTCTGGATGGCATTACTTTGGCCTCCAGTAACACTGTGAGAAATCTTGGAGTCATTTTTGACCAGGATATGTCCTTCAATGCACATATTAAACAAATATGTAGGACCGCTTTTTGTATTTGTGCAATATTTCTAAAATTAGAAACATCCTTTCTCAGAGTGATGCTGAAAAGCAAATTCATGCATTTTTTACTTCTAGGCTGGACTATTGTAATTCATTCTCTGGAGCTTGAAAAAGGCGACTGGACTTCTTTTTGTTTCTTGAAGACGTTTCACCTCTCATCCGAAAGGCTTCTTCAGTTCTCAACCAAATGGTGGAGAGACACAGGTATTTAAACCCCTGTGGGCGTAGTCCCCTGGAGGTGGTTATGACCCTCTATTGATCATGTGTGTGAACGCATGTGCCCAGGTGTGAAGGGGGCGTGGGTCATATTTAATCAGTGGTTTCAGTTGAAACCAATTTAGGACTCCGCTCCATTGTTTCCTGTGGCCTATTGAGGTCACTGGAACAAAGGTGTGAATGGGGGTTGAGACGTCTGGGAAGGGAGCTCAGGACAGCACTGTAAGCGGGGGAAAGTTGGTGACGTAATCCCATATGTGTCAGGCTTGTCAGAGAAACTCAGAAGAATTTTCTCCAAGCATGACATCTCAGTATACTTCAAACCAAGTCACACCCTAAGACAAAAACTGGTTCATCCCAAGGACAAACCCGCCAAACACAAGATCAGCGATGTAGTGTATGCTGTTCAGTGCAGTGAAGAGTGCTCGGACCTCTACATTGGTGAAACCAAACAGCCTCTTCACAAACGAATGGCACAACATAGAAGAGCCACCTCGACAGGACAAGATTCAGCAGTACATCTGCATCTGAAGGAAAAAGGGCACTCTTTTGAGGATGCCAATGTTCACATTTTGGACAGGGAAAACAGATGGTTTGAAAGAGGAGTGAAAGAAGCCATCTATGTCCACTGTGAACAACCATCATTGAACAGAGGAGGTGGATTACGTCACCAACTTTCCCCCGCTTACAGTGCTGTCCTGAGCTCCCTTCCCAGACGTCTCAACCCCCATTCACACCTTTGTTCCAGTGACCTCAATAGGCCACAGGAAACAATGGAGCGGAGTCCTAAATTGGTTTCAACTGAAACCACTGATTAAATATGACCCACGCCCCCTTTACACCTGGGCACATGTGTTCACACACATGATCAATAGAGGGTCATAACCACCTCCAGGGGACTACGCCCACAGGGGTTTAAATACCTGTGTCTCTCAACCATTTGGTTGAGAACTGAAGAAGCCTTTCGGATGAGAGGTGAAACGTCTTCAAGAAACAAAAAGAAGTCCAGTCGCCTTTTTCAAGCTCCAGAGACTACTATGACCTGGATGACTGAGAATCTACACAGACATTGTAATTCATTATTATCAGGCTGTCCTAAAAGCTCCCTGAAAAGCCTTCAGCTGATCCAAAATGCTGCAGCTAGAGTACTGACAGGGACTAGAAAGAGAGAGCAGATTTCTCCCATATTGGCTTCTCTTCATTGGCTCCCTGCTAAATCTAGAATAGGATTTAAAATCCTTCTCCTCACCTACAAGGTCTTGAATAATCAGGCCCCATCTTATCTCAAAGACCTCATAGTACCATATCACCCCAACAGAGCACTTCGCTCTCAGACTGCTGGCTTACTTGTGGTTCCTAGGATATGTCTGTGTAGATTCTCAGTCATCCAGGTCATAGTAGTCTCTGGAGCTTGAAAAGGCGACTGGACTTCTTTTTGTTTCTTGAAGACGTTTCACCTCTCATCCGAAAGGCTTCTTCAGTTCTCAACCAAATGGTGGAGAGACCCAGGTATTTAAACCCCTGTGGGTCATAACCACCTCCATGGGACTACGCCCACAGGGGTTTAAATACCTGGGTCTCTCCACCATTTGGTTGAGAACTGAAGAAGCCTTTCGGATGAGAGGTGAAACGTCTTCAAGAAACAAAAAGAAGTCCAGTCGCCTTTTTCAAGCTCCAGAGGTTCCTAGGATACTTAAGAGTAGAATGGGAGGCAGAGCCTTCAGCTTTCAGGCCCCTCTTCTGTGGAACCAGCTCCCAGCTTGGATTCAGGAGACAGACACCCTCTCTATTTTTAAGATTAGGCTTAAAACTTTCCTCTTTGATCAAGCTTATAGTTAGGGCTGGATCAGGTGACCCTGAGCCCTCCCTTAGTTATGCTGCTATAGGCGTAGGCTGCTGGGGGGGGTTCCCTTAATGCACTGTTTCTTTTCATTCACCTTATTTACTTTGTTTATACTCCACTCTGCATTTAATCATTAATTGATATTAATCTCTGGCTCTCTTCCACAGCATGTCTTTTCTCTCCCCTCAGCACCCCCTCAGCAGATGACCCCCCCTCCCTGAGCCTGGTTCTGATGGAGGTTTCTTCCTGTTAAAGGGAGTTTTTCCTTCCCACTGTCACCAAGTGCTGCTCATAGGGGGTCGTTTTGACTGTTGGGTTTTCTCTGTATTATTGTAGGGTCTTTACCCACAATACAAAGCGCCTTGAGGCGACTGTTTGTTGTGATTTGGCGCTATATAAATAAAATTGAATTGAACTGAATTAAAAGTAGATTCTTATAGTGAGTAATGCATAAATCATTTTTTGATTTCCAATTCGTGAGGATAGTTTTCTTAGCAATGTATAAGGCAGTAAGAACTATGTGTGATATATTTGCTTCCATGTTTAACTCACTTAAATCACCTAGAATGCACAGTTTTGGTGATGCTGGGAAATCGCAATTAAAACATGTGGATAATTCTACACATATCCTCTGCCAGAACCTCTGAACAGGTGTCCAAGACCAAATTGCATGCATATAGTTTTCAGTATGGTTGCCTGAACAGTGGGTGCATATATTTGTGTCTCTGGGGCCCATTTGGAACATCCTGTGTCCTGTATAGTGTATTCTATGGAGAGTTTTGTATTGTATGAGTTGTAAATTTGAAATTTTAATCATTTTGAAAGTGTTTAAACATACTGTATCTGTGTCCAGAAGTTTTCATGTGGGTTGATGGAAAGATCACACTCCCATTTTGTAGTTGGCAGGGATATTGAATCATTAATTTTTAATAATAACTTATATATTTTTGACGACAATTTAGGGGTATAAAGATTTAGAAATTCTGTTACCAATACAAGGATTTCTGATTTTAGATTATTTAAATTAAACCTTGCCTGTATGATGGACCTCAATTACTGATATTCAAGAACTTTGCTATTGCTAATTTCATATTTTGAAATAGGTTCTTCAAATGAAATAAAGGTCCCATTATGAATAACATGTTCTAGATTCTTTATTCCTTTCTCTTGCCATGCTGAAAAATTCAGTACTGTCTTTTTCTGACATATATCTGGATTGTTCCAAATGGGTGTCAGTTTACATGGGATAAGTGAAGACTTAGTTATCTTTAAAAATTCCCACCAGGCTGTCAGAGAGCTGTTTATGTTA
Source organism: Archocentrus centrarchus (assembly GCF_007364275.1). Classification (NCBI taxonomy): domain Eukaryota; kingdom Metazoa; phylum Chordata; class Actinopteri; order Cichliformes; family Cichlidae; genus Archocentrus; species Archocentrus centrarchus. The sequence continues at coordinate 32,638,688 of NC_044362.1, read as the reverse complement.
AGACTTTTAAAGCAGTTATGATGTTTAATACTGGAGCTCATGAAAGGTAAGTCAGAGATTTTCACTCTTCCACAGAGTGTTTGTTCTAGATCCAGCCATGGGCTGTCTAAGGGGCTTGATTTGATCCACTTTGAAACATACTGTAATCTATTGGCTAAGAAATAGTGATAAACGTTTGGGAGTTGTAGACCACCACTGCATTTTAGCTTTTGTAATGTCTTTAAACTTATTCTTGACGTTTTATTTTTCCATAAACATTTTGAAATGTTTGAGTCCAGAGACTTAAACCAAGCAACAGAAGGTTTATTAGGGATCAGTGAAAACAGATATTGATTTTAGGCAGAATCATCATTTTTACTGTGGCAACTGTCCCCATGAGAGATATAGGTAGAGAGTTCCAACGTGTGAGATCATCCTCTATTGTTTTTAGTAGAGGAATATGATTTAACCGTACCAGGTCTGACAGCCTGGAGGAAAAATTTATACCTAAATATCTAATGTTGCCCGACTGTAGTGAGGTAGTCGTGGTGTTCTGAAAATTACAATTCAGAGGTAAAACTGTTGATTTACTCCAGTTGATGGAGTAATCTGATATAGATGAGAACTTATCTATAAGGGTGATTGTCTTCAGAAGAGAGGTTTGTGGGTTCCCAAGGAAAAGTAATTACATTTATTACATTTATCAGTCTGCGTGTATTATTGGCTGAGTGCCGACCCTCGATAAAACCTGTTTGGTCTGGATGTATAATAGATGGAGTGATTTTTTTCTAACCTTCTGGCAAGGACTTTGCAAATTATTTTAAAGTCTACATTAATAAGAGAGATTGGCCTGTAGCTGGATGGGAGTGTAGGGTTGTTGCCTGGTTTAAGGAGTAGAGTAATGTTAGCAGAGTTCATGTTTAAAGAGACTGTGTGATTGCTCTGAATTTGAGCCACCATTCTGAGAAAAGAAGGTTTTAGCACAGACCAAAATCAACGAATTTTTGTGGTCTGCGTCATCGATCATGTCGACTAATCTTTGCACCCCTAACTGTAACCTGGAAAATTTTTGTGGTGTGTATTTTGTGCCTGCTTTCCTGTGAAATATACTGCACATAATTGCGCATTTTAATTTTGTGGGGGGATCACGTGACATTTTCCTTTCTAGAAGCCTGTCTTCACTCTCATCAAAATACAAGAGAAAGTGATGGATAAAAAAAACATAAACAACACAGGCTGTTGGCTATAAATTGCTAATACTACCCAGTCATATGTAAAGTGCTGTATCTCTCTGAGCTGCTACACTCCCACCCGCTCTCTCAGGTCAGCAGGTCAGCTGCTCCTGACAGTGCCTAAAACTAGGCCTAAGCTCGGAGGAGACCCGGCTTTCACTGTGGCGGCACCAAATCTGTGGAATGATCTGCCATGTTAGAAAGGCCTCATCACTCACACATTTTAAACCCCTTTGAAAAGCTCGCCTTTTTTTCTTTGGCGTTTAACACCAAGTAAGATCCTGAGTCTGGTTTGTGCTTTTTCAGTATATTGTGTATCTCTTGGTCATTTTCTGTATTTATTGAGTTGTGTTTTCTGTATTTTATTGCACTTTGGCCCCTGTGGGTGGTTTAAAGCACTTTATAAATAAAGTTGGATTGGAGTGTTTGAGCCCCAAAGATGATTCTTGTGCTGGTTATTACAGTGAGCCAGTGTGTGTGAGATTTTTTTTTTTGTGTCACATATGTGCACAAAAAAAAAGTCAGTGAGTTTTTTTTTTTCTTAGCAATATTGAAATGAACCGGCTGCCATTTTGTTTATAAATCACCTGCAGACACCTCCACGCCTGCTGGCACCTTCCTGAGATTGCTGCTTTGCACTTATTTACTTTTAACAGCAGCGTGCTTCAGCCAGGCTTTAATGGCACCACGTGGGTAACCAGGAGCAAACACAAAACCACAGTGTGGATTTCTGTGTTGAGAAATTTAAAGATGCAGCAAATGATTTTTCTTGCTGTTATTTTTAACCACTAGGGGTCAGGAGGAGACCAACAACTGATGTCAAAGGAGCCACCAAGATGTACAAACATATTTGTGTGTGATGTGTGGGCAGTTATTTGGATTGTCTAAAAATAATGTGGTAGGAAGTACAAGCAGAAAATCTTCAAGCTTTTTTTTTTTTTTTTTTTTTTTAAATAATTGAAGCTGTACACAGATCAGTCCACAACCTCACGTTAGGTTTGTAGGTTTAATCTCTGCTAAGATGCTTGCCAACTGGCAGTGACAGCATGACTGAAGGGAGATGATGGGTAGCTAAGGCTATGCAGCTTAATTTGCTTAATTTGATGCGATATTCACCCTCAAAATGCTTCAGGACAACCACCAAATCAAAGCCAGAGTTTTATTTTCATTTTAATGTTAAAAATTGTTGCAGCTTGAACTTTCCTTTCTGCCACAAATGTGCGTTACCAAAGAGACATTAGCGATGAATGAATATTTGAATCAGAGGGGAAGGACTCGGAGCATCTGGTCACCACGACAGTGACAAACGCAGCGCATTCAGGACAAATTGATTGTTTCTCTTGTTTCCCTCCCTCGAATGGATTTTCTGTTTGACATGAAGGAGGAGGAACGAGGGGAGAGGCAGAGATGTGGAGAATGGAGTTGCTATGGTGATATGGGCACACTGATGCTGGTGTGTGTGTGTGTGTGTGTGTGTGTGTGTGTGTGTGTGTGTGTGTGTGTGTGTGTGTGTGTGTGTGTGTGTGTGTGTGTGTGTGTGAGAAGACAAGTTTGTTGCACAAGGTGTACAACATTTCCTTCAGAATAGGCTTAAACCAGGGGGTTAAACATGTGACCCAGGGGCTGGAATCGGCCCTCCAAAGGGTCCAATTTGGCCCACTCTGTGATTCGGAAAGTACAAAATTGCAGTGATGTTATTAATCGCTGATTTTTCAGTACGATGCACTGACACTCCTGTTGCAGTCAAACTGTGTGGAAAGTTTAAAGTATTTTTAACAGAACTGGGATTAGGGGGTGTCTTTAACTTGAGGTTGTGGTTTCAGTGGGATGAGTTGCTGCCCCAAGTGGACAAGTGTAAATGGAGGAGACTAACAGATGGGTTGGTGCAGCCTCTGCAGTGATGTGGACGCTGTAGCAGTCTGTCATGATGAAGAGAGAACTGAACACCTTGGTACCAAGGTCTGCTTAAGTATCGGGGGGGGTGTTCATCAGTTTCAGCTGCTTTGGTGTTCATGATATTACCAACAAGTGCACTAGAGGGGCAACAATGAGACACCCCCCAAACAGCAATGGTTTTACAGCTGGATGACACTCATATTTTTCCCTCCTCATCTTTTCTGATTGTTTTTCACTAGTTCTGCATTTGGCTAGGGTCAGAGTCCCTGCTGGTAGAGGTCATTCCTGGACCCTACAGAGGCTGCACAGGTAGTCCGACTCCTCCAAGATGGCACATCAATACGTGCCATTGGCAGAAGGTTTGCTGTGTCTCCCAGCACAGTCTCAGAGCATGGAGGAGACTCCAGGAGACAGGCAGGAACTCTAGGAGTGGAGCCTGGAGTGGTGGCCTAGGGGAGAAGAAGAGAGTGGTGGCCTAGGGGAGAAGAAGAGGGTTCGTCACTGAGAGGACCCTGGTTCAAATCCTCGGGCTGGCATCACTGTGGGTCCCTGAGCAAGCCCACCCCCCCAGGTTGCTCCCCGGGCGCCCCTTGGCTGCCCCCTGCTCCATGCTGTGCTGTGTGTACTACATACTCCATGTGTGTGATGGGTTAAATGCAGAGAATGAATTTCACTGCATGTAAATGTATGTGACAAATAAAGCTCTTTCTCTCTCTTTCTCTTTCTCTAGGAGAGCTGGACAGGAGAAGGTCCTTAACCCATCAGCAGGACCGGGATCTGCTCCTTTGTGCAGGAGGAACAGGTTGAGCACTGCAGAGCTACAAAATGACCTCCAGCAGCCACTGGTGTGAATGTCTCTGACCAAACAATCAGACTTCATGAGGGTGGATTGAAGGTAGTGGGTGGTTTCCAGCAGAATGAGATTGGAAAGACAAGCAGCAGAAATGAGTTTCCTCCAAAGGTTGTCTGGGCTCAGCATTAGAGATGCGTGTCATTGCAGGAGTTACAAAAAAGGGGAACTAAGGTGGAAATTATTAATAACGGTTTTATAGCTATGCAAACACGTTTATTTCTTTACATGGGAATATGTGGAAACTGTCACTTCTGAAGCGAGACTCAAGCTGAACATTAGAGGAACTGCAGGTTTTGGCACGTCCGCATTGGCCTCTTTATTTTCAGCCCTGGAGGTTGCCGTGTTTAAACACAGTTCATCTTTCCTCTGGTGTCTCAGTACAAACAAGCATTTTTGAACCCATCAGTCGTGACGAGTACGAATGACAGAGTTTAATTTTCTCTGCTTTGCTCCCTGAATGAGTTGCTGCTGTCATGGGTCATGGGCTTTCACTGTTTTATGTAAAACATTGTTTTACTAATGTGTGGCACACACACACACACACACACACACACACACACACACACACACACACACACCAACAAACACAATCTGCCTGTGGCATCGCAGCTGAGCTCACATTATTACCTCAGAGCCTGTTGTCCACATCAAATGAAGCAGCCAAGTTGAAACAGAGTCCAGAGACGAGCGTTTATTCACAGCTAATAAAACCCTCTATTCAGCCCCCACCAACCCAAACACACTGCATCTCCACTATTAAAGCAGGACAGAAATAAAGATCCCTGTGAGCACACATGTGTTACTGCAGACACAATGTGACAGCTGAGTTTAGATCAGAGCAGCTTTTCTGCATCAGATGGTCAACATGGAAAAAAAAGAAGTCATACTAACTGAATAGAAATCAGACGTCACTTACTCTGTGGCAACTGCTGCCAGTGATGCTCCTCAGATGGCCACAAGGAGCCGTCTGCCATCTGGTCAGCAGGCACCATGTGCATGTGCAAAAGCATGTTGATATGGACTCAAACACAACACAAAGGCGCAACTCAAATATGTACAAAAATGTGCACCACAACGCTGATTACGCAGGACCTGAACGGCTGGAAACATGTTACTGTAGCTTTAATTTGTGTGTTTAAGCTGAGCAGTGCCCCCTGTCTGTTTTATCCCAAAGGTAAATCTGCTGGATTTCTCTAACTCGGCAGCCTGATGGTTAGCCGCTTTTGTGGTTTTAATCCCTTCATGATTTTAAATCACAACCATATCTTATGATATATTTAACATTTTTTTTTTTTTTACCAGATAGCCTGTGAAACAGTCACCTCCCCTAATCTGAGTCACTGAACTGAACCCCGCTACCGGGTTTATAATGTTTTAGCTTTTTGGAGCATTTTTACTGGAATTAGCTAATAAAACTCTACTCAGACCTCTAACAGCCCATCCAAGTTCTGGTGAGTGAAGTTCTGGTGTTTATATCTTTCTTAGCACAGACACAGCTTGCTAACATGAGCTGATAACACTCCAAACCCCAACGTCCATCTTTTATATACAGTCTTTTCCTTGCAGAGCCTTTATTTAAAAACAGTGACTGTGTAACATAATCTATCACATAATAGAGTCTGTCCTCCATTATGTGCATATTATTTATACTGATACATATTGGGTTTTTTTTATCATTCTATTTTCTACTTTAACTCTTCTACTTTGTATTTTTATTGTATCTTAGTTATTATTTGTGCTCTGTACCTTTGCTACTGCTGCACTGAATTTCCCCATCGTTGGACCATTAAAGGGATTTCTTATCATCTTATCTGTCTTATCTATCTTAATCCTCCTTTACACTCTCAAAACTCAGTTAAGTAGCAGCCAGTGCCGCCATCACGCCTGCTCTCTTTGTCAGCTCGTGTCCCTTCTGGCTTCACCTGTGTCACCCCCGGTGTTACGAGAGATTTAACCGCCTGTTCTAGTCTTATATCAGTTGTTTGCATTGTTTACCTTTTACCTTCCTTTTTTCCTCCGTGGTTTCTGTTGCTTGCTTCCTCCTGTGCTCAAATATTGGTGTGTTTAATAGTTGTTTTTAAGGTTATTTTAACATCTGGCCAGAGGACAACGGTTCAAAGATTTGCCATTTGGCTAAAACTGGCACATTAAGAGAGATGATGATGATTAATGTGTATTTCACCTGAGGGGGTGCAAACACAGCAATTTGTGACCTTTCGTAGGTAAAGTATTATACACGTACAAGTTTATGTATGATAAATATCCTGCAAAGGTAAAATGGGATCTGACATTTCATCACATCAAATTCATATCCAGAGAGAGCGACTGTCAGTTATTCAAGCTGGGTATCCTTTCAGTTTACTGGCCATCCCCTGCATGCGTGTACGTGGTGGTGTGTGTGTGCAAGTGGGGGAGGGAGGGTGTTGCTGACCAAACACACACACACACACACACACACACACACACACACACACACACACACACACACACACACACACACGTCCCTACACTTCCCCCCGGAGACTGAGCGCCCTACATTCAACCATCAAACCCACTGTTACATAAAGCCACTACTGCCACACAAACCAGCTTGCTGCCTGTTGCTAGGCAACAAGCCCCTGAGCCCCATCGTCGAGTCTCGCCGGGCCGTGGCTGTACCTGGAAGTGCTCAAATGGGTCAGTGAGGACAAAAGAAGAGAGACAAACTAGAAAAATGAGGAAAAAACATGAAACCTTTTTCCGGGACCGTGCAGATCTGTACTCAGCATAATGTGCATAATGAGGTTTGTGAGTCTGGGAGGATGGAGCGAGGGAAGAGGAGAGCGGAGTTTCTGTCAGACTTTTTTCCTCTGTCAAATGAGACGGTAACGATCTGAGTCTGCAGACTTGTGAGGGGAGTTTGGGCAAACTGATTCGTATCATTTAAGTTTATGACTTCATCTGATAATCCCGACAACTCAGAAAAATAAGTACACATGCAAATGGAAACTCTGGGAATTTAAGAATAGATTTTGCCCCTCGTTCATGGCCGGTGTTCAAAATACACAGCTGACAGGTTCCAGAAGGATGTCACAACCGGCAGAATTCATCACAATAAGCATCAAAGACTATATATAAAAAATGTATCTACCCACCCTGCTGTCACCTGTGCTGGTGTCTGGACGCTGCATGCACTCAGTGAGCCAAAAGTGGCCATGTTTGGATATATATCTGCTACACAATAACACACTAATAAAATACTAGAATTTAAGCTCTGGTTATGGTAAGCTATATTCTTTGTTATTTCCACTCACACCACAAACACAGTGAAGGGTTCCAGCTCAGCCACTCGAATGAGCTGCCTGTGTTGGCAAAACTGTCAAAGTGACAATGGCAACAGTTTAAGTCTTAACAAACCAGTGAGTCATAACAAAACAAACAAACTGATTTGATATTGTAGTTTTTTTACTTGGTTATTATCCAATCAAACCATCAGCCACTACATAAAGAAACTCTCTTATCTTGAGTCTTTTCCAGACTGTAGTCTCACCATCCTCACTGTAAAACTTCATCATGCTCTGCAGATCGCAGATATTTTCATTAAACCACAGATTTAAATTTTACTAACAAAATAACAAATCAAATGTTTTTTTTTTTCTGTGAAGGATGAATGAAGAGGTTTGATCAGAGTTCAAGTCCTGCCTTGCAGACTGGGGGCACATTAATATTCAGCATAGCCAGCAAAGTCAGTAGTTGTGTGTATAGGAGGCAGTCAACTGCAAATCCTGCATTAAATCCTGTAAAGGATCAAGATGGGAAATGTAGCAGTAAAGCAGTGGCTCTGAGGTAAATGTTCACACACCCCAAAAATGCCTCTCTGTTCTTTAACTCTGCCAGTACTTGTTTTAATATTGAATGTTTTAAATTATGCAGTTCGATGTTGAATCCTCAGAAGCTGGACAGAACCGGTGAGGGTGCAGGTACCCACTGCTTGTGTAAGAATATATGAGAGAGTGGAAACAGTTTCTGGAAGCTTTTTGTTTCTGCTTGTCCCATTGGCCAATCATTTTTCAACAGAGTTTGGATGCCCGCAGATAAGCAGTCTCAGTGATTGCCACAGCGCCCCCTATGCAAGGCTGCTGGTCACTACAGAGGCTTGAAGTTCAAGTTTCAAAGTACTCGGTGTGGTTACGATAAAACGATAACTACGATTACAGATGCAATTTTAAAAAATGGAACTAAAATAAAATGGCAAACAAATATGAATTTGAAGCCACTGTGAATGCACAGTGTCCACATTTGGTGGCTGTTTTAATTTTTTTAGAACTAAAATTCCAGCCCCACAGCCAGTCTCGATAGCCAGGGATCGGTCCGCCAGGACCTCCGCCCTTGGCCACTGCCCGACACACACTGCACCCAACCCCTACGACACATCCTCCAGGTGGTGGGCCTACAGGAGGGCGGGCCCATGTCGTCTCTTCGGGCTGCGCCTGGCTGTGCACCACGGGCTAATGACCGGACACAAGACACGCTCCCTCCCCAGGCCTGGCTCCAGGGTGGGGCCCCAGTAACACTATCCTCTGAATCGCTCTTTTTCTGGCCCCTCACCCAGGACCAATTTGCCATGGGAGACCCTACCAGGGGGACAAGCCCCAGGACAACATAGCCCCTGGGATCACTGGGACACACAAACCCCTCCACCACGATAAGATGGCGATTCATGGAGGAGAAAAAAATTCCAGGTGGAGGGGCTCAGAGTAGAGCCGCTGCTCCTCCACATTGAGAGGAGCCAGTTGAAGTGACTCGGGCATCTGATTAGGATGCCTCCTGGGCGCCTCTTGGGTGAGGTGTATGTCCTCCCGGTATGTCCTACCAGGAGGAGGCCCTGGGGTAGACCCAGGACGCCCTGGACAGATTATATCTCTTGGCCGGCCTGGGAACACCTTGGAGCCCCTCCGGATGAGCTGGTGGAGGGGGCTGGGGAGAGGGAGATCTGGGCTTCTCTGTTTGGGCTGCTGCCCCTGTGACCCGGCCCCGGATAAGTGGAAGAAAATGGATGGATGGATAAAATTCCAGCCTTACTTGAACTAAATACATTATTTTTAAAACGTGTGCGCACACACACACACACACAGAGTTCTGGGTTTGAACCTACTACACGGACCTCTCTGTATGGAGTTTGCATGTTCTCCGTGTCCCGAGGTCTCCCCCCCGCAGTCCGAGGACATACATGTTAGGTTAACTGATTATTCTAAATTTCCAGCAGGTGTGAGTGTGAGCACAAATGATTTTGTGTCTTTAAATGACAGACTGGCCAAGCTATCCAGGATGTACCCTGCCTCCTAGTGTCAGATTCCCACCCCCTCACTGTCACCCCTGTGACCCTGAAGTGGGTAAGAAAATGAATGAATAGTTGGAAGAAGAGCAGACGTGAGGATTGCAAATGGAAAAAACATTTACACCTTGGCTGAAGACAAATCCTTGTGAAAACACTTTTGCACACAAGTATAAATTGAAACTCATCAAGTTGTCAGGCTTGTACATTTATTACAAGCCACAATTTGTAACATTAGATAATAAACACAGGTAAAATGTTCAGTTTAACTATATCACACCTGTATGACTGGGAACTCTGAGTGCATACAGGGCAGTAAGCCTGTATGTACCACTCTGTCAACTTTCCTCTGGGACAGCCTAAAATCATCCAGCCTGTACCCGTCTTAACAAACCCTCATGCTGGATTTGAGTCACTCTTTTAACTCCTACCCACCAACAGACCTCTACACTGCCTCTCTCAATTATTAACGACTCACTCATCAATGTTTGATTCCACATTTTACGATTCAGTATCTACACACAGTTCTAGCTCATGATATACTTCCTTTGAAATGTATGCAGCCCTCAATGCACCAAGTCCCAAGCTGTGATTAACAGGAGGAGGGATGCAGGTGCAGAGAAACAACATCAGCCTCAGGAGTGCTCCGTGCACTGGGTTTAGGATCAGTTTGACTGGTGCTTTTTTTTTTTGTGATTGAAGTTAATTATTTTTATTTATTTATTTTGCTGCCAAGTGGAAGAACAGTTGATTTTTTAGCAAAATTAATCAAAAGAATATCACATAAAATGCCTCTCAGCATTAGTAATGCTAGTTTTTTCCTCCACATAAATTACACATTTAAAACCAATGTACTACTGTCCTATTCTAAGTATAAAGGTATAAGAAACAAACTATACAGAATAGCTCATTTCAAAATCATACACAGTATAATATACAGCTCAGAAAAAATTAAAGGACTTTTTATTCAGAGTTCAGCATCAGTCACATAAACCTCTGTGATACTGATGAGGTCAGTAAGTATCAGAGGGGGGGTGTTCATCAGTTTCAGCTGCTTTGGTGTTCATGATATTACCAACAGGTGCACTAGAGGGGCAACAATGAGACACCCCCCAAACAGCAATGGTTTTACAGCTGGAGGACACTCACATTTTTCCCTCCTCATCTTTTCTGAGTGTTTTTCACTAGTTCTGCATTTGGCTAGGGTCAAAGTCCCTGCTGATAGCATGAGGTCATACCTGGACCCTACAAAGGCTGCACAGGTAGTCCAACTCCTCCAGGATGGCACATCCATACGTGCCATTGGCAGAAGGTTTGCTGTGTCTCCCAGCATGGAGTCTCAGAGCATGGAGGAGATTCCAGGAGACAGACAGTTTCTCTAGGACAACTGGACAGGGCCGTAGAAGGTCCTTAACCCATCAGCAGGACCAGGATCTACTCTTTTGTGCAAGGAGGAACAGGATGAGCACTGCAGAGCTACAAAATGACCTCCAGCAGCTGCTGGTGTGAATGTCTCTGACCAAACAATCAGAAACAGACGTCATGAAGGCGACCTGAGGGGCCGACGTCCTCTAGCGGGTCCTGTGCTCACTGCCCGGCACCGTGGAGCCTGATTGGCATTTGCCAATCAGGCAAATGCCAATCAGGCTGGTGGTGGGTCAGTGATGGTCTGGGGAGGCATATCCATGGAGGGACATACAGACCTCTGCAGGCTAGGCAAAGATGAAATCCTTGAAGCCACTGTCAGACCCTACGCTGGTGCAGTGGGTCCTGGGTTCCTCCTGGTGCACAACAATGGCCGGCCTCATGTGGTGAGAGTATGCAGGCAGTTCCTGAAGGATGAAGGAACTGATACCATTGACTGGACCTCCACACTTGTCTGATCTAAATCTATGCTTTGGTTCATCCCGCACCACCAGGTTACACTTCAGACTGTCCAGGAGCTCTGTGATCCCTGGTCCAGAGGAGATTCCCCCAGAATATCATCCATCATCTCATTAGGAGCCCCGACATCATCAGCATGCATATACACATGTGGGGGCCACACGAACTGAGTACCATTTTGAGTTCTTGCAAAGAAATTTCAGCAGATGTTCCAGCCTGCAACATCATTTTTTCACTTTGACTTTTTTAGGTTTTTTTATTTTTAAATTCAGACTCTGTAGGTTGATTTTCATTTCTATCAAATGCTGTGGCATCCTTTCATTCCTTAAACATTACCCAGTCCATATCAGTGTGGATATCCAGCATGATCTGATGTGTTTTTGAAGGGTTCCTTTTAATTTGTTGAGCAGTGTATCAGATTCTGATCGATTCATTCTAACACTGTTAGAACGGTATTTTAGCCTGGTGTCACTGGTGGGGTCCTCCAACTATAATCGCTGAAAGATATGTCAAGTCGAAGTACTTTTACTTATACAGCCCAATACTACATCACAGATTTCCCTCAAGAGGCTTTGTAACCTCTTCTGTCCTCAGACAGAACCATCATGCTGAAAAAGAGTGAAAAAGCAGTCAATGTTCAAGGAAAACTTTGAAAGACCTTCAAAACCCCTGGAGAACTACTGCTCACAGATACTTTAAAAACTGTGAGAAAGTCTGGCTCCATTTCCACCTTCAGGTATGAGATGCCACGAATCTAACTTATGGATTTGATTTTCCATAATCAATAACTATAAAATAATGACCATTCTCTTGAAACTGTCGTCTTAGGTTAACACAGATGTGCATTGATTCCCCAGCTTGACAGACGTGTTAATCACCACTGATTGAATTTAAGGGTCTGGATCTCGGTGTTCCTCCTGTCCCAGAAAACTGCTCTGACCAGTCAGGGAAACCGTCTCCTCTGGGGGTGTTCTGACCAGCAGGTCTTCTGTTCTGGGGCTTCCACAGTCAGCCTTCATGCGTCATGTGGATACTTGATTGGATTGGGATCTATGAGTCCAAGGTTGGATGAACTCTTTGATGAACACAACAAAAGCCCAAAGAGTTCATCCAACCTTGGACTCATAGATCCCAATCCAATGTTGTGTTCTTTAAGGTTCTTGAGCAGGTTCTCCTTTGGCAGTCGGGCTGTCTAGGTTCCGTCCACATCAGTGCACAGACCCAAGGTTTCTTCTCAGAACACACTGATCATCTCCTTACAGTGCAGATTATGGTTTTGAGACGTCTTCCTGTGCAGAGATTAGAAACTTTTACTCTAAGAGGTTTACCTGAAATTACTTTTTGTTTCCTCTTATACTTTGTTTTTTCTTTCTTTGGCAGCACAGCAACCTTATTAATATGATACCAAAAATAACTTCTACTTAAGATTTTGTGACAACAATCCCACCGCGGTCTATCATTATACCAGCCGACTTGAAAAGCGCTGAAAATAGTTTCACTCTTTGAATTTCTGTCACTTCTCAGCCCATAAACCTCTTAAACAGAGGCAGAGAAGAGTAGCACCCTGGATCCCAGGAGAGACACTCGAGGGAGAATTTGTGAATCTAGGACAGTCGATGGTGCTCCGGTTGACTGACGCAGGCAATTGCATGGCAATCTGCTGTAATCACTGAGCTTAACTATCTATAATTCAGGAGAGCGAGGGCTGGATGATTCAAAGGACAGGCAGCCTTTCTGTCTCGCTCGGTGGGGACTGGAAGCATCTGAAAACTGTACAGCAGACGGAAATGAAAAGAAACAATAAATTAGATTCTCGGGGAATTATCCACCACTGGAGAAACTTGCAGTTTTTGTTACTGCTGAGATACCTTTTCAGCAGCATGGTACTCCGATGAAAGGGCACAGAATTCCACAACAGCAAACAGTTTTCTGGGGGCAAACTAAGCAAACTTTTTCTATTCATGCGCTTCATATCGCAGCAACCACTGAAATGAAAGTTAATTTAAACATTTTACCAAATAAGGGCCCGTGGCATCACCGAGTTGGCTGCCAAGTGGAAAGACCTGCTTCCAGACAGACTTTGGTATGATGACGGGGGTGACGGGCTTCTAAATATTAATCTTTTTGAACAAGAATAACATAAAATCTCTCAGTTTCATTTCTTTGCGTCTTTGGAAAAACTGAGGTCAGCTTGCATTTAATGGTCATTCAGGCCTTAAACTCTCTAGTAGTTCAGCGTTTTAGTATATAGATTCTTCTTGTCTGATCTGTCCAATATGCTCAGCTTTACCACACAAATAAGACCCCACTTAGCCTCACATCGATTCACTTAAATACACAGCAGTGCTCACAGTGCAGCTGATACCAGCTCAGACCAAAGATAAGATACAATAAAATGAACTTTATTGATCCATGTGGACAAATTGGGTCAGCGCAGCAAATTTAGGCAAAGAATGTAAATAAGGATGCAACCCAGTGTGAAAGCTCTGCATCCACAGTAGCACGTGTGAGGCTGTAATGCTCACTGTGACACAACACTACCACAGAAAAGCCACATTTAGGTGAACAGTATAGACATTTTTGCAATGCTTACTTATGTTTCTCTATTGTGCCATTTACATGCAATAAGGATCTAAAGTACCTGTTGTAACTATATAATAACAGCAAGGTTTGCCTGAGCATGATGAAGCTTTCAGCTCCATCAGATGCATGGTGTGTAGCAGGTTATATCTAGCTGGCTTGTTAGTTATACACCTCCGATGTGCATCAAAATCAATAATGCTTGACACACAGACAGTTTAAAGTCGTCTGGGTCGGAAAAACGAAGCCAATGCAGAGGTGCCTTTAACCTGCATTCTACCTGAAGGCCACCAGATGGCGATAACTGAGGTTGCAAAAAGACTTCCTACAGAAGTCCTACAGAAGTGTTTCCTGTTGAGTTTAAAGGCTCCGTCACTCATTTTGGGTCATATTGAATAGAAAAGAAAAACTAAGTCTATTTTGTAAATCTTGGTCACAGCGCGTTTCAAAATGGAGGATCATTCATGGTATGACTACCATGCCAATCAGACCCAGTCCTCCTCACCATTTTTTCCCCTTTGGAACCGTGATGGCGACAGCAAACGGTCATCGTGAGGCTTCAAGATGCCTCAGAAAGCAGCTACATCATTTTTTTCATACAGTCTGTGATTTGACATGATACAAAAGCATCACAGATCCTGCTGGTTGGTTAATCATTTTGGTAAACTAGCTAACTAGCATTTCCTCAGATAGTACTTGCAATAACCGAAGAAAGCAATCAAATTAGGGTTAGCCACCTGGCTTCTCGTTGCTACTTAAATGTGAATGTGGTTAGTTTGTAACATTAGTGCATAAAGTAGCTTGAAACTGCAAACTTGCCAACCAGATCAGCTCAGAGTAGGACGTGTTAGATCCACTGCTGAACACTGCAAAGGCAAAATGGGCACATGCCCATGGCCCTGCAGCCAAAGGGGGGGCTTCAGTCCTATTTTTTTTAAATGTGTACAATACAAATATTCTGGAGTAAAGAGCTGTTGAAAATGTATTGTGATTACAAAATTTACTGTTTTGTAGATTGCCATTTAAGTCACATGCCATGCAGACATATGTTATATGTAGATATTGGCATAGACCCGTTTAGTGGGTCTGCAGAGCACAAGCTGTCAGCAGCTGTGCTACAGTCTCATTTTCTATGGAGGACCCGGATGTTAATGCTACGAGCCTAAATTACAGGAGGGCTGCAACCGTTTGATGAGTGGTGGTGAAGCACTAACAGATACTTCCATGTCAAAAAGAACATGTTATTTTAGGGGCTTTATTAAATATTAAAAAATCAGTAGAAAAATCTCAAGTTTGGAAAGATTTGAAAAATATTAAAAGGTTTAAACTAAAAGCAAGACGGGAATATTAAAATCTTTCAACGCTCAAGTAAAGAATAAATATCTTAAAGGTTAGGTGGGACTGTCGTGAGCAGAAATGCAAATCATGACCCTGGTGCTGCAAGTTTAAAAGTCAGAGGATCACCAGAATCACTGGCATTTGTCCTCTGAGGACAACGGGTGTCTGCACCAAAGTTCACGGTCTTTCATCAAGTGGTTGTGGAGATATTTGGAGCTGAGCCCGTGTGCTGAACTAACTGACAGACAGGCTGACGCTGACGATTCTTCGCCGCGAACAAGTAAAATTTAATTCAACTTAATTATGCAGGGAAAAAAGCAGAATCAGCCGGTCTGTGTGCTGTCACTCTTCCAGCACGGTGACACGAGCAGCCTCTATTATTAGTGCGGCTTCGATGCTGCAGAAACGTCTAATAAAAAAACATTTCACGTGCACGTTAAGAGTCTTGTGTTTCCAACAAGCCGAGCAAGAAAAGATCAAAGATTTATCCTTTTTTAATCAAAACCCACTCAGCCTCTGTGTAGTTTCTCTCAGTGCTCCTCACACTCAGAAATACTGCTGTTGTTGCTTAGCAACCACGAAACCCATGAAAATATAATGAACAAAAGTGAGAAGATGCTGTAATCTTTGTGCTTCCTGCACTGGAAATAGCACTGATTTGACTGCCTCTGAAATGCTGCAGGTTGAGCAGGACACCTCAACACCTTCAAACATGTTCAGAGTCCGTATATGAGCAGAGACCGTTTCATCGTGCTGGGACTTGATGTAAAACATCTGACCGCAGATACGTGCTTCTCCAGCAGGTCTCTGTCTCTGCTCCGGTTTACGTCACCAAGGTGAAAGCTGTCCTCATCTGAAAGGTCAGAAAGCACCATCTGCACACGGGTTTTACAGATTTCCTCATTTGAAGACTGTTGCATGGATTTTTTCCCCCCCATTTGTTAAATTTAATAAATCAGTAGACAGAGAATAAACACATTTGTTTAGTAGCAGGCTGCAGTACATTAAACCTGCATTCTTTCTAACAGCTAGCCTTTGTTGGTAACCCAAACTTCCTACTCAGTTAAGTTCCTCGGTAAACATTTTCAGTTTATCATCTCAATCAATAGTTTCAAGTCTTCATGAGATAACAGTTGAGATTATGATTGGTAACTATGACAGCTGCAGATGCATTTGTGACTCCAGTCTCATCAGCACAGACTGTGTTAAGATGGGTCTGAAAAGTGAAGCCAACATGAGAAGTGCATTAAGCCGACATCATTTCTGACAGCCAGCAGGGGGCAACGACATGACCTGTGATTTTAGTAAGCACTTTCCCAATTCATTTATTTTTCAATCACAAGTTCAGTCCGGATCACTATAGTCAAACTGTTCCATCTGCACTAATCCGAAGCCTCCCGACACTCATGTGTCCACGTGGAAAGCTGGAGGCGAGGAGAGGGCCCAGCACAGACATGAATCAGTCCGGTGGGTTGCAAAGCAGTTTGCAGATGTCCAGCAAACGTGGGCAGCATAAAACAGCGCCCTCTGTATCAGATCTGCTAATTGCATGTGTACAAGGACATCTAAAAGCTGATGTGGGCTCGCAGTGGGATTATTTGGTCTGTTGGAATTATGGCTCGACTTGGTGGCCTGAGCCAGATCTTATGCTATGCTCAGTTTTGATATATTATGGATTAAATTTGCTGCCTTCTGATATGTTACCATAATCGTTACTATAATACTGGACTGCATAGAGGCCTCAGTTTCTCAGTCAGAACCAAGTCTTGCTTATTTATGATTTATTAAATCATTCTGAAGAACTGAACAATAACATGCTACATGCTGAAACTATTCCACTCACTCACTGATGCTTTGATGTGATAAAAGGCTGATGGATTAAGTGTTTATAAGCAAGAAACATTTCCAGCCCATTATTCCTGTTTTCCCTGCTCTTCAAATTCATGCTGAGCTACGTTGACCACATCTTGACCCAACAGTAGTCCCGTACTCGACACGCTGACAGGAGTCTGGTATAAAACAAGAATACTTGAAGTATCCGGGCAGCTCATAAATGCCCATCAGCAACAGTGGTGTTCTATAAGCATTTTTAATCTAAAATATGAAACAGAAAACATGTTTTTTTTTTCATTCCCAGACATACTCTCAATAATCTCAATCTTTCAAGACTTCCTATTTGTTTATATTCTTCCTGAGCCCTGAAGGAGCAATGAGCCCTGACTTTGCAGCACAATTACATCTGCAAGTTCAAGTAGATGTGTATTCTGAAAATAGAAAGTAATCAGAAAGTGTTTACATGACACATCTCGATCCACTGAAGTGCCCATGAAAGGCCTAACCACCCTCTCTGAGATGAGAATGAGATTGCTTTCTGAATGAGCAAGTGTATTAAGTTCTTATAGTGATTATTTTGACATTCAAACTGTGTGTGTGTGTGTGTGTGTGTGTGTGTGTGTGTGTGTGTGTGTGTGTGTGTGTGTGTGTGTGTGTGTGTGTGTGTGTGTGTGTGTGTGTGTGTGTGTCTGTGATTATGATCCAGCGAGTACCCAGACATGGATTGACATGTCAGACATGGAGCCCTCGGGAAGGACAAGCTGCTAGACTGCTCTGGGTGATGGGGAGAGTGATGGTGGGGTGATGGTGTTTGGCTTGTCAGGGCTCAACCCACATCCAAGGAACAGTCTCTACACAGACGCACACACAGACACACACACAGCTGCTGTCTCATACACACCTAACAGAATGTGACAAGTCTGCCTCTGAACAGTGTCGCTGCCACAAAACAGAGAATTTTTCAGTATTTGTCTTTTTGTGCTTTTAGCCACACTAGCAGCACGACTCCAGGGATAGCTAGCTGAATCTCTGCACTCTGTCCCAGCTGGTTTCTCTTATTCAACTCACAATCCTGCTGTAAAAGGCTAAAACCACAGTCTGTGTGTAACTTGTGACTTTTTAAAGCCTCAGTTCCACTGTGGTTTTTCTGGAGCCTGAAGTGACCATCTCTGGGCAGCAGGTTAGCATGCAAGGCTGTCAGCTAATGTTGTTTAATTAATTCAGATGGTAAGAGGCGGTACGAGGTACCAGGCTTTATATTTTCTATAAAGATTTGTCATTTTAATGTGGAAGTCTATATGGAATGATTCAGTTTTAAACCAGCCTCATGTGGTCGCTGCTCTTCTCAGACAGCTTCAGTTGCCATTAAAACCTGCAGAAGAGGCCTTTGTTGGTTGTTGCTGCTCAGTGTGGTTTATGGTGCAACTGACATGTCACCACTGCAGGAGTGTGCACTTTCTGATCGCCTATCACGATCTTCACTGAACACTGTAGGACTGTAGGATGATTTCATCCATTGTCTTTATTGATCTATGATTTTTCTGACTCTGTGGCCCTTTCAGCTTGGACTAGGCTGTTCAGGCATCAACATAATGCCAGTGCAGCCACAACCATGTGACTCAGTCAGGAATGTGTGTGTTACAGTATCTGATGCTATGGTACTAACATTGTGGGATTTCCCCAAACTTCACCAAACTTTAACAGGATGCACCCATGTAGCACTCAGACTCCACATCCTCTTGATCTTGGTTTTAAAGCCTCTGAAGCACTTGGACTTGTCTTGGCTCTAGCTCATCACTTTAGAGGAGAATTATTGCAGAAGAGGAGGGTTCATATAACACTGTATGCCATAACACCACTAATATGGTCCCTTCTGCTCCTTTCCAAGCTCAGCACTGTCAAGATGGGTTGTAATTTGTCAGTGTTGCAAATTCATGTGTCAAGGTTCACCAAAGTAGAATTCAGAATAAAAGAAGCAGATCCCATCCAGTGAGAAACTAGCTTTAACTGTCCCTATCATGATCTGTAGCAGGTACAAACTGCCATTAACCTCCACGCATGCCTGACCACGTTAGTGTTGAGGTGAGATAATGCTGATTTTTGAACCACTCTAGATGTTTGTCATCGGTCACGTCTCCGTGTGGCGTTGCTGCACTGGACGCCCAGTCGAGGACCTCACGCGCTGCTGAAGGCTGTTTAGCAGAGCTCCATTTTCTAATCCAAGCTGCTCGCAGGTCTCAGGGGCGAAGGGCTGAGCAAGTCGATTGGTCTCTAAGTGGAAGACAAATTGAAGCTTGTTGAGGCGAACAGGCCAAAAATGAATGCTTTCTCTCTCTCTGGCTTGTTCTAAAAATGTAGTGATGGCTGCCCTCAGTGGGGAGACTTTGAAGCTACCAGAGCAGAAAAACAGCATTAACTGCCATCTTAAATGTTCATTCAGAGTCTCTGAATGAACATTTGTGTAAGCACACTTACACAAACAGAACTGTCAACTTAACGGAGCCATTTTTAAGTCACTAATTAAGATTTAAGTGAAGCTGGAAGACACTTTAACCTTTATTCACATGTAAAAGTGTAACTGCAAGATATTTGTACAAAACAAAGAGGGTAGAGTGTTTGTTTCTCTTCATACACCAAAGGCATATTTACAGTATGTGTAAAATTTCTTCAAAATTTCAAGTATTAGTTAATGTTATCTCTGAACCTCCCTAATCCACAGATCCTGGGTTAGACAGAGAGGCCATAATTGGCTTAAAGTATTCCTCTTAACATTAACTGTGCACATGAAAATGATGCTTTACAGATGATGCGGATCCTTAAAATGTGACAGCAGCAGCTTTGGGAGGAATGAGAACAGACTGGCTCACCAAACATACAGAACAGCAGAGTACAGTCAACAAACATAATTAATATTACATTATACATCAAGACCAGTTCATGTCAGTGTCTTTGGGTGGTCAAATTGTGTAGTGGTTAACACATTCGCTGTACATGGAAAGATCACTGGTCTGAGTGTGGAAGGAGACACAATCCGAGCCTCAGGAGGTCACAAACTAGTGCACGCCTGGATAAATGGGAGGGTTGGGAAGGGCAGCAGCATAAATCAAAGATACGGATCATCCCCTTTAGCGACCTCTAGGGAAATAAGGGAGTAGCTGAAAGTACCTTCATGTCAGTGTGTTTGGTGATCTGCACCAACATCCTGGTTCATGCTTTGGGTTTCAGATCCCAGATTCACCGTGTAAGCATGCACATGTCTCACGGACAGGAGTCAGAGCCACTGCTGCGTCTTCTTACACAGCAATGCATTGCCGAGTATCAGATTGCCGCAACAATCTAGCCGATGAAGCCTGCTGACTTCCCTGTGGGGGGGGACAAAGAAAAAAACCCCAAAACAAAAGCAGGTGGCCTTGGACAAGAGACGTGAAGGGATGGGAGGGGTGAAAATTATAACAATCACAAAGCTCCAGTCCCACTGTTTTCCACACAGAGCCTGACGGATGCACAGACGCCCCGCTGGGCAGGAAGGGGGGGGAGATAAAAAAAGACACAGGGAGCTGGAGGAGGCTCAGCTGACAAGCGCCTCTGACAAAGTGAGCGTGTCACAGCCTTCCTGCTGTTGTGTTGAATTTCTCCTGCTGTTTGATAAAATGCATATGAGCTACCGGAGCACTTGTTGAACTCATTTTCTCGTTCTAGAAAGGAACGTTTGATATTCTCTCACTGCAAACTGCTTAAAATTAGAATAAACCTCTACAAGAAGTTAAAAAAATGCATGTTTGTTAACTAGAAGGAGCTCATGTCTTTGGTTTGATATGTTTGTCTGTAAACTGTTGCAGACATATCTGCATTAAATTTTTACCTGTGGCAGGTAAAGTGATAAACGCTTGTCCGTCTGCATTCTCAACCCCTGTGAGATCAGGATGAAATTGGACACTTCCTATTAGAACTTCAAAAATACCTAACAAATTTAAATAAAACTGGATGACACCTTCTCAATGTTAAGAAAATATAGACTCAGTTCATGCATTTGTGGAAGGACTTTGTCCTGGAAAGACCTTGAAATTGCGATCAAAAAAATCCCATCTCCTGCAGAATCTGGTGGCACACTGGATGATCCACACACTGCCTGTGTGTGGATCATGCTCACTGGCAAAGTTTTCCCAGTTTAACTAGCCTAACGTCCCTGTGCTGCAGAAAATATCAGTGCGGTGAATAAGTGCTACAATATTAGATATGCAGACAGGTACAGCAGACAGAAGCCAGTGCATCCCTCCTAATTTTATTCCTGTCTTTGTCTTCCACCACTTCATTTCCCTAATTGTTTCCACCTGTGTCGCATTAGCCCTCGGGCCTCAGTGTATAAATGCTCTCTGCTCCTTTTCCTCTGATTTTGTCAGATCATCTGTGCTTCTTGTCTTTGTCCCATGTCCTATCCTGCTCTCCTAATTTGTGCTCACTTTAGATTTTGTAGCTTTGTTATTTTCTTGATCTTAACTTTAGTTTTTCATTTCAGAATTACATTACTTTGAACTGAAACCCAACAGTGGCAGCTAACACTACAAATCGATGTGATGATGCTATGCTAAAAGTTAGTTAGGTGTAGGCACAAAAACAGTTCTGTTATCTTTGAAATATTGTTTGTTAGGGTTAGACTATATAACCCTCAGAGATGGAGCACCATGGTTAAAATAAACAGCATTCAGAATCATTTCTGTAGCTGAAAATGGGAGACGAAATGCTGAATTTCCTGCTGAAGTCCAAACGTTTTCCCAACCCATTTATGGGCCACAGAGTCCTCCCTGTGCGGGTTTAATGACTGACTCCCTGCATTGCTCCCATAATATTACCCCCCAGGACAATGCCACATGTAAAGACTTTGCTTTGGGGTATTTGTTGAATTAAGTGTTCTCCAACCCCTGAAGTTCACCAAGCCAAAAAAAATGTAAAATCTCAAAGTGGTACCAAGCATTTCCACAGAACAGCCTGTAAGGAAGGTCCATAAACACTACATGTCACAATCACATGTATTAACCTAATCTCCATATTTGTTATAATTACATCATCTGCATTTGTGAGAGTCCAGAGTAAACACTTAAGTACTCGAGGCTTTTAGTGCAGAGGGAGGTGAGCTGTTGGAGACTGAACGGATGCTCCACAGTTCTTTGAGGAGTACAAATAAGATTCAGTGCTGGCCTCCGAAATAATCTTCTTCCCATCATTTATCGTGGGCCCAGGGAAAGCAGGAATGCACATATTTATTTTGTATAAGACATGATGTGAAAACCGATGTGCATAAATTGCTGTACTGACTTTCCTCCTGTTGCACTGCACTTGTCAGTGCTGCGTTAGCGTTTTTATTTTATTGACTTGTCTGCAGCACTGCCACTGTGACAAATTTCTGCACATTTGTTGTACTTGGCGACTTAAGTGATTTTAATAATTCAGTGGACAGAGTCTGCGTATGGAGCAGAGCACTGTTATGACCGTTTCTGCCAGCCTTAAATGTGGCTTCTGCTCTTTCAAACAGAAATGGTTCAGAGCTCCTGTTAAACATCCACTGTTTGTCCTGGACTTCCGATCCCCTTCCTGGACATGTGATGATGGGATATACAAATTGTAAAAATCCAGGCAATAAAGTAACAGAGAGAGTGAGAGAGAAAGGGGTTTGGGTCATTTAAAGAACTCTTGATTTAAAGTGGAACTATTTTATGTTAATTCTCCATCTTTTTATTCTGGAAGTGCAGCAGATTAGCTTTGCATGATTCACAGTACAAAAAAAACCCTCCTTACCTCAGACTGGGCATTCATGCAGCTCCCAAGTTTCTCATCTTTATGAAACAAATCATTTTAGCTTTTTACCTGAAAGCCTACTTTTTTCTGATTGGCTGATCCTCACCTGGCTTGTGATATAAATACCATCTTCTGACAATGAGCATGAGGGACTGTATGGACTACTCTATGGAGACACAACACTACAATGGACCAACTGTGCATGCTAGTGTTAGGTTGAACCCCCCTTTTGCCTGCAGAACTGCTTTCGTTGCACTGCCTTGTTCAATAAGGTACCAGAAACATGTGATCCTGCTGGAAGCAGCCATCAGAAAATGGGAACACTGTGGTCATAAAGGGATACAGGTATGCTGTGGCACTTAAATGATGCCAAATTCATACTAAGGGGCCTAAAGTTTGCCAAGAAAATATCTCCCACACCATTACAACACCAGCAGCAGGCTGAACCGTTGATAGAAGGCAGGATGGATCAATGCTTTCATGTTGTTTAGGCCAAATACCTTATCATCCAAATGTGGCAGCAGAAATCAAGACTTAGACCAGGAGGTATTTTTCCGATTTTCTGTTTCTGTAGCCTCCGTTTCCTGTTCTTAGCCAACAGGAGCAGGTCATCTTGACCAGTGGCGATTCTAGAATCTGTCGGGGCTCTAGGCAAAAATTCACAGGGGGCCCCTCCACCCAGTTGGCCATTATGTTAAAAATAACAAATTAAATAAATAATATCACTGTGAGTAGTTTATATCAATGTGAGGGTTTTTTTGTTGACTGAACTGAAAGGGCAAAAAAGGACCATGTACCCAGAAATCTCTGGGATGCAGTGAACAGACAGTGTAATCAGTTATAGCTGGCATTATCAGCATTTGGAGGAGGCACCTTATCCTTCTCTTTTCCTGCTGGTGCTAGAAATGTAAGTAATATTCTGAGAAAAGATAATAAAGTGATTATAGTATAAGATACTTCTATAAGACACATGATAACATTAAATTAAAAAGTTTTGACATTATAAAATATAGAATTCCTGAAATTTAACCTCTGAATGTTTTCTTGGAATAGTGTTCATTATAGTTCAAATACAGAGGTTTAAACTGATGTGCTGGAGCATATATGGAAACAACAATACACACACCACACTGTTCATAAAACACAATCATTTGTTCCGACACACTTCGGTAACACGTCCGAATGTCTTTGCACCTGAATTTCCTAACTTAGCATTCACAGCTGAACAGTTAGCTCTGTCAGACACAAAAAAGAGCCAATTTCACACTCCAACTCACACCATTACTGATGTCCTACAAAAAAACAGGTCAAACATGACTGTGGAAATGCCAGAGACCAGGTTTATTTGCCCAAGACAAAGCTGACTGCTACTAAAGTGTTAACAGTGTCATTGCTAGCTTCTGTGCTCTTTCAGCCTGCTAGCTACCCTAACAAGTCATTTGTGACCAACTCTGACTCTCGGCCTCACGCACTCGACTTGGGCTCATGACTGCCAGCAGAGCCGGTCACACCGGGCTGCTCTGCTAGCTAAGCTAATTAACGTTAAATGTCAAAGTAAACAAAAGAACTAATGTGATGTTTGTGGGAGTTACACTGCAGACTAGTAGCATTTAGTTCTTTAACTCATTTGTCTGCTCTATTCACCACTGTCTTGCTTTTTTCCTCATCATCCTCCTTTTTTTTCTACTTCCTGCTTTCACTCCCACTCGTCATCATCAGTCATTTGGGTTTGATTAACTGAGTCATGCTTGCAGTGGGACTGAGTGGAGGCAGGTGTGGCCTTCTTAGAGAGCTCAGGACTGTCCAGCTGTCACTGCAAACTTTGCACTTTGCCACTGCTGTAGTTTAAAGTTTTTCAGCCCTGCCTGGTGGCGCGCAGCATCACTGCTTTTGACCATCTCTAGATGACTAAATGCGCTGAATTGGTGCCACACGAGTTGCTAATGAAATGGCCGGTGAGTTCATAAAAACAACTTGCAAGAATTGGTATAATTAGCTGCCTATGAATGTGCCCGTACTTACAAGGCATTAGATCTGAATTTGTGTACGCTGCGCAACACTTCTTTACTTGACTGAAGTCAGGATACATGCCCACAGTTGTAGCGCAGATCGA
This sequence comes from Archocentrus centrarchus, assembly GCF_007364275.1. Taxonomy (NCBI): domain Eukaryota; kingdom Metazoa; phylum Chordata; class Actinopteri; order Cichliformes; family Cichlidae; genus Archocentrus; species Archocentrus centrarchus. Next base: position 32,613,873 of record NC_044362.1, on the reverse strand, counting down.
CCTTTCGGCGGTGCGATACCCATGCAGTGTTACTGCCTAGTTGAATTGTTACACAAATAAGATAACATGATAGCGGCAGATAACAATAGTTTTTCTACATCAAATAAGACATATAAAAACTACAAAATCGTACAGTTTTGTCGATGCATTTGTGTTAACGCAGGCACACAATCAGTCACTGGATCTGCAGTGAAGAGGTTAGAGCTGCTGTGCAGGAGTCACTGGACAACTGGACATCTACATTCACCACCATCCACCCCGAGGTTAATATATGTGCACCTGTTTTCATGTGACCTGATGTCCACATTTAGGTCGCGTGAAGGCACAAGCTCAGGCCTGGAGCTCAGCCTGTCTTCCTTAATGAGCATCCACCCACAATAGCTTTAGTAATGCTGTGCATTCATTAAACTGTGGTCACAATTAAGTTAGAAGCAGAGACCTTCGTAACTCCTCCTAACATCTGATATCTGTTCCCTCAACCTGAGTCTGGCAGCAGGAATATTTCACTTCTCTGAGTAATGCTTGTTAAACTCAAACACAACCCCATCTGCAGTAAATGAGAGGAAACTGGGAAGGCAATACCCGTTAAGGCATGCTGCTCACTCTCTGTGTTCATTAAATCATTTTTCAGTGGGCACTTTGTTAGTTTTGCTACAGCACGCTCTATGAATACAGAGCAGTCCCATACCTGTGTGCTTTAATAGCGATAAAATCGATGGAAATGTTTTAACCTTGAACTGGTGAAATGAACATAAATCCCGATCGCTGAAGCTCTCTCGGTCCTGTCAGTCTTTAATCTTCTGCCAAACTTATGAAATCTAAATTTGGAAAGCAGTGAGAGGACAATGGGTTCATTCGCTGTGGAAAAGAAAGGAAGCTTAAAGAGACTGTAAGAGTATACTCGCAGCACGTTCATCATCTCCTGATGATTTAAAATCTCATTTCTCTTCATCGTCAGGGAAGCAAGAAAATGATGTGTGCTGTAACGTGGACGAATGGAGCAACTGCTGGACGTGCAGACATCAGCCTCAGCAGGGAATCTGACTCATGGAGGGGTTGTTTGGTTTTGGGGATCTCACCTTGAGCTGTCTTCCTTTTGGCTAAGGTTAGCAGCGCAGCAGAGTCATCACTTTTGGTTTCAAAACACCAAGATGGTGACTCAACTGGAGGCTTCCTGATTGGTCTTCACCAACCAGTGGGTGATACCAGAGTGGCTGCGATAGCTGTTCAAACTACTAAAGTTTATGTATAATGCAAAATGCTGTTTTTGTCATGCTGGCCGGGCGGGTCGGACCCAAGACGCCGAGGAGACAGTTACCAAAGTTTATTAAAAACAAGTTCAAATCACAAGCGGGAGTGAATACTGGTGGAAGTGAGTACTGGTGGGTGTGTGGAACGTCTGCAGGATCTCGGAAAAGAGAGACAGTGTGAGGCAGCAGTGTGGTGGTAGTGAGTTGAGGGGATGTGAATGGCCTTACTCGGAGAGGCTCGGGGGGTAGACTGGTCGGGGTCTTGGCTGGCGGGGAGTTTCCAGTGTCCGGTGGCAGGGGCGAGTGGGGACTGGCGTGATCTGTGGGGCTGGCAGGCGGAGGCTGGAGAGGGGGGTGGCTCCGTGACGAGGCTGAGCTGGTCTGTGATTCCGAGGACATGATGCAGAGAAAAGCAGTAAACTGGTAAAGCAGGAGAGGACAAGGTTACAGGCAAACGAGACTGCTGCATGAGAGACGAGCTTTCTGGATTCCCAACACTGAGGCTGTACAATCTGAGTCTGCATCTCAGCCGCTCCTGAAACTCCAGGCCTTGATTGATAACCAGCCACAGGTGTGAACCACAGCCACGAAGGCGGGAACACAACCGCCCGCCCCCCAGACCACCTGGAAACAGACAGACACACCCACATACCGCACAGCCCAAGACAGTTTTATGTTTTATTGCTTAAAGCAAAGATCGCTCCTGTAATAAAACATACTCATGTATGCTCGTCCATTACGTTATTCTTGTCATTACATCGCTGTGTATAGTCAGGTGGCAAAAACAGCTTTTCATAAACACCAGATGAATAAATAAATATATTTCTTCTTCTTTGCAAGCTCAAGTAATAAATTACAGGCACCATTAGTGTCGCTGTTTAATGAACACTTATTTACAGATATGCATACCAACACATTCCAGTTACCCCGAAGCACAACTGCACTAAACATTGTTTACTAACATTTATTTACAAACAGTAATCTTTATGCAGACGTAACATAGCTACAATCAAATCAGCTACTACACATTATGTATAATTTGTAAGGATTTGAGTGCTATAATAATAATAATTCCCCAAGATGATAAAGATGTTGATAATCCCGGTGCAGTAAATTCCATCCAGACTGATGAACATGAGGAGTGAGGGAACAGACGTACTCTGCTGGTCTCACAGTTACAGTGGATGAAACAGGGCAGCAATAGTCATGTAGGACAGTTTCATCATCATTTTGGCAGATGCTAAGTTGTTAGCTCAGTTTCAGTCTGAGCTGCTCCTCATTCATCACACTCAGTTTCAGATGATGGCTCCTGTGAAAACACTCATCCTGAGCTCGAGAGCAGGACTTCAGGAACCAGTGGGTGACGTCACAATAGCTGTGTCCATGTTTTACAGCGTCCATGGGCGTGTGACCTAGCCCAAAGTTAGCATTTTGCTATCTTAAACTTACTCTGTTTGGCACAACAGTGCATTCAGATCATGATTCTGAAAGACAAAAAGCTGCCGGACAAAACAGGCTTAATTAAAAAAGCAATAAATGAATTAATTTGTCTTTACACCTCAAAAATCCTGCTTCAAAAACCAAAACGCTCTGCAGCCCAATGTTGTGTGTTTGATTTCCCCCACAGCTGCTCCCTCAGGCTCCAGCTTCCTGTGTTATGTAAGGGTTAAACAAGACAGCACAAGATGTGCTGACTGCATGTGTGTTTGTGTGTTAACATAGCATGCTTCCTCAGCTCTGTTATTGTGTGTTTGTGCGTTCATATCCATATGTCACTGCCTTTTTCTCTCTCAGTGTGTCTCCACATGCTGGATCCATCAGCTGCTCTCCCCATGAAGGCAGGAGCGGGGTGGAAGGGGGAGGTGGGGTGCTTTGCAGTGGATGCACTTGTGCCTGTTGCTAGGCGAGAGCCGCCACCGGGGCTGCCTCCGCAGCCAATCACGACAACGCAGGAGAGCCCCGCACCAATGAGGCGGCTCAGCGAGGTGGTGGGCCGACGCTCAGGTTCTTCTTCATGGAGTTTTTTCCACTGATATCTCAGTGGGGTTATTTTGTGTCGGACATCAAAGCGAGTGTCTGGAGTTATTTTCAGCCCCCCTGCGTTTTGTTGTAGCAGCAGTGGCATCAAAGTCTTTGTTGTGGGCCGTTAACGATGACGCCTTCTCTCAGGGAAGCTCTGCGGAGCCTTAAAATGATTATTAATTATGCAAATTAGCCCTACCTGCTCTCATACCCCTGCTGTCCAAATATTTTCTGTTTGATGCTGCTGCTCAAACACTTAATTTTATTCTATATAAATCATAAAAAATATTTTTACATCTTAAAACATATAAGTGCTGGTGGTCACTACTGGATTCATTTGTGGATATTAAAAATTCTGGAAATTTTTAAATGCATTATGTGCGTCACTTACAGCATGACTGGTGTGGAAAGGCACCTTTAAGTCTGGAATTGTAAGAAAATGCTGGATTTATGTTTGTACAACCACAGGAACTTCAGCATCCTTAATATACCCTTAAATTAAGAAACCAATAGTTTTGACATTTGCTTTGTTTTAATGCCAATTACAGTCAGTTTTTCTGTTTTCTGACAGCTCCACACACAGCACAGCAAATAAGCAGCCAAGCACAGAGGAGAGGAAGAGCTGAGGTTTGTACCTCTGTGAACGTTGTTCAAATATGACAAAAAAATAACAAAAATGCATAAGTGCCCTTCAGCATTGCTGTCAGACAGAATGAACTGTGGATTAATGAGTTAAATATTTTATCCTGGTTCAAACCTCGATCACTTCCCATTCATTCATGAGCAAAAATGTCAGAGTATTGTGAAAGAATTACAAAATTATATTTGCACATTTTCCCTCTGGCTCAGCGCTGCTTATTGATCGAGGGTGTTTCAGTGCGAGCTGGCCAGTTTCCACCTATTTTCTGCAGAAATTTTTACATTTCTTAGATATAATTGAACAAAATGATATAGTAACATCTTTGTTACTATATCATTTTATTGATAAGGGGTCACCACAGTGGGTAGCTCTGCATTTGGAAGATTTTTACACAGGATACCCTTCATGATGCAACCTCAAAGGGATATCTTTCACTTGTTAGGTAAATGTGGGAACCCCTCCACTATGGAGCCACAAAAGCACCATAAAGATAACTGATAAACTCATCTGTAATGTCTCTTTCCTGAAATAGTGACCCAGTTACTTCTGTCAGAATGGACAGTCTATAAAAGATGGATGCAGCTTCTGGGTGTAAAAAGTGAAGTCAGGACAGAACCTGCATAGACCTGCATTCTTTCTAATGGCCAACAGGGGGCAACTCTAAAACGGTGCAGACCATGCTTCTTCTGGCACTCTGATCACTAAAAGGTAGGTACCACCCAGTTATCTTGTGATCAAAATAAGCCCAATATTTCTGCAGCCAATGTCTCTAAATCTGTGCAGCTCACACCAAAACAGGTCAGAGGGGTAATATGCACATTAGATTTGCTGTTGAACTGTCCCTAAAATCTGCCAAAGGTTAGACACAGAGTCTAGGTTCTTGCCAAATAAGAAGACCCCAGCAGAGGTTCATATTGAATCATCTGGATGGAACATGAACGGGAACATGTTAAACGTATTAACAGCTGTCACGGAGTCTTAGTTTGGGAGAGTAAATATTTCACATCAGCTCCACCAGCGGGCAGGCTTCATGGATATTTGTGTTCTGGTGTGCGAGCATCCTCAAAGACAGGAGAACACTTCCTGTAATTATTTTCAGCAGTCGTCTCTCGCTGTATTTTTCCATCATTGTTCATTTCCTCTGGAGTGAGTCTAACCACCGTCCTCGTTCCATCAGCGGGAAGTGAGCGCCAGAGCTAAACTCGCTTTAAATATTCAACACATTATGTAAGGTTACGCAAGAACGATGGAGACCGGGGAAACATGAGGGAGATCATGGGAAGCACTGAATATTTTAAGAGTGCCCTCATGCTTCGCTTGCTCCAAGACAGGGCTAAAAATGTGGCAAAGGCACATTTACTCAACACTGCCTGTACTTATTCCTATAATATAATGATAATAATAATAACAACACTGCTGACAAACAAACCACGCGACCGAAAACATAACCTCCTTGGCGGAGGTAATAATAATAATAACACTGCTGGCACAGTAGTGTGAAGTGTGTGTTGTATTGGCGGTCTGTCTTGTATGGTCATCTTTCTGTGCCTTAAAGACAAATCAGTGTGTTTCTCAACTCTGAGTATGATTGACTTTGTGCTAAAACCTTTGATGGGGGACTACACATGTGGTCCACATGTCGTTAAGACAATGAGACTACCTTATGTAACCCTCTGAGGTCTAAGTTATCGTCAGTTATAATCCTAACCCTGATCCTAACCCCGACTGTAAGCCGAGGCAGTTCCAATTTTATCTCCACTTCAAGGTCCTCTGCTCGGGCACGTCCAGATGGATTCTGCTAGGCTGCTGTTTTTAGAGGACTCCCAGGGAAGACCCCCTTTTAACCAGCATGCACGCTGAAATTTCCCCACGACCATACAAACAAACATGCAGAGAGGACAAAGCTTTAGTTTGAAACACATTTGAAACATGTGCGGCAGATCGCTGCTGCTGGTGAGAGATGGGTTTCCGGCTGCAACTGAGCAGTTTTCAGAGGAAGAGGCGACATTTTCCCAGCCTGAAGGCTTCCTGTCAGGTGAGGAGTGAGACCAGGAGACACACTGTAACATCTGGAAGTGTGTGAGGAAGAACATGAACCTGAACTGTGGAACCCGGTGAAAAAGTTTTATTGGCCAGCCAACAGCAACAGTCTTCACTCACCACTGTTCACGAGATACGCCTCGCCGTGCCTTTGTTGGCTTCTGAAGCTACTTTCAGCTGCGCTCTGGTCACGAGGGGCTGCCACAGTGGGACATTTGATTTGGCAGAATTTTACAGTGGATGCTGATACTGACGCAACCCCAAAGGGGATTTGTGTCTCTAGCTGGAAGGGAACCAGTGACGCGTGCCAAGTGAATGCGTAAACCAGGGAACCTCAAATCCAGGCCTCGAGGGCCGGTGTCCTGCAGGTTTTAGATGTGTCTCTGCTTCAACACACCTGAGTCAAATATAGAAGTCATTACCAGGACTCTGGAGAACTTGACTGCATACCGAGGAGGTAATTCAGCCATTAGATTCAGGTGTGTTGGATCAGGGACACATCTAAAACCTGCAGGACACCGGCCCTCGAGGCCTGGAGGTGAGGCTCCCTGGTGTAAACCACTACAGTATGCAGCCACACACATCTGACTTCTGACGGTGAAAATTAAGGTAACGGATCACAATAATTTTAACACACTGGAACAGATGCATGTAGAAAATTTGGATCACACCACGTATCTCACTGCAAACTGTTGTATAGTTGCAGTTCAAGCAGAAACACTTAAACCGAAGTTTGTACTTTAGCAATTCTATATTTAATGACCAGGATAAATGTGTAATAGGGAATAATTACTCACTGCACTTTACCTTAGGAACAGAGAGCAGCTCTAGACCAGCTTATGCCCCCCCCAACTATACTATACATTAATGCAAACTGAAGATGTGATTGCTGTGATTTGAAGGTGTTGGCAGCTGTTACAGCGACTGGCAGGGAGAATAAGGTGATTATAAAGAAATACACAGTATCAGAGAGTTAATGACAGCTGGGCTCGTTTATATTTTAAAGTGATTCAAAGATTACCTGGAGGAGTCGTTCTTAAAATGGTATATGGAAATGAAAGCTTCAATTTCATAAAGTGCCATTTAGCAGTAATGAAAACGTGTGTGTTAATGTGGCAGATGAAGAGCTGCGGTCTGAGGAAGTGACACCGACTTATTACAGAGTGATTGACAGCACAGGATAAAAGCTAACTGTGGCACTTTATAAGGGAGCTGCTTAACAGCCCAAAGCTTTAATATATGGCTCATAAAATCAGAGCAGTTTACAGAGAGAATCGAACCACTTTTAGAGAATTAAGTGATATTAAGAAGTATTTGCAGAAAGCTACAGTAATTAAATCAGAGCAGAGTCTGTGCCAATGGAGCGATGCTGCTGTTTCTTTGCTGCACAGTTGTCACAATTTGTATAAAATAGTTACTATGTAGTAGTTAAATGTAATTAAATCAGTTTCTATGTTGATTTGTCTTTTCCAAATGGACCTAAAAGCAATAATACTGACATTTCTCGTTAAATTTACCTAAAACAAAAATCCAGTATGTGTCGCACAAACCAAAAATACAAACCTTCGGGAGGCAAAAGATGTTTTCTGTGTTTGGCAGCAGGACTCTGGCAGCCTGATCTTTGTGATCCTCCTTTGCTTCTAGTACAAATGCAGGAAGAGTTTCAGCGAGCTTCAGCTCAGAGCTGCAGGAATGAAACTCTTCATCTGAACAGTTTCTCCAGTGCAAACAGGCTGTGGAGGCGACACAGAGACGGGAAGAAGTGACGTTCCTGGACATTTTGAATGAAGAGAGAACAGAAATAAAAGATGCAGCAGACAAAATTCATCATATTCAAGTTTGAGTTCATGAAAGGAGGATCTTCATCAGACGTTACAGCAGTCTGAGAGTGATTAAAAACAAAGAATCACGCTTGGATGGATGAGCCAAAGCTTTTTCTCTTCCTGCTGCACATTTTACACACACACACACACACACACACACACACACACACACACACACACACACACACACACACACACACACACACGCACAAATATGCAACAAAAGATTATCTTACACATCTTCAGACTGACTCTGAAGAGTGCCTGGCTGCCAGTTGGAGTTCCTACTTTATTTTAGAGATCCACCTTTTCTGTCTCGTGAGTTATTCAGAGGCTGTTTATTTGATTGGCTGTCTTATTTCAGCATACATGCTGTGCCTCTTGTCATATTACACAACATATGTGTTCCATGTTCATCCCAAAAAGCAGCACCACTGAAATATATCAAGCTGTCATTTCTAAAGCGTTACAGTAGACTCCTCTCTCTGTCCCCTGAGCCTAAAACACGATTACCATCTCAGGACTGTGTAGTGACAGATCGCCCCCGACAGCTACCGAGCCGAGACGCCGGCAGATCCGACACATTTGGTCCCAAGGACCCCCGATTGTGGGTATCCACCAGTCGAGAGGCTCTGACTGATCTTCCACAAAGCCTCGCCTCCATCTAGCTCCGTGTCTCTCTCTCTGATCCTCCCCCACACGCCTGGCTTTGAAAAGCTGAGAGACGGAGGCTAGGTAAGGACCTTCTCACAGTCAGCGAGCTAAATGACACGGACTCTTTGAAACCAGTGCTCGCACAGTTCTCCGCACAGGCTTCAAAGAGCAGTCGCATCGAAGGGGAAGAAACAAAAGGATCCACGTGAGTGGTTGAGAGGGGCACACTGAGAGCTTCTTAGTATGACAGCAGAAAAATCAGCAACTTTGTCCTCATCTTCTGACCTGTGGTTCGGCCTGCTGAGAGACAGCAGGGCAGGTGATGAAAAACTAAGAAACCTTTTGATTCTTGGTGAATTTTTTTAAGCTTCTGGTGTGCAGAAAGCCAGCAAAAAAACCCATTATAAAACAGAGAGATGTCAGTCCATAACCCTCCATAGAAATATATATTGGACATATCTCTGATGCTCTAAGCTCCCATACAGTTTCATAGGTCCTTTGTCAGCTATCCAGCTTTACAGATTACCTGTAGACATCCCGTCTGTCCTTGTCTACAAGCCGCTGGGCTGTCCTCGTGTCCCAGCCCTCACTAACAGAGGAGCTAACTACAATAAAATCCATTCAACTGGGAAACATGAGCCAATTATACTTCGTATCGGGGTAAAGATGTAGGTAACGGGACTTTATTCACTTCTGGTAACTTTCTTTATCCATAACTTAAATTAGTGTGAATTTATTTGAGTGCTGTGGTGGAAGAGGTCAGAGACATCGGTACAGTGTCGGCATTCTGGCCTCAGCCTTCATATGAAGCTGATACAGTATGAAACTTTGTGCAGAGCATTGCAGAGCACTGTGATTCTATACATGCAGTTTTTTATGGCATGGTGTCCATAGAAATGAACGTTGAAGCATTTCTTCCTGTTCCTTTACATTTCTGTGACGAGGCTTTCAGAAATAATTGCCTCAAGGCCGTCCCCAGATCTGTGCTGAGTGTTAAGACTGAGTGTGGACAAAAGTACCGAACCACCTGCACACTCCACCTGCAGGAGCTGCTCAGCCATGAAAACCCAGCCGTGAGACAGTGCCTGAGGAGGTTATTATTGATCTTGACGAGCCCGATCATACGACTGCATCCGGGGCAACCGATGCACCGACATCGGAGATCCGGGATGCTGGTGAAAAGTGGACAAAACAAATCGAGGAGGACCTGAAGATTCACCAACTTGACCTTAAAGAAGCGAAGACCAAAGCCAAGGACAGCAGGTCATGGAAGAGTATCACTGAAAAGACATCCAGCAGCACCCACTCCAAGTGTTCACGAGCACAGTGCAGAAAGTGTTTTAGGCTTTGCTCAGTGGATCTAAGGCAGCAGAAACCCCCACACACACCAGTTCAGCAGTGCCAGTAAGTTAGCCTGCACCCTGCAATTCAAGCCTTGAACCACACAAATCAAACAACCAGAGACCAACACGTCTCCACAATCCAACACACAGCTGTGATGTTCTTCACTGTGAATTGTTATTAAGTTGGTCTTGAATTTCACACAGTTCCACAGGAACTGTGAATAAAGTGAAATAAGGACCCATCAGATCAAAGCAAGTCAGCAAAGACTGAAAATAAGACACACATTTGTACTTTTTAGGTTTTTGAGGGTTTCTTGGTTCATCAGATTTGTTCTCCTTCACCTTCTGCTTCCAGCTCATTACTGTGTCACTTTCTGACATTTAGAGTCATCCTGACTAAAGTCTGACAGCTTTTTCAATCTCTAATTATTCCATGTTGGACTTTTTTTCCCTGACAGGGACTGACGGACCGGATTTCAAGAGAAAATAGCAGCAGAGACAAAAGATGCTTTTTTCTTCATTGTTCCCTGTTGTCATCCAGTTTTCATCCTCTGAAGCTTTGCAGGCTGTGTGTGTGTGTGTGTGTGTGTGTGTGTGTGTGTGTGTGTGTGTGTGTGTGTGTGTGTGTGTGTGTGTGTGTGTGTGTGTGTGTGTAAAGGTCAGCGTGTCTGCTTCGGAGCATTTTAATATTTCTGACAGACAGACTTGGCTTTGCGAGTGTTTTCAAATACAAACTAAAATAGAAACGTCAGGATGCATCGAACTATTGAAAGGCTGTTAGTTCAATGGAACAAAGAACTAGGATGTGGGTGGGTGGTTGAGTGTCCCGGGGTGTAAATCATTTCTGAAACAGTGACAAAGTGTGCGCTTCAAATTAGTTCTGATGTCATCTAGAGGCCACGTATGGATGGGTTCACACCTGAAACGACTCCTGTGATTACGATGAGGGAACAGCGGCCCTTATTTCAGCTCATACTCACCATGAACAGGTGAATCGCTGAGGGTCACTCACTCTTACCCCACAACTCAAAAAGTCATAAAAAGGGCTGGCTCTGTCTTGGGATGTCACTAAGACCCAGTGCAGGTGGTGGGGCACAGGAGGATGCTCGCATCCATACAGGGGAACGACTCCCACCCCATAGAAATATATAAATATACAGTCAAAGGTTTGGACACACTCAGGGTGAGTGTGTGCTGTTCTTTCTCTCTGTGTTCAGCAGAAAGAAAACATAAATCTGCTCACAGCAGTTTTATTTTATTTGGAGGAATCAGGTGATGATTTCTAAACGCTCACTGCTGCTGATTTTTTCCTTTCTTTAATTGTTAAAGTGAGTGAGTGCCATTTAATTCCCTTACATTCATCAAAGGCAGAAGTTTGTACAGACAATATCTCCAAAACTGGATCCTCACATGAAATCAGGATAAATCAGAGGAATAACAGGCTGTTCGCCCCAATAAGAAACATGCATCTTTAAATCTTTCCTGAACTCTTGTTATGATCTTTGTGCTGCTGTAACTTCACAGGTGGTGCCTCCCACCTTTCACTTACCTGTTGTTCCCATCATTGCCTCCCCCGTGTACAGCTCTCACATACAGTCCTTGTTCTTACATTAGCTTTCAGTCAGGAAAGATCTGCCAGTCAGAGAGCTGTTTTTGGATCTGTGTTTTTTTTCTCTGCTGAATATTAATGTAACAACGTCCTTCATTTCACCACCAACAGCAAACAGCGATTGAAAACATCCGTGTTGTGCATAAATAGCTCAGCAATTACTTGTGAAATTGGCAGTTGTGAATCTATTAATGTGAAGTTGCTCTAAAGTGCACTTAATTTTAATACTATCCATAAAGGGTACTTCCACATGCATACATGATGAATGTTGGCCTGGCTGATATGGAGGGATCCACCTTTGTATCTGTAGAATTGCTTCTCTCTTTGTCAGATCAAACTGTTAATTTCTCTGTTTTTTTTATGTGTCCTTCTGCTCCATCTGGATTTTCTGTTTTTTGTCATCATTGGTTTATTCTGCCTCTTCCAGGTGCTCTCATCACGCTTCAGACCTAAAATAATCCTTCTTCAGCTCGTACTGGGTGCACACACTTAGATCATCTTCCACGAGCTGTTTTTGCTCTCGTCCTCCTGTCTGTGTCTGCTGCTGTGTGTCAGATTAGGTGAGTATGGAGTCAAAAACCTGCCTTTGACTGAGAGACATGACAGGCTGCTCTCTGTTCTCCAATCAGTTTGTGCCATTTTTCACAACCTGCATGATGTCATCAGGAAGGAGGTGAAATTCCAGGGAAAATGATGCAAACTGCCGTGGGAAAAGTCATTCCTTTTTAGCTTTGTAATGTTACATTTCTTCACCTCTAAGAAGTTTTATATATACATATAAAAAATGAGGAAGATAAAAATTCAGCCCATTTTCTTTCTCCCGGGAAGAAGGTATCCCTAAAATTCTAATAAAGTAAAGAAACTTCATCTCTTTCCACCTTGCTAATAAATCAATCAGACCTGGCATAAAATAAGCAAACCACTGAAAATATGAGCATACAAGTTAATATCCTTCACCACTTTCTAATAAAATCACTGAAGCTTTGTTCCGGGTTCTCGGGATGCTGTGCAGTTCCTGGTTGTGCACACCTTATCTAGCCTCGTTGTGGCCTTAGTAAAGGTGGGGAAGGTGATAAGAGTGACATGATGTCTTTGATTTACAGCCTTTCACTCCCTGTGAGGAGGAACAGATAACGACATCAATCATTACCTTTGAGCAAGAGTTTAGCTCCTGTACACTTGTCCTCTTTCAGGTACCTCCATCAGTATTTTCCTGTTCTGTGTGATTAGGAGGTGAAATTATTGCTCAGCAGGAGTGCTGTGACCTCACAGACATTATGTAGGTGGCCCTGAGTGTTATCTCAGTGAACTCAGTCAACTCCAGCAGCCACATGGAGCTCGCTCAGGCTGTGAGCACTGACACAACTTCACATCGTGTGTCCACAGAAGGATTTTATAAAAGTGTAGCTACTGATTGAAAACACTTTTTTAAAGCTCTGCTTTCTGAAAAAAACAATTAATACAAAATCCACACATCATTTAATTAATTAATCTTACTTCATTTTATGTAGTAGCAGTCTGCACCCCTCATCGCTGCATTCGGCCCTCACAAACCTGGCTATTACCTGCAGCAGCTTTCTTGTGCACACGCCACTGCTGACTGCTTTACATCGGTTCAGTCACATCATTATGCTGCTCAGAGTTTTCAGACTGAACTTTGTGCAGAGCAAAAAAAGACTGCTGAGAGTTTATATGTTGCACTTGTTCACTCATATTTGGGTATTTGCAAATCCAGAGTTGTGTTTTGTTCCACTTTGTTGTGAGAAACCGTGAAATGAAGGATCAGGACTTCTGTGGTTTACTTGGTCACTTTTACCCTTCAGGCTGTAAACTGGTTACAACTGTTAGCCAAGCTTTCATCCTCTTCTTTAATGATATTATTTTTTCATAGACGTTTCTTATATTTGGTCTTCAGAGGCTGGTGCATCCATCACCAATCTAACCCAAATTTCACACATTCACACGTGTGAATGCCTTTGCACAGATGTGCCTGCACGATCTTGCCCATGATTGTGGTATAAGGTAAGGCAACCCACAATTTAAAAAAAGAGAGACTGTCGTATGTACACAGAGAAGAGTTTGGAAATGTATGGATTAGTAACTGTTTGTTCCTGTGGGGTCTGGTTTATGGGCCCTGCAGGTATTTATGATGTTAATAATCAACAAGGAGTTCACTCACATCAAAACTGAGATGATCAACATTTTAAGAGAAATCAGAGCAGAAATCCTGCATTGATTCACACTTTAATGAATGTATGCTTGTGCTGCTTGTAAAGGTTTTGGAGGTGGGGACATGTACAGCTTATCAAACACTAAAGATCAGACTCGATTGTATCATAGAGGGATCTGCTGTAATTTCCTACCTATAAAGCCTTTATAAGTAGACTCAGTGTTGCTTTGTTCTCTAAGCCTGGTTGTGGATAGCTTAGGATTACTATTAAAGCATTATTAAGGTATGCACCCCCTGTTGGCCATTAGAGAGAATGCAGGTTTAAGATACTTTGACACTGGCTTTCCTGGTCTAACCTTGTTTTTTCTGTCTTCTTACACAGTAGTCTGCTGTGTGACTCTGTTTAACAGCCTTGAAACAGTCAGCATGTGTAGTTTTTCCTCAGGCCACACCCCCTGGCATGCTCAGGTACTCTGTGGGGCTGTGAGGTCACCCTCGCTCTCACACCTCATCGGCAGGTGTGACTCTGATGTGTCTGAAGTGCATTAAAAAAAAAATCGTCTCGCACACGATCCTCAAGTCAGTTTCGTACATTTTATTACTGTTGCACCATTTATACAAGTACATATAATTTTGAATGCATCAATTTCCATATCATCTTTTTGTTGGTTTGCTTGAACGTGTGGTGTGGAAGCAGCAGTGGTGAAACATGGGATGAAAATACCAACTGTAGTTGCCATGGATGCAGACTGAAAAATCATTATTATTTTTTTTTTCCACTTGACCAAAAAGACAGGACTACAGGTTCACCCAACCACGGACATGCAAGTTACTGAGTCAAGAGAGGAAGAAAAACTGAGCCAAGTGACACACGGCGCTCCTCGAGTGTTTGTTTCTGCTACGGTTTGACGAGTGCTGGGAGGAAAACGCTGCACATCACATGGATGGAACTGAAAAGTTGGCAGATGGATGGCTGAGATGGCTAAATATATACATACATATACCTACATACATGCAAAGGTGGAAAGAAGAATGCTCATTTGAATAAGCCAAGAGCTGTTTTGGGGTTGCTGGTACCTTGCTTGACTGTTTTGTGCAAAAGCATTTAGCTCAATAAATTTGCTCCACTATATTCACCATGAAATATGATTCAAATGTCAGATATTTCTTGTCCTTCATTTTTCTTCCTTCCCTTTATTCTGTTTTGGTTTCTTTCAGTGTGTCAAAGCATGAGGCTTTCTTCCCAAGTCTGCTTTTTCCTGGGGTCAGTCTGCTCTGTTTTCACTTGTTTGCACTGCATCACTGCACTGTGCTGAAGACATGAGCAGCGTGACGTGGTGCTACATGTGCACACAGAGTTAGAACAAGATGGAGGTTTGGGTTAAAATGGGCCCCTTCACAACATTAGCCAGGTAGGTCAAAAAAAGAGTTAACCAGTGCATTTAAATGTGATGCTGTGGGGTCCCTGTCTCACTGTTACCGTAAACCTGACGCACACCTAAGAATGGGCTGTTTTTGCTGGTTGCTGAGAGCTGAAAGATGCTCAGCTCTGCTCAACGCTCAATTTGTCACCATCACTTTCTACCCAGTCGTCCAGTCATGGTGGAGGAGGGGCGGGGCAAACAGCACGCCGACCAACCGTCTTTTCCTACTTGCACAAGTGATGACCAAGAATGGGGGGGGGCTCAATATCAAGTATCAATCGCTCCCAATTAAAGTCCATTCATGATGTGATGTGTAGGACATCGGGCCCGTGATCGATGCTATTTCTTTCTTCGCTTCCTCCTCCCTCGTGTGTCGACTGAAACTAGGCTGCCTGCTTTGCTGGAATCCCGAACATTTTGCTGTGCATGTTTTGTCCCAAACTATCTTTGACTGCAAGGCTCCACAGCCATGACCAAAGATATCATCACAATTCTCTAATGTTGGTCATCTTTCATCTGGGACAGCCCAAAAATCCCACACTGTTTATGACTTCATGAGTGTTTTTGGCTTTTAAAAAACAGAAGAAAGAAAACGCTGTTCCTCCAGTGAGGGAAGCTGGGTGTCAAAAGTGTGCTTGGTGTTTCAGTAAAAATAAGTTTGGGTGGATCCATCTATTAGTATTGCTAGTTTTAAGTGTATCAAAGCTGTACTTTAGTACTTTTCCTTCCACCACTGCACAGATGTACATACATGTAACTTATATTTCTGAATAGTAAAGGAAAATGCACGAATGGAGGTAATGACTTCATCAGAGGCTCCCTTCCATGTGCAAGGCTTTTTGCATCCAGCCTTAGAAACATGGAGTGCATTACACTGAACTGGTTGCTGATGGCTCTGATCATTTGCTGAAATCCTCCCTCCTGCCTGTTCTTCAGTGGTATCAGACTGCTAGTGGCGGAAAGCTACACTGATTCAGACCTGGGTCTCGCTTAAGGCTTTTTCACACGCTTTTATACCAAACTGGTGAGGTTCGCTCAGCAGGACAGACCAGTGCTGTAATGTTTCTGCAGACACGTTAAACATACTGAATATCCACTGGTTGGATAGAGTCAAATTAGAATTGCTTAGTTACATTTTTCAACATTTGCTGCATTTACTGACTGAATCTGGCAGAATGTGAGAGTTATACATAAATCTTTAGCTGGTCTGGCAGCAGAAAAACCTTCAAACATCATCGTTTTATTTCACGGTTTAGTTTAGAAATCCTCGGACTGGAGCGTAAAAGGATCCATTGTTGACTTTTCCTCTTTAGAGCTGTTGTGCTGCTGATAAATAGAAAGTGTGTTTTTACGGCCCTTTTACTTTCACTAAGGAAATGATTTGTGTTCCAAACAATCGCAGGATGTTTGAGGGCCAGATTCGTCTATTTTAGTTAGAAGGACACAACTGAACATACACTAACATCACCTGCTTGGTATCATTAGCGAGTTCAAACAGCCTCTAAGGTGTGATTGTACCGCCTGCTTCACCCAGGTTAGCAGAAGATATGTCTTCAAATAAAAAAAGTTATAATTTATACTGTAATTTGTCTTCAGATTTGGATAGAGGCTGAGAGGCTTGGTTTCTAAGAACATTGTAAAGAGCTCTTCAGCAAGGCTTTGCAGATTATCTAAGCAATACAAATGTTAAAAAACCCACTTAATTTACTTACAATATAGCTAAGGGTTTCAGTACAAAATGTAGAAGTTTATCTGAAAAATCCTACAACTGTTTAATGTCTAATGTGTTCTTCTCTGCAAAGCCCACCTTTACTGACCTTTTGAAAAGTCTTAGAAAGCCTGAACATCCTCAGTCCTCCAATGAATCTCCAAGCAAAAGCTCTTCAAAGAAAGTGGGAATTTTTAAGAGAGAAAAATAGGAAGCAACACAACCCAACAATACCACGCACAGTCACACACAACCACAAGCACAACTCCACAGCACTGAAAAACTGGAGGGCGCCAGGCCAGAGCCAAAATCATGATATTCTGAAGAGGAGGATGAGAGGAAGAGGGGACAGGTTCGACTTGTGTCCAGCTGCTGAGGTGTTTTCTAAGCCTCTCCTCTTCCTCCCATCAGAACCCCAAAATTTAAACGTCCACAGACTGAATGCAGGAGCCTTCTGTGGGCTGACATGGGAATCAGGTTAAACCTTTGGGACTGTATGCGTGAGAGGGATGGTGGATGAACGGCGAGGCGTATGGCCGACATACACTCGTATCAAAGTTCAAATACTACAGCAGAAAAAAAAATAGAATAAAACATAACAATAATAATAGCAATAATCATCTGCAGCGGTGGGAAACTTCTCCAGGTGGTTGCTTCAGTCCTCCTCATTCAACAAATCTTCATCATTACAATTATTATTATTATTGTTATCATAATATGGGTGGGCTAGTAAATTTCATTTTTCTTTAATCTTCATCGTTGTTGAATTATGTAATTTATTTCTTCATTTCCGAAAAGTGGCTGTCCATTAATCTTGAACTGCTACGGTTTGATCCTTGCTCGGTGCCTCTGTGGCGTTCGCCTCCTTGGGAGGTTCGGCGGCTGGTGTTGAACTAGGAGCGGGGGCGGCCTCCTTTGCCGGTGCAGGAGCCGCCGCTGCCTCTGTAGGCTTGGGGTCAGGGGAGGCAGCGGGGGCCGTCTCAGCTTTGGCTGCCGGTGCCGCAGGGGCCTCAGTCTTTTTGGCGTCGGCCTCATCTTTGCTCTCGGCTGCCGGGGCGGGTGCAGCGGCCTTAGCCTCAGGCTCCTTTGCGGCTGGGGCTGATTCTTTGGCCGGGGCGGGGGCAGCTGGTTTCTCCTCGGCCTTGGCGGGCTCTGCGCTCTTGGGCGCCTCTGTTTTCGGCTCAGCGTTGGCGGCAGGTTTCTCTGCCTCCTTTGCAGGAGCTGCATTCTTTTCCTCCTCTTTGGGCGCTGCAGCGTCAGCTGCTGGTGCCTCTTTGGCTGCCGTGTCATTCGCTACCTCCTTAGCATCGCTGGCAGCCGGAGCCCCGTCCTTGTTGTCTTTCGGTGCTTCGCTCTCCTCAGCAGAGGCCCCCTCTGCTTTGGCATCCTTGTCTTTAGCCTTGTCATCGTTTACACTGTACCCCTTCTTCTTTTTGCTGATCTTGCCTCCCATTTTGTATCACTGGCCTCTGAAAGACATGGGGAAAAATGTGATTTTTAGCATTATAGAGAACGTATAATTAATCCATGCAATAAAGGCATTTTTGTAAAGAGTCACTGTTTGAAAAGAGTTAAAAGCAGAAGGTGAACAAACACTCTGTGTATTGTGTTGGAGAGATATCAGCTGAAGCTGAAACTGGACTGGGCTGTGCCCTCATTTCAAAGATTGTAATGGGCTTGATGGAACAGCAACCCATTCAGAGTTAGGGTTAAATTCCACCTCTTTAAATGGAGTTTTCACTTATTTAGCACTGAAAAAATTTCTGTACTTATTTAGCATGTGGATAAATGCAATCTAACCCGAGCCCTGAGTGGCTTACCAGAACCTGGTGGACGTTAAGAGGTTATGAACTGCTCCTCATAAAATACTGACAGCTGAAAGGCTTTTTTCTCTTTAAAATAAATCAGTTTGTTGCATCAGCAGCCTTCATTTTCTATTTGAGACAACAAGTGCAAAATTCGTCCGTGAAATGTATATGCAGAACCCATGCGTTTCTGGAGCAACGTCTCTCAAACTGCATTTTTAATGCATTCTTTCAGCATGATCCACATACCCCCCCTCACCCCCCTCACCCCACGGGGAGAGCAACCCAGCATGACATTTCTTCCTCCATGTTACTACAGAAAAAGAAACTGGAAGAAGTCGTTATCAGAATTATTGATGTTCACTGTAAGAAAACTGCTGAAGACAAAAGAGACTTCACTCACATCTTCCAGCATCCTGGACAACAGAGACTTTCTCATCTTTCAGATCAGGACCTTCTCATTATAAGTGGACAAAAGAGTTTCTGCAGCTCAGATTCCAGGAGTAAGAAGTTACTGAGGAAACTCTCCAATCAAGATAGTCAAGATAGACTTTTTTTTTTATTTTACAGAGAACTATACATAAAAGATATGTGTCCCACAGTGCAACAATAGCTGCTGTCACACTGTGTAGAGTGGGATTTCTGGGGTTAAATCTTGTGCAGATTTTAGATTATATCCTATGAGGAGTGAAAAGGTGAGAGAACTGACACAAAATATAAACTCTGTATGTGTCAGCATTAGCTTCAAAGGTCCGATTAACTCAAGTTCTGAAGTACATCTCCCACCTGATTGGTTGTCATCCTTTAAAATGGCCAGTCAGTTCACTGGTCTCGTATCTTAGTCTCAGTAAGATGTTATCACCCAGGTGGCTCCATGGTGCAGCGATTAACACATTCACCTTATACACAGAAGCCATAAGCCAGCCTCAGGGGGTCACAAGCTAGTGTATTCCTAGTCCTGGTTCCAAGCCCAGATAAGTGGGAAGGTTGTGTCAGGAATGGCAGCCGGTGCCAAATCAGTTCAGTACATAGTAAAAGGTGATATTTGAAACTGTCATTTTTCCGTAAATCTAACCAAACCAAACCAAACCTAATGTAACCTATTTTAACCTAAAAAGAAAAAAACTGCCTCATTACTTCCACTCAGCAGGGTACAGCGACCGCACAACTACCTCAAAAGGAGGTCACCTACTGCTGATGCAGCAATTATGGGACTGATAGAAATTGTAATTCCCATACAGTAATAGTTGATAATATATAAAATGGGTTACATCCTTGTAAATGTGTCTTGTGTAAAACTAAAATATAATAAAATAATAAATACACCTAGTAGAGAATTACTTTCTTTATTTTCTGTCATCTGTTCCAATAGTGGATGTTGATTTTAAATATAGCCAAAGTTTCATATAATGAGGTCAATGCAGGCACAAATACCCCCCCCCCCCCCCCCCCCCCCCCCCCCCTTTGTGTTTTTGAGGGGCAGCAGTATTTAATGATGGTGGAAGGGAGCTAAAACAGCTTGTTTTATGTATTGATGGTCTGCACCAAGGCCCAGCATGAGATTATTTTTAACCTTTAAGGCATCAAATTCTGGTGTTGGAACAGCAAAAACCAATTAAAACCCAACATTTCTACATTCACTTTTACCACAACAGGTATGTGAAAACCTCAAACTGTACTGTAGAATATTCCATCATCAGCAAAGAATATTTTCCTTGAAATACTCAATGTGAAACATTTAGGTGCTCTAAGGATGGTACAAAGAACTGTAAGAAGGCAGAAAGCACTGTGTGTGGGTAGGTTCAGTACACACACACACACACACACACACACACACACACACACACACACACACACACACACACACACACACACACACACCTGCAGATTCCTGGCTCAGTCTTTCATGAGCATCACCATCTGCCTGCTTCATGGGGGAGAGGACTTCAATGCCACAACAAATCAAGCTTATTAGGAGCAAAGGATCAAAGATGGTTTCTGTTTCAGATTTGATGCTCATAAACTAATGATTAAAACAGAAAACTAACTGTCAGTCTATTCTGGATATGAAGAAAGTCTTTTTTTTATTTTTTATCGAGCTGTTCTCAAAGCAGTTTGAATTGTTAAAATATCTAATTCACTTGCCTTAAACAAGATGAGAAATAAAAATAACCTCGTGATTTCAGTGTCTAAGATATTAAATGATTGGTTACTTACATATGCATAAGTATCCATTGCAGAATGGTGTCTAAAAGCCAATAAGCTCATAATTATTTTCTTTTTAAAGATATGAAAAAAATGGTCCTATGTTACTGAATACGTCTCAAATGTGGTCATGTTGATGCACTAATAAGACCTTCTTATTATTGTTGCTATGTGGTTGACCCCACAGTATCAGTGCTGCCATTTGTAAGTGTGAAATCTGTCAAAACTGCTCTGAATACAGACATGACCTTTTCCTCCTAATCAAACCCGACCACTGCGAGATTCTGCTGCCTACTCACAGATTGGCCCTGTGAATGGGGCCGAGCTGATGCTGAATCCACTCAAAATGCTAATCGCCTCGTTGCCGCTGACTGAATTACTCCAGTATTCATGCAGCACTCCTGCGGACGTCCAACAGTTGGCATCTGCCAAGGCTGCCGTTCCTGCCGCAGCTTAATACGGCCCACAATGGAGGTCTCTCTGCTGCTTCACATCATTTGACTCCCGGCTTGTGCTGCCAGTACAATGACTCATGATCATCTGGGCAGACAATGGCTATTCACGCGAAAGGCATGCTTTCTCACTGCTGGTTTTACTGTTTGAAGAGCCGGGCAGGGCTGAGACAACCTGGAGCAAAGGCCCCCAGTTGACAAAAGACTTAATTTAACCTGCAAACTGCAGTCAGAGAAGCACAAAAGGCAAGTGTGAATGGGCCACTATGAACTTCCAATATTACTTAGTGTGGACTAAGTAATATGCCAGTGGCTCCAAACGAAATAAAAAGGGTGCAACTCCAAGGCAGTGAGCAAAGGTCCAAAACCCCAGGACAAACTCCCGAGCCGCACGCACAAAGACAAGTCTTTGTTATATTTATCAGTTCATCTTTAAATCGATTTCTTGACCTTTTATTCCACACTCCATAAGGATCCGGAATCAAGTGTTTCAATCCAGTTAGACACACCTTCATTGTTCCGGCTGTAAGAAGCTAATCTTCTAACTGTGGAAATCCCTGATCTCATCTCTGTGAAATCACTTCTGCGCTCCGACCAGGGCTCATCTGCATTCACAAATCTCATAACTGTATTTCAAGAAGAGAGAGACTTCCCTATATTTAATATGTATATGAGACTTCATTGTATTTCACAGGCGAGACTTTAACCTTTATGACAGGCTGGATAAACGAACCCTTCACCTAACAGAGACTGACTGTAGTCACAGCAGGGGTCATGAAGTGAAGGGCACCTTAACACTGATCACAAAGTCTCGTTTTCCACACTGGAGACTCCTACGGTCTCCCAACATTGCCGTCACTGGTTTCTTTAATCCTTGCCCAACAACAGTTATTCCAGCACTCTGAATAATGCTAAACTGAGACCCTACAAACCAATAATCTGATGATCCTTTATGAGCTAGCACGGGGCAAGAGTGGCAAGCTATAAACTCCCTTTTAGCAGGAAAAAGCCTCACGCAGGGGACGGTCATGGCTGAGGGGAAAGAGAAGAGAGAGTAATTTTACTCTGAAGTTCTTGGAATTATTCAGTCTTGGCCAAAAGTCTACATGTGTTTTCTGAAGAAGCTGACGAACACCTTATAAGGACTTTCAAGCTCAGCTAAAGTCAAATTAAAGACACTATTGAAATCCCATAAAAGACCTGCATTCAGCATGTTTAAAAAGCAGCCTGTAGAGACCTCAGTGAAAGTCGATGCATCTTTCTGAGGTCCATTTATTTTCCCTCAGTGTGCGCACACCCAAGATTAACACCACCTGCGCCTTTTTCCTCCCATTTTTTCCACCGTGTTCAGCAGTTGCCTCCCTTAATCACCGACTCTCCGATCCCTCAGCCTGTCAAGCCGCTGAGTTAACAAAACCCAACAACTGCTTAGAGTAGCAGCGGCGCTCAGTGGAAAAGTATTTAAACATTATTAAGTGATGATTATGTTCATGTCTGGCAAGTCAAAAAGGTGGCAGAGAGGTTTAAGATGAACAAAAGTCCCTGAAGGAGCAGATGGCCGAGCTTCTCCAGCTCTCACCATCTCTGGCGAGTCATCTGTCACGCCCACACACCGACACCACCGCTCAGCTCTGCTCCACTTTTTCTCTGCGTTATCACTCCAGCCTCCCTTCTTCTCCACGTCTTTGCTGCTCCCACCTGCTTCAGCTATGGTCTCCACATGCTCGTTAATCTCACCTGGATCAGACATGTATAAAATATAGCCTTTCTGAAGATAGATCGTACTCCTTTCTTTTAAATATTTGGTGTCTGGTGTCCCGCTCTTGCCCCTTTGGTTTGGCAGATGGAGGTCTCCAGGAGGTCGCGGGGTCTCAGTGAATCCCCGCCCTCAGAGCAGTGGTGAACCTGCTGGCCTGGCAGGTTCTGTGTTTCTGCCACACGAGATGACACGTTAAAGGTTAAAGCTGTCACTGTCCGACTCCCCGTCCCGCTCGGACACTTTCACTCTGCCGGGAAATCGGCTTGACAGCAGAAAACAGGAGGAACTGCTGGAGCACTAATGTTAGTGTGGTTCTGAGAACAAGGCCGGTATTTTTACCCTTTATTAGATAAGTGAAGACACGGGGCTCTTCTGGCAGCGCCACAGTTTTACAGCACTGAACCTGTTCCAACAGCTTTCTCTTCCTTTTCCAGGTTTTCCAGGATCTTAAAGGAGCAGCGGCAATATATGTCCTTTTTTTTGTGATGTATGGAGGACCAAAACTGCTAAAATTGAAAATAAAAACAAGTAAAAAAAATTTTTTTTTAAAAGTGATTATCAAAATACTTTTTTTTATATAAATGTCTGTTTTAATTTGCTTCTGCATTTATCTACCCGTGTATTTACTATGAACCTTTATAATATATTTCTCTTTTTTAATTTCTGCACTCTTTTTAAATCTTGTTAAAAGTTCAAAGTATAAAAAAAGAAGCAAATGAAATCATAAATATCAATTTATCTTTTACATTAGTCAATTCCTACTTTTATTTTTGATGTTTTTAATAACTTATTTATTCATTTGTTTATTAGTTATTTTGGCAGCTCTGGCCCTCCGTAGTGTATTTGTTTTATGTGCATTGAAGCTTATCAGAAGATGCAAAGCTGTCCTATAAACTAGATACAATGACACTCAAGGAAATCAAATGGACTTGGGGGGGTGGGGGTAGGAGTGATTGCATCACTTGGCAAAGCTGTTTTTTTCCTGTGAAACTGACATTGAGGAGACAGTTTTGGTTTCACAGGACGCACTGACAGAGATAGCATCCTCTCCCTGAGGATAAAAACAACAGTTTCTCCTCCTATGTCACACTGACCTCCATTTTAAAACAGTTCTGCGCCATGAGACTGAACAGATCTACAACAAGCTGTTGCAGATATCTGCAGCAGCAGAGTCTAAATCCACACCAGCCAGTGGTGTGGATCCGGTTAGACATTTACTCCCTCCCACATTATTTTTTTTTGGGGGCCAATAGAAACCTTTTGTAGGGGGTCAAGGGTTCAAATTTCTCCTAGAATTTAGCACCTGTCAAACAACAGTTTATCCAGCATTAGAGGTAAATGGTATGTGAAAGTAATTCAGTAGCTTGGATGAAGTATCTGCCCTGTGTGTTCATGAATAAATGTAACACAAATGTAACGCCATAATTCATAACACAGACTTGAGCACTTCCTCCCGCTGCCATCCAGCTGGTTGATTTAAGGCGAGTCAGATTCACCAAACTGAAGCAGGAGAGTGCAGGAGGCTGAGCGGACAGGAAGAAAAACTGGAGCAGAAAATCTGGCTCGATCTCTCACACACACACTAACACACACACACACACACACACACACACACACAGCACTCTGCGCTGGTTCTCTGCACTGAGATGGAAAGAAAAGAGAGGAGTAGAGGATGCTGGGAAGCGCAGAGCCTGATTTGAAGTATTCAAATAGCTGAAGTGACAGATTGGAGTCCACGACGAGTGTTTTGAGACAAAATTTTCACATTGTGCCGATACGATTTTCCCACAGCAGTGTGCTATTTTAGAAGCTCAGCACCCCGGATCTTGGCAAGCATCACCGCATCCGAGTCAACGATGAAGCAAAAGTATGCTCTCCCTTCATTCCCACCACACACTCGCTGCACTTTAATTTCAGTCTGAACGACTGAATTTTCACTAGCAAGCACAAAGTGTACTATCAGAGGAAATCAGTACTGGTCCCCGGTGTCACAGCTACAGCAGGACAAGCAGCTACAGCTATTTTTGTACAACAGTAAACACTTTTCCAACTACAGGACCTTCCAGCTATGTGGTTATTTTCATGTTTCTAACACAGCATTAACAGAAAAATCAGGATGAAGGTGAAGGTGCTACATATATAAAAAATGTGTTTTCCCTTAAATAAAGTCTACCTTCATTCTTTTTATGGCCAGCAGAGGGTGACACCTCTGGTCTCAAAGGCTTGTTCTGTAACCTCAGTAAATACTTTCCTGACAGGTTTATGGGCTCAACTGCTGTTATGAAGCCAAACAAAATACAACATAAAGTTCACTTTGTAAGCTATGGTCCAAACTGGAGCAGAATAAAACAGAATATGCTCATTGGCTAACAATTTAAAACACCCAGATCATGACTGCAAGCACTCTGCTGAAGGCGTCACAGTGGGACTTTAACCAGTCGGTGACATAAAATCTAGGTTAAGAAAGTATATAGTTAAAACTGGAGATATAATAGTAAAGATAGTAACAGAAAAGAAAAACAAGTCCTCACCGAGGTTATTCTAGCTCACCAAAACCAAACAAGTAATATTAGCTATAAAAAAATAAACACTAGACTTTAGGGGAAAAATAACCTGACTGAAACAATGTTACCTTTTCTTTTTTATGAATGACTTGAACATTGAACATTCAAGCAACACTTCTATGCTGATGACACTGCCAAAAATATTTGTGCTCCATTTATAGCACAGGAAGCAAAATGTGCAGAATTTAAAATATATGGTCGTCTCAACAGCTCACTTAGGAGCTTTTATGACTTATGACAGAATCTCATTGGTATGCTGAGTGTGGAGATGGATTTTCATGTTTAATGTAAGAAAATTAACTCGTGTATGCTACTTTTCTGCCTTCGACATGGAATTTCACTGTAGAAGGATCGAAACTTTAACATGCTTATATCAATACTTGAATTCAAAGGCATTAAAAATAATGTGGTGAAGGAAGAAGGTGGTTGTTTTTCTCCAAACACACTACCATTTTTTGTTGTTGTTGTTCTGGGTATTTGTTTACCTTGTTGTATATATTCTATCTTATGTTGCAGTTGTTGCGTTTTATAACCTGTTGTGAGTCTGTGTGTCTGCTACAGTGGCGAGGTCTCTCTTGGAAAAGAGATTTTAGTCTCTGCTTCCTTCCAGTCTGACTTTGGAGTTTTGATCAAATTTGCCAACACAACCAGCGTGAGGAGGCTGAATGAATTATATAAAAATATGCTAAAACTACTGAAACTGAACTGAATTCAAAACAAAAACTCAAGCTGAAGTTTCAGATTTGGGATTATTACTCGTGACGACTTCTGTAGTTGAGTCTGTGTTTATTTTGTCAGCTGAGAGTGGATCAGTCGGGATTTTAAACTCAAGCAGGATGCGATCTAAACAAAATCATCACTTTGTTCTGGAGAGCAGTTTAATTACCCAGAGTACACACAAAACTGCCCACTGCTTATTCTGGCCTCAGGCTGAACACGCGCACGCAGACATGTGCATTGAAACAAATGATAAACACGCATACACAAGCATGGATAAGCACACATTCACATTCAGTGCTGTTTAGACGATCAATCCTCAAATTGACAGAGCTTGAGAAAACTCCTGGGCTGGAAATGGTTATTGATCAGCACAGTGGGACCACAGAGAGCCGCTGTGTGTTCAGCTGCTGCTTATGAGTCAGAGGACGCACTCAGCAGAGATGAAAGCCAGCACGGCGCTTTGAGATGCTTTTGACTGAGACGTTTAATGCTGAATACAAAATCTATCCCAACGCTTTGTTGGCTGCGGAGAAAACCAACGGCAGACAAAACACAACAGAAGTGAAACCGATTATGTCCATCTCTGCGGATTAAGTGACATTTTGCTCTGCTAAATCCTCTCCTCCTCAGACGTTCACGTGACCTCCATGTCTGCAAAAGCTGGCGCGAGTTCGTCTGGATGGGAAGTAGCGCCCCACAAATTCTCTGCTTGTCACATTCCTGCACATTTCTGCACCAAATAGTTGAAGTTGAATGGAGACCCTGGAAACAGTCTGAGTACTATGAATTAAAACTATGAATTAAAATAATTCTTCGGTAAACGTGTGACTGAATCAGTTCAAAGTACTTTACTGCATCTCAAGGATCCTCTACTGTATTGTGAAGACCCTACAACATTTGAGAACTTCAACCATCAGATCATTCCCTATCAATTCAATTTTATTTATATAGCACCAAATCACAACAAACAGTCACCTCAAGGTGCTTTGTATTGTGGGTAAAGACCTCACAGTAATTACAGAGAAAACCCAACAGTCCAAACGACCCCCTATGAGCAGCACTTGGTGACAGTGGGAAAGAAAAACTCCCTTTAACAGGAAGAAACCTCCAGCAGAACCAGGCTCAGGGAGGGGGGGTCATCTGCTGAGGGGGGACAGAGACAGGACACAAGACACGCTGTGACCATATCAAACATACCAGTAACCACCTGGCAGCGGTGGGGAGGAAGAACTCTGGTAGAACAAGACTCAGGGTGAGCAGGGTTAGCAAACTGCTAACTGTTTTGTTTGTATGTGCAATCGTATCAAGTTTGCAAAAGTGACTCAATCTTAACCGACACATTTAGGTGTGTTGATTAGTGTCAACCAAAAATCTGTACTTTTGGTCACTCCCTCATGATTTATTCCTCTGTAGGTCAGCAGAGGTAAAAGAAAAGCCGTTGATGGAAATCTAAAGAACTATCAGAAGCAGCACATAGAATAAAGCCTGCAGGCTTGTCTTAAGAGAACAATTATTTCTGTTTCTGATGCTTTTTGATGTCTCGTCTCATTTCATTCTAAGATCCTTTCTTCCAGTTGAAACTATAATGCAGACTTTTCCTTTCTGCGAGCACCAACCTGTAATAATTTTGTCATTCCACCCTGATTTACTGTGAAATGTGGCAAAGCCTCTGGCCTTGTTTCTCCTGTAAAATGTTGAAAAGATTTTACTGTTCTCTGACACATCCAGGTCAGCCTCTCAGGCTCGGTTAAGTGACGAAACAGGTGCTACCAAAGCGTCAGTAGCTTCGGCAAAATACCCACAGCTCTCTCTAATGCACACATTTACCAGTCAGGACAGCTGATGTAACCACAGATGTCATTTGGGAGGTTTCTGTGATTCCTTTATTTAGCAATATTTAAGTTGAGCCTCATGCTGCCTTGCAGATAAAAGAATGATTCCCACTGTTGTCCTCACAGTGAAGAATACAGCTTATTAATTTAACTGTGCTACTCTCTATTGACAGATACCTGAAGCGGCATAGGTTACATCAGTGCATCCCATATAAACTGAGCACCTAGCAGAGAGTCACAACTTGCTGTTTGTGTCTCATCATCATCTTATTTCTCTTCCTACTTGCTTTGACTTTGAGAATTTTTGATGCTGTGGCCTTTACACTTTTCACCTCTGTCAGATGGACCGCCCTCAGCCACGGCTTGCGTTGTGGTACTGCCACAGGAGGTGGCCAAAATGCCTCAAACACAGCTGCTGATTACAGATGAGAAAAAAAATCACCGGCAGACTTAAAATGCAGCTGAATGAAAACAAAACGTCTGTTTTTAGATTTATGATCTGCAGAGAAACAAACAAGTCAAGGTGACAAAGCTGAAACTTATTGTCATAGCCGTGAGCTGAAAGATGTTATGAAGCTATTGAGTGCATCGCGGCGCATGAACACACACTGCACCTGGTTACTGAGGCTACTTGGAAAGAGACCCTGCGGCGAGGATGACTGATTGGATTTGTCAGATGCGTTCGCTGCCTTGGCCACTTGCTCTGTTTTCTCAGACAGATAAGAGACTCGGGGAGGTCCAAGGACGAAAGGCAGCGGCTCGCCAGTGAACCCCAAGGCTTGTTTGATATTTACGTGGTCTCAAAAGCACCTCCTCTGCTGGAAGCAGCAGCCAGAAACAGACAGCTATGTCTGACCGGTCCGCCTCAGAGGATCTCTGCCTGATTCATTCTCAGCCACACTCAGGACTTCAGCGATTTCTGAATGAGCATAAATAACTGTCTCTGCTGTTTGGAATTCATTATGAAGAAATTCATTCATTCGCTGGCATTATCATCACATGCTGACACTACCGAAGAGCCTCAGGTGGATCAGCCGATGAGCTGTGGGCTCCACAGAGACTCGGCATCAGTCTGTGTCCCACTGAGGAACTGTGTGAAAATCATGAACCGACGCTCCCCGCGGGGCCTCTGGGACCTCACACAAAACAAATTAAGTCACAACTTGTTGATGATAAAGACGAGCTACACAGTAACCATAGACAGGAAGCATGGAGAAGTCTTTATGCACCCAGTTAACATACAACACTTGTCCGCTCATTACCCCAGTTGGTTTCTGCAAGGCCTTCTCATCCCAGGGCGTTAAATACTGATGATCTGCTGGTGTCACAGAGGTGCATTTAAATGTCACGCTAAAGGTTCCTTCACAAGCAAGGAAGGAGACCCACCTCACTATCAACCAGCTGTGTTACAGACGGAGACAAACTGTACATGAAAATGAGATGAAAGTGACTTTGATAAAGCGTCAGTATTTGATGCTGTGGGGATGAGACAGGGCTGCTAAATTTTCTCCACATCAGTCTGCTGCTTACTTTGTCTATTTTCAAATACAGCTGAAGCACTTGGACATGTTGAATAACGTGGTGAAGGATGGACTCAGAGTGAAAAAGCAGGAGGGTACATCGAACCTGGATGAATGAATGGACTGGCCTTGTGTTGGTGCAGCAGCATCACATTAAATATGTGTTCAGCCGTAAAGAACGTGTCCCAAGACGTCAGATATTGATGTTCTGTCAGATGCTGCTAGTGTAGGAGAAATACATGTATCAGGGGGATTTCCGGACAATATTATACACCAAAAGATAACGGTCCTCTTTTAAAAGGCTAAAAGTCTTTATTAGAAGTTTGGAAGTGTCACAATTCAATCACCATTTTTTATTGATTTGTTAGGTGATCGCTCACTTTCAGTCACTGGTTTAAACACCAAATACTTGGATTTTAGGAGAAAAACTGTAGTTCAGGTTAAGAGATACAGATGCATGTTGAAGAAAATGATGAGTTTAAATGTGATGCCAAAGGTGACATAACTCTGTGGTGGCCGTATCTGACGTTTGAGGAACATCTATAATGACTTTCTGTAGATACTGCTTCAAAGAACCTTACAGTGTGTGTCACTATATGTTTTCACACTTTCACAAGGAAAATGTGTTTGGGAAGGATGTGAATCGATCTGGCTTTCCTACCTTGGTCAAACATCATCACGTGTTAAATGGGATTCTAAAGGTGTAGCAGCTCAGAGGAATATGAGGACGTTCAGAGGGGAAAGCATCTTTATTACTCCCCCAGAAATACTCAGGGAGTAGGAATGACTTTGGAGTTCCTTGTGAAATCCATGAATACCACAACTCAACCCACTACTGAACTCTTAACACCCAACACATTCATGATGGATGACAAGTAGGGTGCACTTTTAAGGCTTGTTGTAATGATCCATAATCAGTCTGGAAAATGTATGTACAGTGTTCAACTTTTGGTCTCTGAGGCTTTTGAGCCTGAGTCAGCTGGGTGTGAGCTGATGGAACAAAAGACTGCACCAGCTCACACCTGACCAAGATAATGTAAAGATGAGATAGCATAACATGTACACTGTATTCCCAAAAGTCTTCACTCACCATCCAAATCACTGAATCCAGGTGTTCCAGTCACTTCCATGGCCACAGGTGTATAAACCAGCACCTAGGCATGCAGACTGCTTCTACAGACATCAGTGAAAGAATGGGTCACTCTCAGGAGCTCAGTGAACTCCGGCGTGGTACCGTGATAGGATGAAACCTGTGCAACAAGTCCAGTCACTACTAAATATTCCACAGTCAGCTGTTAGTGGGATTATAACAAAGTGGAAGTGATTGGGAACGACAGCAGCTCAGCCATGAAGTGGTAGGCCACGTAAAAATACAGAGTGGGGTCAGAGGATGCTGAGGGTCATAGTGTACCAACTTTCACCAACTTTCTGCAGAGTCAATCACTACAGACCTCCAACCTTCATGTGACCTTCAGATCAGCTCGAGAACAGTGAGAGCTTCATGAATGGGTTTCCATGGCAGCTGCATCCGAGCCTTACATCACCAAGCTCAATGCAAAGTGTTGATGCAGTGGTGTAAAGCACGCCGCCGCTGGACTCTAGGAGAACCTCCTTTCTCCTAACGTCTCCCTCCCCCCACTACCAGCATGAATAGAGTCTAAATCAATGGGAAACAAAGTGGACTGACTTTATGAAACCATGAAATCATTCAAAGCATTTCTGAATCCGTTATGAGGGAGCAAAAAAAAAGAACAGACCCTTCTCTGACTTGTAAAATGGAATGGCTGCAGAGGGACATGGTGATGTTTATGGGAACAAAACAACAACGCAAAGTCAAGCAATAACTGCACTCCAGGGAAACTTTCTGAGCATACAGGGAGATCACAAAAACAGGAGTAAGCACAAAACAGCTCCCAATCCAAGGCTCACTTTAGAATCTGCTCTCCGATCTCAGCATCTGAAAAAACCTTTTGTAACAATTTTTGTCAGACATATCTGAGCTAACATCCTTGAATCTGGTTTTTAGGGTCATATGACCTCAAAGCATACAATAATACATTAGACAAATTTACCTTCACACCCTTCTCTGCTCGTTTCTTAAAGTGACGACAAACAGTGACACCTGTGCTGAGTAGAACATATCGTAAAGATAAGATATGAATTTCAAAGGCAAACGTGTAGCTTATCTATATAAGGTGGAGGCTCGGTTTTCAAGAGCAAACAGGTTGGTGTTAACAAAAATGTCTCCTTTTCTTACACAAATGTGTAGTCGAGGGACGCCACATCTCCAAAAATCAATATTCAGTTCTTCCAGCTGATTCAATATTAAACCTGTTTAACAACAGTTATAGATATCTGGCATTTAATAAAAACATTCCTGGAAACTAATGCAAACTAATGCTTCCTGCTAAGGAGAACTGGTTTGAGGGTTTGCAGGTCAGAGTCGGAGCTGGGATAGATGTGATTGCTTGCTGAACTGTAATTACTTCATTTCAGTGCAAAGCAATAAACATATTGAAGAATTAGCTAAATTATGTTCACTTCAGTGCAGTTTAAATTATAGAACAGTCATTTCCAGGTGCTTTACAGTAAAGGCAAAGAACCCTACAACATTAGAAAGAGAACCCAAAGGGTCAGACAATCCTCTATGAGGAAGCACTCGGCGATGGTAGGGAGGAAGATCTTTTTTTAACAGTAAGCTTTCTTCTGATGGTTCCACCTTGCCAGGTGGATGAAAGACAATAACAAATAAAACATGTTTTTGATTTTCCCAATTAGGATGGACAAGACTAAGAGTCAGGCTTTCAAAAGAATGAAAACTTTGTCTGGGTCTGTGATTAATTAATAAGCTGGAATTGAAGATTGCAGCTAATCCTCCTCCTCGACCTGTGCTTCGAGCATTCTGACAGTTACTGTGACTCGGGGGTGTTGATTCATTTAAACTAACATATTCATCCTGCTGTAACCAGGTTTCTGTAAGGCAGAATAAATCAATATGTTGATCAATTATTAAATCATTTGCTAACAGGGACTCGGAAGAGAGAGACCGAATGTTTAATAATCCACATTTAATTGTTTTATTTTTTGGTGTAGTTGATGAAGCTGTATTATTTATTGTTTTTGAATTTTTATGCTTAAATAGCTTTTTGCTGATTTTAGCTTTGGTGTTTGGTGGTCTGGGAGCAGGCACCGACTCTATGGGGATGGGGTTTTGGGGGGATGGCAGGAGGAGAGAAGCTGCAGAGAGGCGTGTAAGACTGCAACTCTGCTTCCTGGTCTCAACCCTGGGTAGTCAGTTTTTAGGAGGGTTAATAAATTTGGCCAGATTTGTAGAAATGAGAGCTACTCCATCCAAAGTGGGATGGATGCCGTCTCTCCTAACAAGACCAGGTTTTCCCCAGAAACTTTGCCAGTTATCTATGAAGCCCACGTCGTTTTTTGGACACCACTCAGACAGCCAGCGATTCAAGGAGAACATGCGGCTAAACATGTGGCTTCTGGTCTGATTGGGGAGCACAGTAGCTTCAAATCAAAAGATTTTGCTTTTGCAATGGCTACAGTTTTAGAAACCAAACCATAATTATGTCCATACATTTGTCCATACAGCCGTCAGATTAGAAAACCTGTTGTTCTTGAGAGAAATTGGAAACATCACATTTTTCAGAGGACTTCATTAATTCCTGTTGCGTACAGACTTGTCCAAAATATAAACTCACTGTGAATATGCTGTGATGGCCTGTAGTTAAGATTAAACTGATTATTGATGCAACAGCACGAACATTAAAAGTCTCCTTATTAATAAGCAGAGCTGTCAGCGTCATTAAAAAACACCTCGACTTTTACTCTTTAACATGCGCAGCTGTTTCTGAGCATCTCAGAGGACTCTGAATACAACCTCATACATTCTCAATATGTTAGTGCTACATGTTTTTATTCTACTGGAAAAACTCGTTTCACCACCGTGTGTGTGTGTGTGTGTGTGTGTGTGTGTGTGCAGATCATTTGTTAATCTCTGCACACACACACACACACACACACACACACACACACACACACACACACACACACACACACACACACACACACACACATAAACAACCTGCAGTGTAAAATTACTGTCAGATATCCATGAGAAAAGTCAAATCATAAATAAACATTAACATGACAGTTAAGAAGAAAGCTTTTATTTGAAAACTGTAACCTTCTTTTTCTAATTTGAAATTCTTTTTTTAAAAAACTTTTTCTTATCCAGCCGCTCGTGTCCTTTTTAAACTGACCAGCTTATCACATCTGAACATCTGAGGATGGATCCTTTTTTGACCATCAGTTAAAGATAAAATATATTCAGGTTTCTAAAACCAGAATATGACATTAACATTTACCCTACGTGATGTGCTAGAGTGTACGCAAGAATATACTGTAGAAAAATGATACCTTTTCTGTTGGATGTAGATGGACAATACAGTCAATCATCTGTATCCGTCTCATCCTGTCCCAGCATCCTCCTCTGTCACACCAACCCTCTGCATGTCCTCCACTACATCCATCAATCTTCATTGAGGTCTTCCTCTTTTCCTCATGCCTGGCAGCTCCATCTTCAACATCCTTTGTCCAGCATATCCACTATCCCTCCTCTACACATGTCCAAACCCTCTCAGCCTCGCCTCTCTGACTTTATCTCCAGATCACTCGTCCTGAGCTGTCCCATTTCTAATCCTTAGCCTCTCCAACTCTGCCTTTTCACCAGTGCCAGCATGTCCAAACTATAAGCAAATACAGATTGTTATTAATATTTATCAAAGTATATTAAAAAATGTAAGTAGCCACCAAGATGTTACCAGCACTGTGGCCAGAAGTGCTCATATTTGGTAGAGGGGATGGACTATTATCAGCTAACGTGAGCTAGCTTGGTTAGCAAAATGCAAAATGTATGTGTGCCTGTGAGCTGTGTGCATACCTGCTACCTGTTGCTAAGTAACAGATCAATAAAATACCAGAATTTTACCCAAATTGAGGCGCAAACTTCTTGGATGAGCTCTGATTACAATTAACATCTCAGTCACACGACTGCATTAAAACACTCAAAAACACAAAAGGCAACGACAGCAGAAACACATCTGACACGTCCAGGTCAGCATCCCATAATACAAACTGTGAGTCCTAATGGAATTTTATAGGCAATTTATACACATTCATCTCAGATTGTTGGCATACTCTAGTAAAATGAGCTACAGAGTTCTTCATAGAAGCTGTAAACATTTATTTCTACTGTAAATTTTAACACGGTAGTTTTTGGGGTTTGACGGCCCTCGAGGAACTGCCGTTTTTGGGCGCTTGCATGCTGACTTCATTTTTTTTTATGCCCTATTTTTCTTTTCCTGTGCTTTGCAAACCCGTCACAGCCCACCACAAAATGAAGCTAAGACTCAGGTGCCGTTTACACGAGGCCGTTTTCACTGGAAACGGTGTCGTTTTGATGCGTTTCAGCCTTTCGTTTACACGATGGCATTTCAGAAACGATCCGCGTTTACACGAGGACATGTGAAACGATGAAAACGATGTAGTTCCCATGCCAGGCCACAAGTTGGCGTTGGTTTTCTCTTTGCAGTTTGTTTACGCAAGACGCGCATGCGTGGAGTGACACAGTAGGTAGTGCGGCAAATTGTTCATTACTTACAAAACGGCCAATGTGAGAGGTTTTGTGTGGACAGATGATGAGGTTGGATCGCTGCTGCACACAACGCTGAATTACAAAACGGTAAAAACACAGGAAAAGCATAAGAAGCACTCGTGAATCCGCGAGTACTGTTTATCAGTTTGCGCGTGCGCGAAAAACTGGCCGTCGCAACCATAGTGCGCATGTGCGAGTCGAGCGTTTTCAAATCACCCCGGTTTCAAGTGTTTACACGAAAACGCAAGCCGGTGCGTTTCTGAAACGCTCTACTCTGGACCCCGTTTCTGAAACACATCGTTTTCACTCTGTTGTCGTGTAAACAGAAGGGCGAAACGCATCAAAACGACACCGTTGTCGTGTAAACGCAAGGCCGAAACGCATCAAAACGACACCGTTTCAAAATGAAAACGGTCTCGTGTAAACGGCACCTCAGTGAAACACAGGTGAGCTCCTGTGCTGCTCTTCAGCCACAGCGTCTGCATGTGAAGCAGAGCATCCCCGAGACGTGGGTCAAAATTTACATACAGCCTCACAGTTTAGCGACCATTCGCTTTGTTGATGTAGTAAGGTTTCATTTAATGCAACAAGGGGCTGCTGTTTGGCAGGCATCCATTTCCTGGGTGGCCTGTTGGAAAAGCTGTTTATGCCAAAACCATAAACATAATAATTTCTGTACAAACAAAGAAAAATTAAATTGAAAGTTTTCCAAGAACTTAAGAGCAGATCCCATTGATGCACCACGTTTTAAGAAGAGTGATGCACAAACATGTGCATGTGTGATTTCTGCAGTACTAAACTGTTTCTGCTGTTTATATTTTTTTAATGTATTTTTTTAATGACATTTTAATGGAGACTGTTTGCTCCCTCCCTGTTTAAACAGAGCAAATTATGCTTGGTTTTTCATGGGAAAAGGAGATCTAATACAAGTGATTTAATAACCAATCTCAAACAGCCACCATGACTAAGTACTTTAAATCCCAGATTTTAGCAGTGTACTGTGAGCCCGGAGGCCTGCTGGGTCCACGATAACCCTCACTCAGCGTAACCGACAGTATAAGTATATTTTTAAAATATATTAATTAGACATAAACACAAAATATGAAGTTATCTAATGTATCTCATTAGATAAAAAACAGCTCGGAGTCAGAAATACCAAAAAGAGGAAAACGGGAACCCCAAAGAGGTTATTAGTTATGTTCATTGATTCTGCAGATCTCAAAGGCAGAAACAGTCATAAAAGCCTGTGTTTGTGTACACTGACATGAACTGTCAACATACACACACTCAATGTTTATTAATGAGCGCTGTGGACGTTGTGTCTGAGAAATATGCGACCTCTGACCAGTCCACAGCTTCTCCAACACACACACACACTCACACACAGAGTCATCCATCAGCACGAAGGTTGCCATAATGAAAACAAGAAGGGGCCCTCCCCTGCAAAATGTAAACTCGACTAAACATTCACATTTAGAGAGATAGCTCTGCTAAAAATGTCTGCAGGGAGGCATGAATCCAGTTCAGCTTCCCTTCAGTAAGTCAGCGATAAAGGCAGGAAAACGTAGATGTTTAGAAAGGCAGACTCCCCGGACGACTGTTTCGATGTGTTATGTCTTCAGCAGAGGCCAAACACATGCTGTACGCTTCCTCGAAATGTGCGCGTCACCTTCTGCCACCTGATAAGCAGACCGAAGTCTGCCGGTGAGATAAAGAAAATATGTAAATTAAAAATGGCCCCATTTTCAAACAGAAAAGAACATGCATCCTGAAGAAATCAGAGCCGTGTGGAAGGGGGAAATAAGCCATGCAGTGAGTTTACCTTAAAGATAAATTATTCTCACCTACATGTTAAATTCAATTATCTCCAGCAACAAATCGCAAGCCAAACAAATCCTGACTTGAATCATTGAGTTTTGACTTTAAACATGGGGGGGGGGGGGGGGGGGGGGGGGTGAATTTGGGCTGTTGACACTCCTCAGCTTCAGGCTGCTCTGAGTCATCAGATGTTTATGAGAAAACATGCGGTGCAGAATATGCTCAACTAGACACCACAGGGTGGGAGTTTAAGAGTTTTATTCCTCCCTTTTTGTGCTGTTTCTGTTGCAGCAGGTCACCTGACCTTGTTTCAGTGCAGTGCACATTTCACAGGGAGGATGCTCAGCATATTTAAAAAACTTCATTTGTAGGGATCCAGCTCCTAACCGTAAGTCAAGGGCGCTTCCTGCATAAAACAGAAGTTCCTTTTCCTGTTCCCCGCCTCTCTCCTTCAGCACAGGCCCAGGGTCACTCCATATTTGGTGTTTGCTTTGAGTTTCCTGCAGCACCAGATGGGCGGCATTTACTGCATCAGTGTGGGTCAGATGGTGTCAGGTATGCTGTCAATCCCCAAATAAGGTCACTAAGTTGGCCAACTCATAAAGCAAACTACACGCCAGACACCACAAACCAGAATTCATCAGGAAACTCATAAAAACACAAACTCGTCTGATCGTGAGACTCCTCCAGGACGGGTTTAAGGGAGTGATTTACTTGCTAAGATGATAACAGATCACAATGTCCTGAGAAACAGCTGTCAGCAGAAATGCTGAGGATTTTATGGAAAAGCGAATCTGTCCCTGGCTGCAACAGTCAAAACAAATTACTTGTAGATATTTACAGATGTAATCTGCAGTTTATCAAAGTCCGAACCCAAGAATGCTTATGGCAAGGATTCATAACAATGTTTTTAACACGGTTAATAATTGTGTCGTTATCAAGTTCTTGCTGCACTGATGATGATGATGATGATGCAGAGAACAGTGTTCAGGTCCACTTCACAGCACACACATTAAATTACATCCCAGCGGCTCTCAGGCCTGTACTAAGGTGGTTCACTTCTTACCAGGGTACACACTTACAGTTCACACTTATCCTGCTCCGGATCAGCTTATGGTCAAGATAAGAGATCACCGTCACCAAAACCACCACCTGCTGACCCTTCGTGGACGACCCCCTCAGTGTGCAGTTAGTCGGTTTTCAGCGATCATCTAAAGTCATTAGTCTGATTGTCCATGTTAGGATAAGCAGAGTCAGATAAGGAAACGATCTCCTGTTTTATAGCACAGGTCTGTGTGAAAACAGACTCAAACTAAAGCAGCATTTCTTCCTGAGCAGCAGTCAAACTGAGTCTGGCATTTTTTTTAAGAGATCGATGACCAACTTGTTGTTTTTCTGATAATAAGAAAATGACATTATGGCATAAAGCCTTTCATTAAATTGTAAAGAGAGGTGGGAACTATGCCAAAACTTCTAGGAACTCAGCTGTCCCTGAACCATCTTCTGTCATTTGTTTACATGGATTTTATAATTAATCGCTGCAGCTTTGAACATGATCTGTGGATCAAAGACTCTCTGCAGCCTTTTTGTCTGCTTATCTGCTCTCCTCATCCTCTCTTTGTCACTAAAGTGGTTTTAAGTGGTCATCAGAAGATTCTGCATCCATGTTACCTGGTAAATGTCATGCTGTGACCTCGTCATATCAGCGCCACCTTCAACATTTAGGCTTTTAGCTGATGCCCTTCAGAATCCAGATGCAGAATGAGGATAGCCTGTCTGTCAGCAGCATTACCGAATTTAGAGGTCAGAGCGCTGACCTGTGCAATAAAACACTCCTGCAAAGTGACTGTAAAAGAACAAAAGACCTTGAAAGAAGAAAATAAGTCAAAGCGTAAAAGTAGAAAAATCCTCCTGTTCTCACAAAGTGAAAATACTTTTTTATCATCGTCTTTGTTGCTGCTTTCTTTTCTGCTTTTGCTTCCCAAACGTTCACTCAGACCAACAGAAGTTCCATTTAAATTCTTGTCGGGAGTTTCCCAAAGATAAGGCGGGTCGCGCTGAACTGCCGGGAAATCTGTATGAGCTGTTTTGATGGAAACCTCTAGGGTTTGAAACTTTTGCTCAAGGTAAGCGTGGAATCACTTCAGTGACGTGCTGTAATGAAGAGGATAAAGAATAAATGACTAAAAATAAAGTTAGACTGAGGGGAAATGTCTGACACGTCTCCTCTGTGAGATTATGAAGTTCCTTAAAGGCAAATTTTAAGGGAACCATTGCAGTTTAGTTGTTTTTAATTACAAAACACTGAGATGACTAAGATGGATGCAGCTCTGGGTTTGAAAAGTGAAGCCAACACACAAGTGCCTCAAACCTGTATTCTTTCTAACTGCCAGAAGGGGGCGTCTCCTCCGGGTGAAAATAAGAAAGCCTACGGCAGGGGTGCCCAATACGTCGATCGCGATCTACTGGTCGATCGCAAGAGGAGTGCAGGTAGATCGCACGGAACTCCCAATTAAGTTGGGGGAAAAATGTAGATCGCACAGCATTAAAAGAAGTAGAAGATCGATGATAGTTTATCATCCATCTCTTTCGTTACCGCCCTACGCATGCGCATTTAACCACGCTAGCTTTGCTTTAACCACTTTAGCAAGCTGCCGGGTCGCAAAGCTAGCCTTCAGTTTGTTTTAAACAAAACTGAAGAAAGGAAAGGAAAGGCTATAAAAATGAGTTCTGTAGCCGGTCCAAATAAGAAATCCAAAACTTACCACTTCCATACGGAATGGGAGGAGGATTTTTTTTTCACGATGTCATAGTCGAAGTGCGTTTGCCTCATCTGTGAGAGCGCCATTGCTATTCCAAAGAAGAGAAACGTAGAGCGGCATTTTCGGACTGTCCACAAAAACTAGAACATTGACTTTCCTCATCGGAGTAAGCTAAGAAAAATGAATGTACACAGCTGAATTGTGTGATGTGGGTTAATGTAGTTATGCAAGACAAACTAATATGTGTTATAGATGAAATTTAAATTCAATTAAAATATACTTTATCCTAAAAGCACAAAATATGCAATAATAATTATTTAAATAATATAAAATAAATAAGCGTTTTCCATTTTTATTGTGGGTAGATCCTTTTGGCTTGGTCATCTTTTAAGTAGCTCGCAAGCTGAGAAAGTGTGGGCACCCCTGGCCTACAGGAAACATTCACATTACGGCAGGGCTACAGTGTGACTATGACAACTTCTCAATAGTTATGAAAATGATTCTGAAAGCAGAAACTGAGGATGAACAGAGACAAAAGCTTTTGCTTTTAGTTAAATTGGAGTCTGACTAATAACGACTAATAATGATAGCGGAGAAAAGGTCAAGACCGTTGGTGTTAAATGTCAACTGAAATTGGAAATTAGGAAGATGAATTGTAACCATATGATGTGTTTGTGGATGTTGTCGGTTCTCCTCACAGATAAACTCTCAGCATTACACTAATCTGAAGAAGAAGCTGCAGTAACGTCCTCGTGTCCTCTTGTTGGGTTTCCATCATTTATCTGGACTCCAGCCAGCACTTGTTTTCCTTCCCTGCTGATGTTGTCGTGAACTTTGTGAACCTGTAAATGTCAGTTTTGGTATTGAAAATAGAAACTCTCACACTGCATCCTCATGAAAATGAAGCTGAAACGTTAATGAGCCCCGGTGGAATCTGGACCAAGAGAGCTGTAAATAATCCCACGTCCTTCTGATTGGAAATAGTTCTAATTAATACTAAAAAATGGAAAGAAGAATTTTTCAATTAGTGTCCTCTGACTCATCAAAGCTGAAGAGCGATTAAAAAAATTGTTTTTTGGCATTTTTTCACATTTTTATGAAAATTAAACTTAAGTAGACGTTCCCAAATCGTTTTTCCAAAAATAGCAGCAAAGTCCTCGCAGGACTCTCCTCCTCTGGGAAATCACGGGGATCTGGGAATAGAAAGTGGAGCGTGTCCACACAAAACAGAACATTTCCTCATGCCAACACTGTCATTAGCTGCAATTATTGCAACTGAGATTTCTCCATCAGGAAAAACAAAACGCTGAACTGCTTAATTGAACTCATTCTTAAGAGTAAAGCAGTGGATCAAACAGCAGATGCTGACATAACTCGTGATAAACCTCCCTATGGTGACCATCTAAATACAGCACAATAAAAAAATGCCTCAGCAACTGGCAGCCGCCTGCTTCTGCCGTAAAGTCGGTTTCCTTCCTGTCAAACCGTTTTTCCCGTAACGACTGAGCGAGCGTTTCGATTTTATGATCTCTGCATGGCTGCCGTTTCACTGCTGTGCGTACGCTCCTCAAGCAGCTTAAACCACGTGGGTCAGTGTTTAACTGTGATAATAATGACCACATTTTCTTTAAACCCCCCGTGCAGTAACAGGACCTCAGAGGACATGTCTCCTGCCTCATAGGAAAATGGCACAGCTAAATGTTGATCTGCTAGGTAATTATTTCAAAAGGTCAAGAGGACGTAGTGCCCTCACTTATATTAGCTTTAATATGGATACATTACACAACAGGAAGACACAGCATTATTTTTGATGTGTAGTTAGTGCTAAGCAGGCATTACCCACATTTAAGTATTCATTTCATATATTTAGCAATATATAGATATTAGAAATGCTCATAGGTTTTGGCTGTTAGCAGCTGGGCTAGCTCACCTATGCTAATGTTCCTTTATGCTAATGTTAAAAGTCTCTGTGATAACATTACAAGCACTGATTGGCTGAGACAGCTGATGTCACAGAAATGCTCATCTGGGCACAACCGCTTGGTAAAATCGGGGGGGTGCGGGCTCACGGCACATTTATCTGGAGTTATGTTTATAAACAAACACGTGAGGCACCGATCAATACTGTAACATTTTCTGTTAATCACTGTCAGCGTGTCTTTCAAGAGTGGCAACATGTTAACAACACGCAGCAAAGAGACCACAGAGAGATAAAGTTGGTTGTGGGTTTGACACTGACAAGTCTTAGACACACACACACAGACAGACACACACACAGACATTGCAGACAAATAGATGTGACACCTCTGCCCGAGCACAGACAGCCTTACAGACATTTGTTCTGGTCGGTTGCTCGCCCGTCGCAGTGACGAGTCTGATGAGATTCTTCACTTTCACTGCTTTCTGACGTGACAGCGACATGAGAGGAACTGGTTGTGTGCACAGAAAACAACTTCCTCCACACCCTCATGACTCATCTTTAAGGGGAAGCCAGATAGATGTCCTGATAGAGGAATCAAACAGCAGAAAACACAATGATCAACACTTCTATGAGAGGCCCCGGCATTCGGCAGGATTACTGCACATTTCCAGCTCAGCAACATTTCACCTTAAGAAAACGTGAAAGCTGTTTTATCGTCGGTGCTTTTCTTTTTAATGTAGAAATTAGATCCTGCAGTAAACTCAGATTTGTGCTGTTTATTAGCTGTTAGCCCGTTAGCTTTGTTTCGTATCAGCGATAACAAGCCCAAGGCTGTTTGCTTGATTTGGATGTAATCCAGATCTGGAGCTACATTTATTATTATTTTTGGTTATTTG
Organism: Archocentrus centrarchus; assembly: GCF_007364275.1. Classification (NCBI taxonomy): domain Eukaryota; kingdom Metazoa; phylum Chordata; class Actinopteri; order Cichliformes; family Cichlidae; genus Archocentrus; species Archocentrus centrarchus. The sequence continues at coordinate 32,571,265 of NC_044362.1, read as the reverse complement.
GAGGCAGGAAGACAAACTGATGTTTAATATAACCAGAGGTGAAAAGGGGGGGGACGCTACAGCTGCCTGTCACTCAAAGCAGTCAAGCCCTAATAATGCATAACATTAAGTCTTAATCTAATTTGTCATATAAAAATTATTCAGTTGTCCGTGCAGTTGTGATAAAGGGGGAAACTGTTTTTGTGGCAGGCTGTAAACGTGTTTATTTCTCTGTAAAGTTGGACTAAAACGTCCAGAATGGAGCGAGTGTGTGGGGACTGACTCACTGCTGGAGCCTAGGGGCCATTTGAGGAACTGCAGCTTTTGGCGCTTCTGTTTTGGCTTCTTTTTCAGCCGCGGAGGTTCGAGCTACTTCCTGCTACAATAAGCCTCAAACGCCTCCATGTTCAAGCAGTTAAATCCACATGATGCCATAAACAACTAAATGTATTCTAGGAGCTTCACCTCATTCCCAAACAGCGCTTCATGTACATGTTTTTTTTTTAGCTGAAGGATGAATTTTGGTTGATTTTTGGAAACGTGATCCTTACAGGACTATGATAGGACATCTATTGTTTTTCTGCTGATTGGCCCTTTGGTGAAAGATTAATTTGGCGTTGCCAGACAGAGGAGATGGGATAAATCAGATGGCCGGTTTGTGTTTGGAGCTTTACCTTTGCCCTTTGACTGTTTCATTTTTACTTGATTGTTTAGTTTTAAGCAGAGATGTTAGAGAAGCAGGAGGACTGAACTCTAAGGGAAAATCATCCAACAGGAAATGCTTTTTTTTTCTTTTTGATTCTGGAAACCACTAAAATCAAATATGATTTATGTTAAAATACACACATTCACAGTGACAAATTGTGTTTAAGGACTTCCAGTGTGTATTCCTGTGCAGCCGCAGTATTTGTGGGAATGAGAGCGGCCTGAGAATGCTACATCCATTAACCTCTTGAATCCGGTGCTCATAATATTTGAAGTTTACACTAAATGATTTTCCAGCTTTAAAAAAATGTCCTTTTTTAAAGAGAACCCCCCCCCCAAAATCAATAATTCAGCAGAAAAGCAGTGTGTTAACTCCTCGACATGAGCCATTACGGCCTTCGCAAATCAGAAAATCAGCAGCTGTATCCCCTCCAATAACGTATCAGTGTGACCGGAGTGCATGAAGACGGCGATAATTGAAGCGCTGAGCTACCCGCTGCCTTCTCCTCTGAGTGCAGCTCGAGCTGCTGCCAACTCTCTGAATGTTTTCAGTCTGGCAACCTGCCCCTCCATCTACTAAATCATGCAATGCACTGCAGTCCACTCAATCTGTCAAAGGCACTGAATCCTCTCAATTAGGAGAGCTACAAAGTGTAGCCAAAACACCCCGGTGTTTTCATACCAGCGAATCTGCCAAAGCAATTTATTTATAATACCAATTTATTAATATTGTCTCTTGGTTTCAAAGGGGAACCACACGAGCTAAGGAGCGAATCCCCAAAGGCCTTCGCTACTGCTGAGAGCTGCAAACATTCCAGTCTAAAAGATGTAAAAGTTATATTTTACTTTTCTCGGTATGGATATGTAGTATTCATCCTGATTATAATGTGTTGGGTGTGAAAATAGAAAAAGCTACAGGATAATTAATAGCAGTCCATAAACTGGGATGCAAATCAGCTGATGTGACTGCAGAATATCTGCGTGTCCTTCCCCTTAAAGTATTCATTTAAGCCAGTGTTTCTCAAACTGTGGGGCGCGCCCCACCGTTGGGGCCGCAGGGTCATGACAGGTGGGCCACAAATGACCTGGGAGAAAAGTCATGTGGAGCCACGCCCCTCATGTACACCTGTTCTTTCCTCTTTGTTGGATTGTCTCTTCACCCTCCATGTCCATCGCTTGGGTCTCCGGTGCGAGTTCCCTTCTTCTGGAGTTTTTTTATTTCCGTGTCGACTTTTGTCGGAATATCCTGCCGTCTACCTGCAGCAGCTTTTAGTGCTTTTCACCGAACAAGTGCATTGAAATATCATTTGTTTTACTGCCTTCTGGCATTTGTGTCCATAATAGAAAACTCTGTTTTTGTGGCACCGCTAGTAAATTTGCTTCAGACAACAGTAGAAAGTGTCTGTAAGATGGCCGACTGACTGTCTTAGTCACACAAACAGTTCTCACTTCCTACCACAGCGCTCAGTCTGCTCCCCTCCTCATTTATGGAAAACGGTCTGCAGCAGCACAATAACCAGTGCTGTATTCCTCTCACAGAGACACAGTGTGTGTGTGTGTGTGTGTGTGTGTGTGTGTGTGTGTGTGTGTGTGTGTGTGTGTGTGTGTGTGTGTGTGTGTGTGTGTGTGTCAGGAATCAGCTGTTCTGTGTTGTCTTTGTTAATGTGATTGTTTGAGGGTTTGCAGCTAACATGATGCAGCTTCTGGCGGCCATATTGGATGTTCTCAGTCTTTTGTGATGGCAGAACAACAGCTCATTGTTTATTCTGCATTATTATTGCTCTGTATTACTGACAATGTCAGTTTGGGGGGGGTCTGTGGTGGTGTTGCTTCCCATCTCCTCCGGTCTGCACACTGAAGTATCCTGAACCCCGAGTGGCCCCGGTGCATCCACAGCAGTGTGTGTGCGAATGTTAGACAAGGTGCTCAGGTATAGAAAAAAGCACTTGTATGAATGTGTGTGTGTGATTGGGTGAATGAGGGTTTCAGCGCTCAGAGTACCAGGTATCAGTCTATTTACCAAATACTAGGCTGGGCTTGAAGAACTGAGAGGTTTAATTTGTAATCTGGCTCCTCTGCAAAGGTCTGCACCTGTTTGACTGTTGAATAAGAAAAAAAGGCTGAGGTCAGAAGAAGAAGATGAATTTAAAGGGGACTTGTTCTGGTTCCCTTTATTCTCTGACAGGTTTTTCTACTCTTGGATCAATATAATATTAATGGGAAGGGATATCCCTGATATAATTATGTCAGTCATGCAACAGGTGAGCTCAGATGCTCCATCACCTGCAGTTAAAACATTCTGTTCACCCAATCAGAGGGAAGTTTGTTTAAAGGGAGGAGGCCCTGCTCCAGTAGAGCCTGCTTTAATTTATACTGACTTAATGTGGAATAATGGAGCTGGTTAGTAGTCCAGACGTAACCTGAACCAGCGTCTGATTCAGCGACAGCGTTGGGAAGCTCGACGGGTCGATTGAACTCGGTCAGTAACGGTCGGCAAACAGGAAACAACTGACTGCACTGCTCTGACCTTGTGTCACAGCATAACAGACCAGCTACAAGGGCACGAGGATATGAATTAATGAGTGAATATGTTGGAGGAATATTAACGACTGAACTCATTCATCTCCATAAATATAGTCCGTTCTCTCCGGGGTTTGTCCTGAAGAAATGTGCTCTCTAATTATCGAGTCAAGACTTTCAGGACACCTCACAGAATATCAATGACTTTATCCAAACTTTCTCATTTTTAGCTGAGCTGGATGAGAGACGCTACCAAAAGATCTCATTGTTGGGTTTAATTTCCTTTTCCTTTGTTTCTATCTAGACAGTTGTTGCATCACTGAGGGCCGTCCATCCTCTCTGACAGTCCAAACGGCAGCCATTTTAAGCAGGCGTGCACATCGTACGTGTTCAATAAGCTGCAAAGTGCACATCATAAACCACCAAACCAAAATGGACCCTCAGCAGGGCCGGAGATGGTGCAGGGTGGATGTGTTAGTCCTCTCTGTCATTTCAGAAGCACTCTTCCCAAACTGTTGTGACAGCCGGCTCTATCTTCCACTCCATCACAGGATCCTGCCAATAATCCTTCCTCCCAGCACACGCCGCCGCCGCCCGGCCTGAGATACACGCTGTTAAGACAGGACACCGCCAGTGCTGTCATGTCCTCGGTTTGTGTGTCTATTCAAAGGAATCGTGATGTCGTCTCTGCATCTTTCATCATCACCGGTGCCTCTGAATTTAAATGAGACGGCCCGCCCGCCTGTCAGCCTGGGAATTATTCTGACTGAAGACTGCACGAAAAGCACAACTCACCACACAGATACTCTGATTACTTGTACTTGTACGTGTTCACCTGTGGTGTTGTCATTACGCAAAGTGAACATCCTGAACAGAGAAAATCCTCCTGAGTAACTGGAAGGATGAAAATTCTGTTTTCTCTCTGAATCATTGTTTAAAAACTCATTTAAATAAGTCCATAAATGTGACTCACCATGTCATAACCGCTGTTTGTCATAATCACAAAGTGAGGAGTAATAAAAGCTTTGTGTTCTCAGCTGTGTTTGCATTTCATCGCTCGTATACTGCAGCTTTGTTCTGGGCGTTATATGAATACCTTCCCCTTTCTGTATTTTATTAATCACACATAGATAACAACAGAATACCTGAAAATCCTGAACAGGTGTTACAGCTTTTCCAGATGAACTGTTCTATAATAGTTGAACCGACACAAACACACATAAAGAATCACAGAAACCTCAGAATAAAAGCGGCCTCATGGTGGATTAGATGTGTTTTGGAGCAGGACATTATTTTACATGTGAAAATAACATTTTGATGCGGTGCCTGATATTCAGCAGGTGACTTCTGACATTTCACATATCTTATGATTAAACTAACTGTTTAAATGAGCCATCAGACTTTTAGTGTTGTAAATACCAGTAATTACAAGACATATTTGATCATGAACTTGTATGCACTTGGCTGCTCTTGAGGCAATTAGAGAGAAAGACCCATCAATGTTCCCACTGACGTTGTGTCTCTGGCCAAAACTGGTAGTGAACTGTTGGCAAAGACTGCCTCCTGGTAATAAGGCAGATGGCCAGAGGTTCCAATGGAAAAATTCTGAAATACTTATTATATTATTGCAATAAATCATTGTAAAACAGCTGCAATCAGACATCTGCACAATGCTCACTCTGCATCATAGACCTATTGGTTTCTGGTGTTCTGGCTTATTTTACCCAGAAGTGACCGTATTTGGGTGAGACAGGGTAGTGCTAAGATTAATACATATAAAGAATAGATTCATATCCAATAATCTGCATAGAAACAGATACCTGCTGATTAGTGTTAAGTAAAACATGGCATGATGCATTTGTCCAGTTTAGTCAGTGGAATTAGCTGAGGTGAGGTCATCTCACATCCACCTGTCAGTCAAAATGAGCACACCTTTAACTGTAAAACCTTCACCAAATCCACACAGGTGAGGGTTTGTGAAGCCTCAAGTGGCCATCAGAAGAACTGCAACATTTGGCACCAAAATTCCTGCAGTCAAGATCTGCTTTGCAAGAACGTCAGCGAGTCCATGGAGGACATTCAGCAGAGATAACATCATGGTCACTGGCACAAGGTTGGCCTTAGAAATATTATTCAAGCATAACATCAAAAATGTTTGCTGGGTTTACGTGATTAAAAACCTGATCGCTGAGTGTGCAGTATTTTAATGTGCATAACCCAAAAATGTGAACATGCTTAATGTGTTTGCATACAGTTAGACTGTGGACTGTTTCCTATCACACCAACAAGTCATCACACACCATCACACAGCGACGGTCCCTCAAAACAATGTAGCCACACTGAATCTGAAAGCTTGGATCTGCTGCTGTGGATTCACCTTCACAGACACAACGAGCCAGGAAGAGGCTGCACCTCTCAGGTACAACTACAGGTTAAGGTCACTGAGGTCACAGTTGCTCCTGATTGGGAACTCAAACACCACAAATCTCAAACCAAACTGAGTAATTACATTCCCATATCTGACACTGTTACCCTGAGCAACCAACAGCGACTGTACCATTTTAACATTTCCTTCCCTTTTATTGTTCCCCATTTTATTATTTTTTCATTTTCTTGATTGCTTTCCTCCCTCGTTGGTAAATGACACGACTACAGTTCTGAACTTCATTTCCCATGTGTGCACGCGTGACAGAGCACAGGTGGGCTTGATTTGATCTCATTAGGAGCTCTGGGACAAACAGAAAGGTTCCTGAACTGACAGCAGTGAGTAGTAACCCAGTGATAATGTAACCTTTTGAAGGAGCAGAATATTATAAGAAATTCCAGACACACTGCTGGATTACAGTGTTGTTCTGTAAAGAGGTAAGATGCTGTTAAGGCTAATATCAAATATCACATCTGCACAGAGGCTCCATCTGTCTACCCGGGGATTGTTTCACAGCAGAATACTTCTCTTCTCTTTGTCTTGCTTTCAGCTCAGCATTACAGGGGTCTATCTCTGGTGTCAATCAATACAACTGCAGCTCTAAGCCCACCACTAGCAGCTCCGCTGTCCCTGTGTCCCACGCCATCCTCCTTTCCATCTGTCTGCACAGATCCCAGAGGCCCCTCCCGGCTTCCAGACGGAGCCAGACATGGTCCAACATCAATCAATATTTCTGCAGGGCTGTGCTGATGAGCAGCGCATTTTTTTTTTTTTCTCTTCACATCGGATCAGAGCCAGGTGACATTTCTGGGAATGGAAAGAAAAATCCTAATGGGAAATGGCTTTTAAAACAGTATCAGTTGTTTTGCATGTTTCGGCTCATTAACTGCTAATTGGAGACACTCGTTTTACATGACTGACTATTAGATATACTATAGTTTATCTTTTAAGCACTAATTGTTTCCCATTTATTAAAGCAGGACAAACTTCAGGTTTCAAAGATTACAAAGTTGCCCGAGAGCTTTAACAGTGAATAACATTTTATCCACCATCCCTACCTTGACTGAACAGCCTCTACCCTGTGAGCGTGCAGCGTTCCTCAGCCTAACGGCCCGATCCACCTGCAGCTGTTTTGTGCAAACCGAGCAAATCAAACATGGCTTCTTGGTGGAGCGAGGAGAGTTGTGCTTGTGTGCTAAAAACAGTCTAAAGAGAGTTTACTGATGAACTCTTAAATTGGTGCCATCAGGGTTTTTGTTTCTTTAGTCATATTACAAGACTTAGACTGTGGCTCAGTCCATCAGAGGTGAGGACAGAAGCTGTCTGATATAACCCCCCCCCGAGCCCAGAACCGAGGGTAATAACTCCTCACTGCTTTCTGGAGACTTTCCTGTGATGTTTATGATCCCCTTTACCAGCCAGACCTGAGTGAACAGAAAAAGCATAAAGTAAACCTTCCCTAGAATTAGCTTTAATATGTTGCTGTAAATATGACGCATGAAGAGAGAGGAAGGTTCCCCGAGACATTTAAAGGAGGCAGTGAGTTCACAAGCAAAAGATGAACATTAAAAACAGCCTTTATCGAGTGCTGCTGCCCACGCACACCAAGCATGAAGCAGCCTCGCTGCATTTTGCACTTCGCTCTGTCAGAATATCTCTGCTTTACTTCCTGCATGTCGAATGCTCTTCAAACTGTGATCCATTCATCCAACTGCATGAAGGCAGAGAGGCAGGTTGGTGTTACAGCGGCAAATCTTGTTTGTAAAATGATGAAAAATACTAATAAAATGTACATGCACCCCCTTCCCCCCTCTCCATCACACAGTCTACCTGTGCTATGTATAGTGGCTACAGTATCAAGTTAAAATGTTGCTTGGTGATATTAAATTTCCACTCCTACAGCAATCCGTTGATACTGTAGCAGTTCCTGTTTAACGTGTAATATCTGACGTCCTTCCATCTCCTATAAGATCAGGTAGGAGCAGGTGGCTTTTAACAGCAGCTACAGCGCACCACTTCAACAATTCTTCTGCAGTTCAGTTCAGTTTTATTTATATAGCACCAAATCCCAACAGTTGCCTCAAGGTGCTTTGTATTGTGGGTAAAGACCCTACAATAATACAGAGAAAACACAACAGTCAGAACGACCCCCTACGAGCAGCACTTGGTGACAGTGGGAAGGAAAAACTCCCTTTAACAGGAAGAAACCTCCATCAGAACCAGGCTCAGGGAGGGGGGGTCATCTGCTGAGGGGGGCTGTCCTTTAAAATAATCAAGGTCCTACCTTATTTAAAATTATATAAGGCTCCAATTCCACTTTTTTTTTTTGACTAAGGTCCACAAAGAAACGGTCTGACTGTCCTGCTCAGAGCAGAAGCTGATCCAGCACTGATTGGTTAAAATAGGTCAGACTTTGATGATAAATTCTGACTGATGATTGTGGGGTTGAATAGTGTAACATCTGATGGAGCCAAACCTGTGGAAGCTGTAGCTTGTTGTTCTTTATAGTTTTTGAATTACCAACATTATAACACATGCTGTAACATGCTAACTTACATTTAGTGTGTATGTTAAAGACATGGGTTCACGTTAAGAAGCTAAGAAGTCTACAGCCACTAATGACACCAATTTTTGAAGTGCATTAACTGCTTCACCTTTAGCTCATGTACGGAGCTATTGTCCTGATTCTGGCCCGGTCTCAGTGACGTGGGGCATTCGCTGATGTTAGAGATGGAAATGTGTGTTTTGCATAACAGATGACTAGTTTATCTCCACTAGTCTGTCACCATAGATGGAAACGGACTTCAGGCTAGCATGTCATGGAAATCACTATGTCACACCTCCTTCCCAAAATATAACTTTCATCATGAAGTCCTAAAATATCACTGATTGAGGAGCAGTGTGTGGTTAAACAAAGATTAGGTAATTACAGAGTAATACAAGAGCCCGGCATTAATGCCTTTTCAGAACATCTTGCCAGGTTACAGTGTGAGCAAATTCACGGTGCTCACTGCCAGCCATCAGCCCATTTCTTTTAGTAGCCCCTCCCATAGCCACAGTGACAACGATTTCATCTTCTGTGTTCAAGAAATTCTGTGCTACCATTTATTTTTTTCACCACAAGCTTTATTGCCACTGGAAATTCTTGCATCCAGTATTAGATTAGATGCTGACATCACATCAGTCAAAAAAAAAAAAAAAAATATTGGAATTGTTCATAGGTCACAAGAAGTGTCTGAAGTGTCTGTGTGTGGGTCATGAGACTTTTGTGAACAACTTCCTGCCTGGCTTCCAACAGAAAAAAGGAAACTGTGGTTGTGACCTTAAAATGGCTCCAGAAACGGGACTCTCTGAGGAGCCGTAAAAAGCAGCTTCAGGCTGATATCAAACAGCAACTGCATCCATTTCGAACACTCGTATCGGAGCTGCAGACTCAGACATCCACCCCAGCCTTGTTTTCCTCCTTCTGTCTGTCTGTCTCAGCTAAACTGACCCGCTCAGCTTTGGATCTAAGTGACCCCTGTCAGCAGCGTGTCTGCAGCTCGGGGCCAAACGCCGGTGGAGTGAAATTGGACGTGGCGGGCATTCGCTGTCTTCAGCCACAACAGTGAGAGAGCGGGAGGGGGGCAACCCCGGAGTGAGTGGTGCTGGATGCCAGGACAAAGTTTACTCTCAACTCCAGCTAACCCTGTAAAGAGCCACGGGGGGGGCAGACCCCATCTAGACCCATAGACCCCATCTAGACCCATAGTCTAGATGGGGTCTGCTTTGTCTTCTACAACAAGCAGCAAAGTTATTTAAACACCACGAAACTCGTTCTAGGCAATAATGAATTAAAGACACAATATCATAAATACATTTTAATGACAATAATTATATTGTAGATTGTTGTTAAAGCTGCTTCTATTATGATTAAATTAAACTGTATTCATTTATTTTGAATGAAAATATCAAATGCATTTTAATAATAAAATACTTTGTTTAAAAATGGAAAATATGTATCTAATAATTTAATCCTTTTAAGTATTTTTATAGTTGTAATATGCATAAACTGTAATCACATCTATAAAAATAGTCAGTGCATTATTTGTAAGCAATGATTTCATGAAAATATTGAAAAGAATAAATTTAAGAATGTAAAAATGTAAAAGTGTTTGTGCTTAAAGGCATCGGATGTGGTCAGAGAACCCACAAAACTGGTTACATTAAAAACACACACACACACACACCCACCTTAACAACGTCTCACACATCCCACACATTGCTGGGAATTTCAGACAGGCCTTTGATTACGTCTCGCACTTGAGGAAAAAAAAAAATCCGGCGAGAGATATTCTTGTAATTTTCTTCTCGTCGTCAGTTTCCCTCTCGCTGATGGGAGCTGACAGAACTGGGACCGCAACACAAGCGCGAGGAGGCCGAACACCTCCGAGTCTAAACTCTGTTGTACCATCTCATTATTTTCAGACTCCGTCCCTAGACTGTTTAAGATTCACGCAAGGAACGGCGTTTGGTACAGTTTCCGAGACTTGGCGGTCCTTCAAGGTTTAAAGGGAAAAGGAAGGCAGGAGATGCTGATGGCTGGTGACGGCTGTCACCAATAAAACTGGTATTTTTAGATCTGTTTCCTCATGAATGTCAGTGAATTACTCACTCTGTGTGCTTCCTTTATTTTTCCATTGGCTCTCTAATAACTAATAACTAAATGCATCACATATTTATTCATTTTAACAGAAATATCAATTAAAACAGACTGCATGTTAACATCAGTTTGCTAACATGCCTTAAAATGAATGCACCAGCATGCCACTGCTTACTGTGTTCAGCATCATCGATAAGGAGGAGGATCCGTTTCATTTTGCTGCAGAAACTGTAAGACACACCAAAAACACCAGCAGTGAGGATGAGCGGAGGGCCGAGCAGTGAAGGATCTCAGTTTTGGTCCCAGAGGCTTCCTGCTTTCTGCTTGATAAAAACAACTCTGACTACAATCATGTTTGAGCCGGTCGTGGATGCATCACAGCAAAACAATTATTAGCTGATATGAAATGCTAGCAGTCATGAGCTCATACTAGTGAGCCACGTGGAGCCAATGGCTGCTCAAAGCATGCTAATCTGGTGAGAGCTGCAATTTTATAGATCATTCAGGTAAAAACATGAACATCATCAGAAAACACAAGTTTATCTTTAGTTAAAGAGCGCCTGATCACCTGGCGGCGTGCCTTGAGTCATGCTGTTAGCTACCGGAACGGCTCGCTATCGTTACAGTTAGCTAGCAGCGTGGCCATTAGCACTAGCAAGCAGTCATTTCTGTGGTACGCATCAAACAGATTTAAATTATGTTTTTAATGTGTATTTTTGGAAAGTGGCTATTTTTAGTAGATTGTTTTTTTTTTTTGTGGGTTATAATTTTTTAGCTATTAGAGCAGGGGTGGCCAACTCCAGGCCTCGAGGTTTGGTGTCCTGCAGGTTTTAGATGTGTCCCTGATCCAACACACCTGAATCAAATGGCTGAATGACCTCCTCAGTATGCAGTCAAGTTCTCCAGAGTCCTGCTAATGACTATATTTGATTCAGGTGTGTTGGATCAGGGACACATCTAAAACCTGCAGGACGGGGGCTCTCGAGGCCTAGAGTTGGCCACCCCTGCATTAGCGGGGCGGGATTACTTAAAAACAGCTGTTTGTCTGAAGCGCTAAAGCTGAATGGAAATGTGACATGGATGAAATGTGCAGCAGCATATTTTTACCTTATCGCACAAGAGCTGGGGCTGCTACTGGGCCACGGGCCACACTTTGAGAACCTTTGTTTGTAAAGCCTCACATGGATTATAATAGATAACCAATTTCCACTTTTGTCTTGTGTTTGGGTTTAAACTATGTTTTTCTAGTTCTGCCCATGTAAAAAAAGACTAAAAATATATGTATTTGATCCCAAAACTTTACTTTTGTGGCTCAGACAAAGATTTTACAAAGATATTTCATTTCATTTCAATTTTATTTATATAGCGCCAAATCACAACAAACAGTCACCTAAAGGCACTTTGTATTGTGGGTAAAGACCCTACAATAATAGATATAACTGTGAACTTGTGTTACTGAGTCTACACTGGTCTCTAATTCACACTGAGTATCTGAATCAGGAAATTCCTGCAGTTAATAACTGAGTCCTGCATGCAACATAAGAAATGTCTCTGCTCTCATCCTCACTGTTTAAGGCAGGAATGTCACATTTTTTAGTTTTCATAGGATTTAGTGTTCGGTGCCTGCTGTTGACAAACCTGAAGCCAGGGAGGAAAAATTCTTTCACCCAGTGCCAGAGTTATTATTTAACCAGGTGATATCTCTATAAAAATGTGCCCATTTGGCTCATACAGGTGTTAATAAAGCTGAAAATACTTCCACAATATGCTGTTGCTCTTTCACAGCAACTACTTAATAACAGGTGCCACTTTTCTATCCGGGCCTGAAGTGGAATTGTTTGGCTATTAAAATCTCATAGCTCTGAAAATGTTATCACTGCCTGCTGCATTTTGAGAATGAACTCAGTGTGCTCTGCAGATAAGAGGACAGGTCGTTGGAAGAAATATGGTCGGATTGGTCCTTTATCTGCCCTCGCCCAATGATTTTACATCCACAAGGACACCCGAGTGAGTGAGAGAGTGGATTTGGGATTCGGCAGAGAGCGAGCCGAGATGGCTGAGTTCATTCCTGCCCCGTCGGGGTACATATCAGATAACGTTGTCGCTTTCGGTTTGAGCTGTAATTTCCTGGAAGACGAGGCGCGATGTGACAGATGGCGCTCACGGTGAAAGAGCTGCCGAGGACGAGGACATGTTGCTGCGCCGTCAAACCTCCAGCGAGACTGGAGAGCGGGCGGGGGCGCGAGGAGGGGCCGGCCATCGCTTCTACTTCGATTTTACTGCAAAAAAAAACCCTGAATGCAAGAGAAAAAGACCCCGGGTCAAAGAGTTTAGCATTTGTAGAATCACATTAATGTATATTTTGGAGCCTGGCTCCTGTCAGCTCACATCAGATGTGATGTTTCTGCAGCTTTCTTTCATTAATTAAAGGAACATGCAGATTTTGTAAGAATTATCACAAAATCACAAATGTGTTCCCAACTTTCTGTTGATGCTTAATCTGGCAGCACTTTATATTAAGGCGTGCATATTCACCATTAACGATTTGTTTGTTTTGCATATCAGTCACATATTATTAGCTTTTCATTTGTGATGCATTATTGCCTTTTTTGCAGAACGCTGTTCTACAACAAGCGGGCCATTAACGAAGCATTTCCCCTCAAGTATCTTATAATTGCTGTGTATTGTTAGCAAGTCAGGAAACTGCTGAACATGAATCACAGTCCTAATGTGTTACATGCTATGGGGTGTATAAGGTCAGGGTCGCGAGGGGTGGGGGTGTTCCAGCTGTGATGGAGGCAGGGTACACCCCGGACAGGCTGCCAATCTGTCGCAGGCCTCACAGAGAGACACACACACCAGCGTTCACACTCACACCCACGCCTACAGCCAACTGAGAATCAGCAGTTAACAGAAATGTAAAAAGAACTGCAACTGTGGAGCAGCGTTTTATATTCTTTACATTATTTCAGTCCATTTTAATCTAAAAACATCTGCTGAATGCAGCGCATGCAGAATCCTTCAGTGATTTCTTTCATTTCTGTGTCCAATCTCTTCATCTGCACTCATCTCTGTTTTACTATATGAGATTTTATCTGCGGCTAACCCTGGTAATATCTAATGTTCCTGCTGAAACTGCAGCGACCTTATGAAATACAGTTAAACAGCATATTTTAAGGGCCGTGTTCCTGTGATTCTGCAATGTTAAATGTGATATTTTTATCAAAAAGCAATGTGAACAAAAATTAACTGTGAAAAGAGTCTAAGACCATAGAGAGGAATTAGCCTCACAATATTCTCATTTTCATCTTCAGTCATGATGCTTTAACCCCCAAACAGGCAGACAGAACACACGGAGCATGTGACCAGCAGTCATCACGTCATCTCTGACCAAACGCCCTGCCGCCAACGTCACCGTGAACCCCGTATGGCACCTCATACAGCAGCACAAATAAATCACACCAAAATAAACTTTAGACACAAGTTTATGGTCATTTGATATGCAGTCATGCTTCCTTTAACAGGAAATTGAAACATCTGACTTCCTCATTCCTGACAGGCCGGAGGGCCGCAGTGACGGACGCTGGATCTAAAACAGGCCACACGCAGAGCCTGAAAGTCTCCCCGAGCTGTGAGGAAGCAGCCATTTCTGCTTTCACCGCAGCTCATGGACTCTTCATGGACACTTACTGCTCATACCTTCACACTGCTGTGAGCTCCTCTGTCAAACATAAAACAAGCGGCTGCTGTTCAAGAAATTCATTTCCCTCTTCCACAGAAGAAAATCTGGGAGCTGTCAGCTGCAGCAGCTGCTCCTGCGTTATAAATAGAAAACAACATTTCTGTTGTAATTATGACACAGTAGCATTAAACCGAGGGTTCGCAAAAACACTAATGAGGTCCACAGCAGTGGTGCAACAAATGCTACCTCGGTGCCATTTCGCCTTTTTAAAATTATTTATAGGCTTGAATAGAGAATTGGACAGGAAATGCAGGGGCAGGCAGGGAGAGGCATTTAAACAAGTGGGCTAAAATATGCACTGGTGACACTGCAGTTACATTTAGTCAACGTCAAACTCCTTTTGTGGTGATTTTTGAAGCTATAATTGGTGGTATTGCATTGTGTATGGTTGCAGATATTCTTTCTCTGCAGATGAAAGAAACCACAAATGAATGCTTCAATGGAAAAGATCAGCAGTGGTGAGGCTAGCAGCAGAAATAGTGATAGTCAGGGTGTGATCTCATCACGGCCCAGCAGGAAACACTCAATATAGCATCGAGTGGGAGTGATTAGGGTTAACTGGCTGGTGGGTGAAGGTGGATGTTTAAAATGCTGCGTGTACTGTAGCAGGTGTCAGCTTAGCTTTTACGTGAGCTGTGTGGCAGCAAAGTGGAAGCAGAACCTCGATGGCTTTGGTACACCACCGTGATCAAAACGGGGGGGGGGGGGGGGGGGGGGGGGGGGGGTACAGCAGAGGATGCAGGTGTAAAACATGTCCATGTACAGGAACCCAAACACATCACAAAATGATCTGTGATCAAATCGCTGCTTCTCAGATGCTTCTGAAGATGGAGCTGGCAGTGCGCCACACCGCTAAATTAGACTGAACGTGGCTGTTACACAGACCAGGAAATGCACAAACCAGCCACTTCATTAGGTACAGCAGCCTCATGCTGTGTTGAACCGCCTTCCTTCTTTGTGCCATAGATTCAACAAAGTGCTGGAAGCATTCCTCAGAGATTTTGGTCCATACTGACACAAAAGCTTCATGCAGTTGCCGCAGATTTGCTGGCTGCACATGCACGATGCAGCTCTATCTGATAACAGGTCAAAGCAACGTGGCCATTCTCCTCTGACCTCTGGCATCAACGAGGCTTTTTCACCAAGAGTCGCTCGCTGGCTAGATTCTCTTTTTCAGACCATTCTCTGGAAACCCCAGAGCTGCTTTACAGTAAAGTTCTTAAAGGCCGCCCCCCCCCTTAAATCACATGCTTACACCAGTTAAGATAAGCCCATAACCAACCAGTGTCATCCACTAGTTGTATGCATATTTCTGCTTTAAAGTTGGAAATGAACACTTTCTTTTAGAGCCAGCCTCAAGTGGACATTAGAGGAACTGCAGTTTTTTGGTACGTCCTCAGGTTGCTGTGAGGTTCAGCCTCAAATCCCACCACATTAATGCAATTAAATGCAAATGATATCATACACAATTAAATATATGTTTGTGGTTTCAGTTCAGTGCAGCTGCAGCACCTCATTAAATATACTTCCAACTTAGATTTGAACTTCCTTATAAACTGTAACCCAGCCTGCTGTGTTTAAACATGACACACTGCTGTAGTTATTTCCGCACATTATTTCTGCACATTTCACCAGTTTCTGTGAATTTCTGTTTAAAGTAGAAGTGACTCTAGTTTATTCGAATCTTTGCCCAGTGCGTGTTTTCACTCTCAGCTGTGTTCACATGTTTTTTTCTTTCTTTCTTTGCAGTCGCAGCAGTAGTGACTCAACCTGCAGCTGTACCCATTACACACCTTCTTCTGCACACACACACACAGATGTTCATGTGTGTGTCACACAGCAGCTGCAGCCTCCCATTGTTCTGCCTTATCTCCTGTTTTAAGTTAACCAGCCCGTTTCTCTATTACACGCAGCATGATGGCTTAATTAAGAGTGATGCCGCGTTGTGTGAAAGTGATGCTGTTGATCGTATGACTCACTGGCCAAACAATGCGATTTTTTTTTTCAATCTTGACATCTCAGCAGGGGGCATGCTACAAAGACCCCGTCCTCTAAGATCTTCAAGTTCACTAGGGCCCCCCGCCCCCCCGTTGCTCACTCTCACTGTCCAAACCTATTTTCTAGCGACACGCTTATATACCAAAAGTATGCGGACAGATATTTTTGAGCACTTGTGCTTCATCGTCCACTTACTTTTGCATTTTTACTCATCTTTGTGTGAGTCATTTATGCGATGTGTGTAACAGACAGAGACGGGGCGGGTGAGCTATCATTGCTATGTGTCTGCTCGCCTCTCTGTAACGTATTCACACTCACACACTGAAGAGCAGACAGCAGCAGTAACGGATGAGTCACCATCGTAACTTCTCATCAGGTTGTTGTTTGTCTCCGGCCGGCGAGATGAATGAACGGAGTCGGGCTGAATTTATGTCAGCCAATCAGCAGCCAGACAGAGAGGACACATTACTACAAGACCCCCATTACCACGGTGCTCTTACAACACGAGGAGGCCTCAGATGGAAACACAAAATAAAAGGACGAGTGTGCAGGATTTAGGGGGAGCTGCTAGCATAGATGGAATAAAGCATTCATAATGTTTTTATTAGTGGAATCACCTGTAACTACAAAGTAATGACCACTGAAGATGTCTGATAGAGGCTTGGAAAAACGGGGTAAAGGATGAGCATTCAGTCAGTTTGAATCTACAACTTTACTGCTAGAGGACACAAAATCCTTCATACTGGTCCTTTAAACACGGCTCACCAATTTTTAGGAAAATTATAGGAATCAATCTCATGTCTGAGATGTTTTCTGGGAATCCAGTTCAATTGTAAAACATTTTTTCCTCAAAGGTATGCTCACCTGTAACAGACAGGAGTCAATCCAGTGACTGGAAGTATCCACAGTCACATGGCCACACATAAGCCAATCAAAATGCTCCGTATGGTCACGTTTTTAGTGAATTCTTCTATTCAAATATCTTTAAATGTTTTATCTGCTTAAAATTGTTTTGTTACACTGCAGTTGCACCACTAGAAACACCGAAGAATAAGAAAGTAATCGGACCAAACATAAACTGTTATCAGGCTCACTGTATCAGACTGTACAGCTGCAGCGCACATCTGTATTAATGTGGTCAGTTTCTCGACAGCGAATGCCTTCACAATTCCGTACAATGCAAAAAACATTACTTCCACCTCTGGTTTAAGTGCAGCTCTCCTGTTCTGGTTTCAAACTTTAGCTTCCTGAGCACCGTGTTAGCATTAGCACTCTGCTGCTGGTCTGGGTTTTAGCGACCCGTCTGCTTTGGTTTGCTCCACACAAAAAAGTGACTGAGAGGGACCTAACTGACCCCCCTGACTGGGAGTCGGGCCTTTTATTTTGTACTCCTGGAATAATTCCCACCATTGCACAACTATAAGCATGGACAGGATTCCTTTGGACAAAAGCTTGTTTACACATTTTCTTTCTTTCTTTTTTTTAGGAAAAAGATCAGACCAGAAAGCGATTATCCATCCATCACACATTTTATTATTATTATTATCAGTCTGAATTTATAATGAGACTGGGTTTACTGTCATGCAGAAATAATTGCTGAACATGCAGATGAATAGTATTAAATACAGATATATTAATTATGGAATATCAAGCAGAACAAGTGAACACAGCACAGCACACTCAAATAATTTTTACATTCTAATCTCACACAGAGTTTCATAAATCCACTCTGATGACGTGGAAACAACTCGTCTCTGCACCATCTACAAGGACCTGGACACCCAGAGGTACTCCTAAAGTTCCACACAATCTAACCGGGGACACACACACACACACACACACACTGACTCCCTTTCAAAATGGAAATTGCCTCTGAATTTGTCAGTGATTTCCTATAAACTGGTGCTACAGTGATTTTAACCAGGGCTGAGATCATCATTAAGATGACTGTTTGAGGACTGTTTATTCAATACGTCTCCTTAACCATGCTGTGATGTTCCCTCTATCATAACTGCAATTCATCTAAAAACAATTTAAAAACAAAAGACAGAGATGTGAAACGGAGTAAACATGCCACAGCCTGGCAGGAAGTAACAAAATGAGAGTGTGGTCATGAAACAGAACGCAGCACAGCCAGAATTTCATCTGCATTATCTTGTTTTAAAAATCGTTAGAGGAGAAAAATGTAAATGAAATTCAAATGTGAATTCACCCCCCCCCCCCCCCCCCCCCCCCACTGCACACCTTTCCTTACTGTGTCAGGTAAAAGGTTGTTTTTCAGCAATAAGTCAATAGAAGAATTTCAGAAATGCAAAAACTCCCTGAATCTGCAGGATTACTGTATGTGGGCTTCAGTGCTGTAACACTGTAACCTGAGTGTTTCTCCTACAGTGGATGAACTGTGCAGGCGGCAGTCTGTCAGAAAATGGATGCAGTTCTCCACCAAAACCCTCTTTTAAGCATGTGATGCTGTTTTCTGCTGCTTGTCATTTCTGTTTGATTCTATAATGATAACAGGTGAGGCAATTATCATAACTAATCATCATTAAAGTATTCAATTAATCAGTTATTCCAGCATCGGTGCAGCACCGACGGTCCAATTACAGCACCACAAAACTGAGGCGCCATTCACACACAAGCCGCCGTCCACACAGACACACACACACACACACACACAATGCCCACCGTCACAGTACCGAGAAACGGAGAAAAAAAACAACCTACACACACACACGCACACAAAATCCCTACAAAATGTATCAATTTTAATTCTACAATCTATTCTTCACGGGAATAAACAATTAAACCAAGAACCGAAAGACAATTCTCCTCCTCCTCCTCTCCATCCTATTGATACGCAAGGTGGCATCTCTCCCATCCACACCCTACATCAACTGCGCATGCGTGCCGCGGCAAACAAAGGACCAGTCAATTAACCGACTGAGTACGGCTAATAAAGTTTGGCTCGCCGCAGAGATAAACATGTAAAATCGACGCTGCAGCAGAAACAAGGAGAGAAGTGAAAAGACGAACTCCATGTTTGTGCGGGAGAGAATTCAGCTTAAATCCTCCATCAACCCCCCCCCCCTCCTCATCCTCCTCATCACCATCCCACGGAGGCGCCCCAAACCCCCTCCCCTGTCTCCCTCCTTCCTCCTCCATCCTCCTCCTCTCTCTTCTCAGTGCAATAAAACGGGATTATGAGATCAATAATTCATCTGAATCAGGACACGGCCTTATGTGGTTAGAGTTTGTGTGATAGGAGTCACTGTGTGCGCGCGCGCGCGCGCGCGTGTGTTGCATTCAGGCAAACGGTGTCACACCTCCACACAGACAAAGAGGTGGGGCGAACAGAGGAGGGCTTCTTTTTTCTGGATGCTCCAACTGTTTACTGGCTGCAAATTATAAGGGGAGCGAGCATCCCCCCCCCCCCCCCCTTTTTTTTTTTTTTGCGGTGCCGAGCAGTCTGTGGAAATTATATAATCATAAACGATATCAAAGCAATCAATAAATAATAAAGAGCGCGCGAGTGGACCCCACACGGAGTCGCTCATTGTGCGCATTTTTTCCCCTCAATAAAAGTGAGAAAAACGAGAATCTGTGTGTGAGCGCGTGTTCCTCCAGACTGTACACACCCCTTTTTAAACTCGTGCACATTTTGTCGCCTGGAAAAAAAAAAGGACAGCAGAATACTGAATGTGACAGTTTCCCAGTCCATTTTATTAATTTTATTTTCTTCTTTTTTCATTAAATCTCCGCGTCCTTTGTCTCATTCCCTACTCTCAGTCCATGCAGCGTGCGCCGCGGCTCTCCAAATGGAGAGATGGAAAAAGACAAAAGAAATTTAAAAAAATCAAATAGCCACGAGCATCTAAGTGGCTCTTTGGGCCAGTAAAAGAGGAGAACGGAGCGACGGAGCGGCTCTTACCGTGGACACTGAAGTTCCGACGCTTTCTCTGCTCTCCTGGCAGTTTCAAGTAGCGGCTCTTGTATTTTTTGCGGCTTCTCCTGCGCGCCCAGCGGCTTGTGCCTGCTTACACGGTACGGCTCGGCGGCGATCCTCCGCCTGCGCGCACACGCATCCGTACGCACGTGCACGCGCGAGCACTGTGCACTCAGAGCAGAAGGATGAAGATGTACCTGTGACAATCTTTGAGTCAGTCTCATAAAGCGTTTTCATGCGGATGTGTCTTTACTTTGGTTTTCCGAAAGAATTTCAAAGCACTTAAAATGTCACTTTATGATAATTATCATCACTGCTGCGGCTGTTAGAATATATGTGTGTGATGAAGCAACATCTCCAAATAGAAATCTGCTTTTTTTGTGCCTTTCTGACTTAAATTCTTCATGAATTGAGGATTTTTATTTTTTTTTTGCAAACATTTACTCAGATATTGTTTGCGCACTGGCTAGGCACGTCAGTTTCCCGCTGCGCTTCTTTTAGCTGAAATACTTCATTCTTGCTCAAGCGTCTCGTCGCTCCGTTTTTCCTCTGTCGTTGCGTCAGCGCGCCCCCTGCCGTTCACTGCACTCACATGTTTCTCTCGGTTAGTTTTTTCGACGACTTGCTGGAAAGCCGGATGCACTTATTGATACGCAGACTGAAGAATTTACATTTTAGGAAAAAACTATCGACTGTCAAATGTGTTTATTATATTTTAGTGTGTTTGTGAATGAGTCAGAAATATTAGATCATAAAGTGTATTTGTATTTATTTATAAATGTCTCCGTGCAGTGGAAAGGCTGTGTGAATGTACGGTGAGCTGCATTACCCGGAGTTAGGCACTAGGTGGAGATGTTTGCAAAGAATTGATGCGTTTCCTTTGTTCTTATAAAAGCACCGTGTTAGTTTTAGCAGTGTAAAAATAAAAATATCCCTTCGAATAAAACAAAGGGGATATTTATTTCATAAAGTTATTAGTTTCTTTTTAGAGACTTGCTCTCCTTTTGCTCAGGAATCTCATACTCATCAGTGTTGACAGCGGGGCTGTTTGCAGGTAAACTTATTACTTTATACAAGTGTCTGGAAAGTTTTAGTATTTGACTGCTTGAATCATTTGAATTCAGGAATTTGACATGAACAGTTTGATTTAAATTCATCTATCATACTCACTTCCAGGTATTTTTTTATTCATGGACTCTACCAGAGCAGCTTTGTATGATTCACCATTCAAAATAACCCTTAATTATTATAATAATAATAATTATTGTTATTAGTGGTTAACACATTTGCCTTAGATGTAAAAGATACCAGGTTCAAGACTGGGATCAGACACAAGCCCAGCCTCAGTGTGGACCAGCATCAACCTGAAATCTGGACCAAACCACAGCTGTGGATCCATCCACTGTGGCAACCCCTTTGGAAATAAGGAAGCAGCTGAAATAAAATTCTCACTTATCTTATGTCAGGCCTTGCTGCTCATCCTGTCTGAAACAATCTGCAGCCCCTTTAATCTAACTTTCCTCTGATTGGCTGCTTCTCACAAACAGAGTTTGAGCAGTGGGTGCTCACAGCTGTAGCTGCTGGGCAGAGATGTCCATATTAAGGATATCACCTCTCACTGACATCATGCAGAGCCAAGAATAAAAAGAAAACAGCTTTTGGCTCATGTGGGTTACTTACATATAATTCTGACCTCACTTTCTGAGGTTGTTACCATGTTTAATGTGACCGTCCACTGCTGGAACAGTATAAATATGACAGAGGATAAAGAAAACCACCACACGTCTGCTTTAAGCACATTTTCGTATGCACAACTAAATTGCATGCGTTGTAGCTCCCTCTGCACTGTCACACTAAGACTCAGCAGTTTGTTATCAGCACCTCAGCTGCTCCGGAGGGATTCCCATGGTGAACACCAACAAAATGCAGCCTCCCCCCTCCCCTCCCCTCCCTCTGGCAGGAAGTATGTGGGGATTAAGGAGAGGTCAGTTTGTTCTGGAAGATGCCGTGTCCCGACTTACCCGGTTGTACCTGACCTCTGCACAGAGCTGCTGATAAATCCTGCGTGTTTGCAGATGATCCCGCTGCAGCACACTGCTTATGAACTACAAGTGACCCTTCACATCCCAAAGTTCTCCCTTTCTTTCCCAACATTTAATGCTGAACCTGAGAGCACTCAGCACATACCACCAACAGGAGGCCAGTTTTAGGGTGGTCTGCACCTTTTTGTGATGTTCTGAATCACCGCTGTAGAGACTCTTTCAGGGCCTTTTGTGAGGAATAAAACAGGATCTACTGCAGGGCACTTCTGAGCATCCCAGTCAACACTGATTAGATCAATTCAGAACAAGCTGCTCTTGTTAAAAATCAAACAGAAGCAGGACAAGAAGAGCAGACTCTCTCTGAAACACTGCCATCAGCAAAGTAAAATTCATCAAAGCAGTGCATCAACCATCTTCAGTCCTAGAAATCAAAGTCATGGCTGAAGCTGTGATGAAATCATCAAGTTACTTGTGAGACTTTTTGAATCCTGCAGCTCACTGGAAGGAGAACCTGAAGCCGCTGTAGGGGGACATCCCCGTGGATGTTTAGGCTGCCTCACGTCTGCTTCCAGTTCCTGCAGAAGAAATGACTCTCAGACTCCACAAAACACAAAATTTACCAAAGGTGAAAAAAGCCTCAGTGCTGCTGGTTGCATCTGACTTTGGATATTCAGACCTTTTATCTGAACATCTATCAGCTCATTGATACGTTTCCTGCACACGTAAAGAACCACAGTTCAGAATGATGCATGTGATGATATGAGGACCCATAAACAACAGTTTGACAGCATTTGGCTTCCCGTGCATGTTTTTTTCATTTGCAGCTGAATCATCCGGCTGAGTGCACCTCCGCACCTCATCGCGTGGGGCTGAGCAGCCCCTCACTGCTGTACAGTGAACTGGAAGATTTACTGAAGTAAAGATCTGACCTGAGATTATGAGGAGATCAGAGCGGAGTTCAAACGCAGCTTTGAAGCATTTGGTTCTGATGATGTGGTGAAGATGAGTCACCGCAGACGAAGCACAGTTAACAACATTGTTCAAGCATGAATTATTCTGCACAGCGTTTGTTAAATGCTATTCAGAACATGGTAGAAAAGTTTGCTTCTTCAAACCAAATAACAGTTAATGAATCATAAATCTGGCAGAACCAAAGAAGCATTTGGCTTTTTGTTATTTATGAGGAATCCAGCTGGACAGCCTCTGAGAAAAACTAATTAAAGCACTCTATGATTATACATTACACTCAAATGTGGACATTTAAGTAATTACTTAAAACATTTAGGGTTTGGACACATTAAAAGTGATCAAGTGAGTTTCTCCACAGTTAATGGCAGTTTTGAGTCCTGCAGCATTCCTGTCATCTGCAATGAAATCATAGGAGAAAATGAACTCGCCATCTTTGCTGAGGAAAAAGGGTTCGTTCTGCCACCAACAACACTTCCTGTATCAAAGCATCACGGCAGGGTCCTTACATTACAACATACAGCGCCTTGAGCCAACTGTTGTTGTGATTTGGTGCTATAATAAATAAAATTGAATTCTGTCTCTTTATAAGGGCTTAATAGGGCAAGAAAGCCTGCTCTGCTGGTAAGGAGGGAAGATTAGATTTAGTCTGTGGTGTAATCACAGCGAGTTGGAGACAAACTTGACTGCAAGAAACAATCAAAACCCTCCTTTCTTTTTCACGCTCGCGTCCTTCAGAAGACTCAGGATGTCTCGAAGGAGGCGCGTGTTATTAAAGGCTGTCGGGGAATCCTGATGAGGCTTGGTGGTTGTTGCTGGGGTGGGGGGTGATTAGGTTGTTACTTTGGCTATCATCCATCCATTCATCCATTTATTTTCTGGAGCCTAATCCAGCTGCCACAGTGCAAGAGGCAGGTAACACCCTGGACAGGCCACCAGCCACATCAGTCACTGTGCAAAGGTGAGAATGTAAATGTTAAATGGACTAGTTCTTATATAGCGCTTTTCTACTCAGTATGAGCACTCAAAGCGCTTATACAACCTGTTTTGCATTCACCCATGCACTCCCATTCATACAAGCACTTCCATTTTTATGAAGCTAAGTGCTTTTAATTACCTAACATTCACACGCATTCATACTCCGACAGAACGGTCGGAGAGCAACTTGGGGTTAAGTATCTTGCCCAAGGATACATTGGCATGTAGCCCAGAGTAGCAACTAGAGATCTTCTTATAGCACCTCCTGCCATCTGTGTGAAAGTTGTGAAGGTACCAGGCCAGATGAAAGTTAAAGACCCTCAGAAAAAGGTGCTGACTGAAGGTGAGTTCATCGTAGATGCCGCGCAAAGCTTTGCAACCTCTGGAAACCTCTGGAAACGTGTACATGTGTAATGTCACTGGGGGGGGGGGGGGGGGGGGGGGGTGGTGGAGTATGTCTTGTGCTGCTGTCAGTCTTTTAGCAAAGTTCCTTTCAGCCTCAGAAAAAACTTCTTTGTGGTTAAAAACTGTCACTCATTTACCCCCCCCCCCCCCCCCCCCCCCCCCCCCCCCCCCCCCCCCCCCCCCCCCCCCCCCCCCCCCCCCCCCCCCCCCCCCACACACAACACACACACACACACACGCTCTTTTCAGTATAAATGCAGTTTATACAACCTTAATTTAGGAAACCTCATATTAAAAAAAAACTTTTCCTCTTTTCAAAAAGCTTACAGAACTTGAACACAACATTTGAATGTATTGAGAAAAAAGTTCCAGTTTTTTTTATTCCTGTGCAGTTTTATTATTACAGAGACACAACAGGCCGCACAAACTCTGGAAACACTCAGAAATCCTCGAGAATCAAAACACACCAGTGGATTTGAAGGTGAACACTGGTACTTCTGCAGAAGTGTTTCAAACTTTCAAAAATCAATTTATAATGATTAAATAGAACAAGTTTGCATAAGTACGCTTCTCAACACGCAGGTACAAAAGTACA
Organism: Archocentrus centrarchus; assembly: GCF_007364275.1. Lineage (NCBI taxonomy): Eukaryota > Metazoa > Chordata > Actinopteri > Cichliformes > Cichlidae > Archocentrus > Archocentrus centrarchus. The sequence goes on along the minus strand of NC_044362.1, from coordinate 32,546,325 downwards.
AATACATCAATAAAAGTGAGTAATCTTCAAAAACTTGTATATATTAAGTTAAATGCACATAATGAAGCATTTACAGTATTTATAGCTTTCGGGAACGGGTAAAATTACCTGGATTTTCCTGTTCCTCATCTCAGTCTTCCTCACAGCATGATCCCGGTTGGAGGAAGTCTGATTTGGCTTCACCACTGACAGTCTGGAAGAAAATAATTCCCAGTGCGGTTATCTTACATCTTTAGGAGAAGTCTCAAAGAGCCACAGGAAATGTTTGTCTTCCTCATCCTGTTTAGGGACATTTGGAAATTTCAAGATGCTGGCAGAGAATCACAGCCGGCTCTTACGGTGCTGCAGCTCTGGGAAACGAGGAGGTGATCAATCCCGGGAACGTCGCCTCTGCTGATCAGTTACAGATTTCAGACACTTTTCTAATATTTCAGCTGTCAGGATTCAACATTGTCTTCTAATTTGTCTCCAAATGTGTTTAATTCTACCCTCGATCCTAACCTTCCCCAAACTAATTTTTATAAATAAAACATCTCACAGACCTTTCCTCGACGATCCGTCGACTCTCCTAAACTAAATCAAACTTTCACATCTTTTATAATAGATTTTTTTCTTACCACATACATTACACGGTGAAATTTAAACCAAAGATAATTATGTGAACAGAGGCATCAGTGAGTTTTTAAAACAATAAATAAGAAAAAATATACAAGAATTACTATAATGTACATCTGCAGTTTTTGGCCCCTTGGCTGCAAATCATGAATACTTCAGTGATGGATATTTTCCTGTGTAGCCACTGGTTTCCATTCATGTCTGACTGAGGTTTGATTTTTGTAATCAATCCCAGAAAAAAGCAGGGTTGAAAAATGAAGCCAACACAGTCGGACCAAACACTGCAGTTCCAGGTTCCAGTCGACCTCCGTACCATGTTAAAATACATATATATATATATATATATATGTGTGTGTGTGTGTGTGTGTATCCCACCCAGATGAGCAGTTGTAGCCCGCCTCTGGCCCTGTGACAGCTGGGAGAGTCTCCAGCCCAACTGCAACCTTCAATTAGATAAGCAGAAGAAGAAGATGGACGTATAACCCACTCATGTCACCATATAAAGGTTCACAGTTCTGGAGTTTGCTGTCTGCTGTTTGCTCACCTCTGCTAAATAAAGTCAGTGAGCAGGACCTCTCAACCATATTTGTGACTTTGGTGCTTTTTGGAGCTTTTTTAATGAAATCATCAGAAAAATAAGATAGCCTGTGGAGTATTTAATCATCCAGCTGTACTCTGTTTTTGGTGAATTTATATTTTAGTATTTTATATATTACCTATCACTAATTACCAATAGCAGGTATTTGTGTGATGCACACAGACGGTCTGCAGATAGCTGGTGGTGTTTCTCTTTTATGCACAGTTAATATGGATTTTGTTGCAGTGCTGCAGTCTCTGGATGTCTGAGAAAGTCCAACAAATGCATTTGAATTTCTGAAACAGGTAAGTGTGTGTTTGTGAACAGGCTGACTCATGCAGAGGTTACCCAATCACCGAGTGCTTCAGCAGCTCCTCGTCACTCAAGGCGAGGATCAGTCTTTCACTCGTGATCAGCACCCACGTGTCAGATCTCAAGAATCCTGACACAAAAGGTCAAATCCAGAATCTGAGGCGAGTTCAGGTTGGTCTGAGTCTGCAGACGAGCACTGAGCTCATTAAGTTCTCTTTGACTCTGACTGTGAAATCCTCAGGGGGCTTCAAGACCATCGCTACAGGGAGCGAGTGTTACTTAACCTCTGTCAGCGGCCGCAGATTAGAGGTCAAGGGTTGCTGAGACCGCATTGTCCAGACAGGTGATCAGCACCAACATCTCTGAGACAAATAAGAGGCAGAAGTGAGAGAATGCAGAGCGTGCAGCTCGAGAGGCGCATTAACAAGAAGCACGAGAGGAAAAACAAATCACTGCTTCATATTAACACAGAGAAAATCACCTGATTAAACAGCAGCAGCTGCCCTGCTCACTGGACTCAGTCAGACAGGAAATACTCACAGCAGCTTTTTTATATTTCTCAGTGAGTGATGATTTGATGAAATGAGAGAGTAATAGAGTAATAAATTTATTCCGATGCACACAGGATAGAATTGGGAGTTAGGATACTTGTCATCATTAATGACAGCTTAGACCTAAGAGGGTTAAACCTGTTTTGGTCTGTTAGTTGGAACTACTAGTTTTTTTAATTGACAAAATTCAATTAGCATAATTTCACTGAGTATATTTCATTATGATGCATGTCCTAATTAGAGTTTAAAAATGCAGCAAATAAAATGCTGTTAAAATGAAAGACTCTACACTTTAAGACCTCTATCTGAGCTCCAGATCAGCACCTACTGGTCGGTCCGCTCTGCACCCTTAACGGGTTTGGAAGCAAAGTCTTTCCTTCTTTATTCAGCAGTGGTTTGGATGGATTATGAAGTGATGCAAAAGCCTCAAAAATCCAACAAGACAGAATTGTTCATTCACTCAGATCCTCTGGAACCTGCAGCCTCCACACTGATGGTCAGTACAGCTGTTTATTAATCCACCCACACCCACACCTACACCACAGTTGAATCTGACACAATATAGGAGCAGATGTGTTAACAGCATTCTACTCTTTTCAGCTAGTATCTAAAAGGCAGTGTCCTAATGGTCCAGCATTGGCCCAAATTCATCACTGCTGGCATTTTGAAACACAGCCTCATTTGTTCCAAAGCTTACACTGGCTGGATCTGTAGTAACTCTGAGCCCAGATCAGTGTGTGAGTCAGAACCCTTAAAATTTCCCAAATCTGGCAGCTTTGCATGACCTCTGGTGCAAGAACCCACTCTCAGCTGTAGATATGCCAACATGTTTGGCTACCTTAACAGCCTTTTTTTGGAACTCATGCGGGATTAGGTAGCTACTGCATTCCAGCTTCACCTTATTCGACTTTCCGAGGATGAGATGTCAATGATAAATTTCCTCCTTCTTATAAACCTTATTATTTCTTCTTCTTCTTTTTTTCCCGTGGCCTCCTCACATTTTATTTCCACTCTTAAATGAGCTGCTGACAGTCACAGGATTGTACACCACATGCATCATTGTGGTTTTGGTATTGCACAAGTTTAAAACAAGCTCACAGCAATACAAAGACTCCACAGAGAAAACATTTCAGAAGCACCTTAGAAGCTGCCTGCATCTCACGAGGTTCTGATTAGAAGGATTCAGAAGCAGTTAAACTCTCTTCATGTAGCCTGCAAAAAAAAAAAAAACTACATCAGTGGTTTGCAAACATTTTGTGCCTGAAACTCAGCCAAACGCCTCTGAAATGTTCTTTTCATTGTACTGACGAAGGCACTTTTGAAAGCACAAAATGAAACACAGGTGTGTTTCAAAATGAAACACACCTGATTTTTACAGTAGCATTGACTTTACCAGCATCTCTTATCTGACACTTTTACCATCCATCCATCCATCCATTTTCTTCCACCTATTTGGGGCTGGGTTGCAGGGGCAGCAGTCTAAGCAGAGAAACCCAGACCTCCCTCTCCCCAACCACCTCCTCCAGCTCATCCGGAGGGACCCCAAGGTGTTCCCAGGCCAGCTGAGAGATATAATCTCTCCAGCGTGTCCTGGCTCTGCCCTGGGGCCTCCTCCCTGTATGCCTGGAACACCTCACCCAAGAGGCACTCAGAAGGCATCCTAGTCAGATGGCCGAACCTCCTCAACTGGCTCCTTTCCATGTGGAGGAGCAGCAGCTCTACTTTGAGCCCCTCCTGAATGGCTGCACTCCTCACCCTCTCTCTAAGGGAGAGGCCAGCCACCCTTCAGTATGGGTGCAGCTCGCTGAGGAAGCCAGTATGTGTTTGCTGATAGGTTAGAACTCCACTAACTGGTGCATTTATGGTCACTTCAGTCTCCAAAAAGCAGCGTGTTAGCAGCCAGAATGCTAATGTCCAAAATTCAGAGCCCAGAAACCAGTGGGTGATGTCCATCTTCTCTTACAGTTTATTGTTTATGATGTGCATCTGCAATGATCAGTGCCTGCAGGTACTGACATAATAAATTAAAAATTAATAAATAATGATACAGTTGGCACAAAAACTCAAAGCACGGCTGGACTTTCATTAAGCCACACCTTTTAAAAAAAAAATAAAAATGTAACATAAATATATAAATTAATACATCTGTAAAGTATAAATGTCTTCAGAGTTGTCTGATGTGAACTGTTGAGTCTTTGTAGACCAAGTTGCCTGAGTCCAAACTGAAGGTGGATCTGTGAGTCGGGTTTTCTGCTCTCCTGTCAGTCAGCAGCAGCAGTGGGCACCAAATTTGGAATGTGGGGCCTCGGACCCGAATCTGCAGGGGTCAAGGGTCATTTGGTGTGCTTTTAGTCGAAGGGAAAAAACCAAACACACACACATAAAGACAGATGTGAGGGTTGTGTTGTTAACCTATATCTGGAATGTTAATGTTTAACCATCTAGCTCATTACATGTTTACACAGCCTGCTGCTCCACACCAGCTCACAGAGGACAAAAAGGCTCCACAACCAGTTTGTTGGAAGTGTGACTATTTTCTTCTTTTGTGTGTTTGTCATTGCTGCTCTGTAAATGTTTTTGTGTAATATAAACCTTCCTCTGTATCTTTTGCACTTCCAGTGAACTTCCTGGTTTGGAAACTGTGAATTGTTTTGTATGTTTAAATATTTCACTCAGTGACAAATGATTCTCCTGGCTCGGTGTGATTATTATTATACGCTGTAGAACCAATAGTATATACATATTCATTTTTTGTCACTCACGCCGATCGTTTGCTCATGCAAACTGCTCGTGACTCCGATGTAGAAGGACAAAAGAAGTGCAAAACGTTACTTGATGTAACTCTAGTTCTCTGAACATGTGTTTAGCCGTCCAATGGCTTAAGCATCGTTGGTCCTACGTGGAACCTACAGACAGCTTTGAGGACCACTGTCTACATGTTGCAGCTGTTCACTGTCACCAGTGGTCAGTGTCACAAACAGCTTTTGCTTGTGCTGTTGTTGGTCCTGGAGCACAGAGCTGAAGTGCAGCAGAGTGTTAAAAACAGTGAAAACTGTTGATTGCAGCCACTGTCTGAGCTTCTCCTGCTCCTTTATTGATCTTTGAGGTTCCTCTGCACTCCTCTCTGATGACTTTTCTTGTCTACAGGCTGTTGGTCTTTTGGAGAACTGCATCTAAGCACATCTGCATACACAAAGAGACACAAACACAGTACTGTGAATGCTGCATAACAGGCCGCACCACTGGTTATGTTGTGTGGCCTGGCCTTAGTCTGTTCTGACCATGGCCACGCCTCTGGCCACTCATTGTCTATCACATCAGTAAAATTAATTGCATACACCAGCGACTCTTCAGCTGTGGAGGGGAGCCTTCTTGTGGGGCACAGAGCACCTGCAGGATGGGTATAGGACCAGCAGAAAAATCCAGTTACTAAGTTGAAGGAAGATGATGAAAATAAAAGTTTGCTGATGTCATAAACCTGCTTTTAAACCTTTCTGTTGTTAATGACTGATAAAAATTATGGCATGTTAGCCACAAATTTAGCTATAACCTTTTTTGGCTTCTGAATTCAATTCAATTCAGTTCAATTTTATTTATATAGCACCAAATCACAACAAACAGTCGCCTCAAGGTGCTTTGTATTGTGGGTAAAGACCCTACAATAATACAGAGAAAAGCCAACAGTCTACCCCCTATGAGGAGCACTTGGTGACAGTGGGAAGGAAAAACTCCCTTTAACAGGAAGAAACCTCCATCAGAACCAGGCTCAGGGAGGGGGGGTCATCTGCTGAGGAGGGGGGGGGGGGGGGGGGGGGGGAGACAGAGATTAATAATAATTAATGATTAAATACAGAGTGAAGTATAAAAGTGTAAAAAGAGGTGAATGAAAAGAAACAGTGCATTATGGGAACCCCCCCCCCCTCCCAGCCTAGGCCTATAGCAGCATAACTAAGGGAGGTTCAGGGTCACCTGATCCAGCCCTAACTATAAGCTTGATCATAAAGCAAAGTTTGAAGCCTAATCTTAAAAACAGAGAGGGTGTCTGTCTCCTGAATCCAAGCTGGGAGCTGGTTCCACAGAAGAACCTGTAGTTCAAAGCAACATCTTCAATTAAGTCAAGAAATCATCAAAAAGTGCAGTTCTTCAAACGGCCACCTGACGCTGCCCCAAAACTGAAGATTATTTTTGACCGTGTCCATCTTTTGATACAGTCTATGTAGCTCACACTGTATGTTCAAATTTAGATTTTATCCGATTTTTTAAAGTCTGGCTCAAAAACTCAGACCCAGAGTTCCTTCTTGATTTAAACAGGTTTCAGCTCCCTTCAGTGTTGATGCAGTTGCTCAACTGTTTAAGAGTTAAAGCCTAACTTTAACGGGACCAGCTCCTCTGTGCTCCTGCGGTTTTTACCTCTCCGGTCCCTGAGCTCCGGACTCTCCGTGCTGACAGCAGGAGGAGTCAGAGAGACAGCGGGGCCGCAGCTCCAGGAGGAGGAGGAGGAGGAGGAGGAGGTGGAGGGAGGTGCTTGGTGGGGGGGGTGGAGCTTCAGTATTATTGTCCACCGGTCTGAGTGACTGGCTGGCCGAGTGAGCGTCTCTAAAGTTTGACCGGTGTGTCGTTTAGTCGCATAACCTGCACCCTCTCACTGCCGATCAAACAAACCGACCACCGAACTTCACGGAGCAAAAAGTGACCCCGGACACGCAGCGGGGACGCGCGGAGGACACGGAGAGGGCTCCGGGAGGAGAAGCCCCCAAAGTTTTGTGTTAAAGGACTCTGTGCTGGATGAGTAACCCAGGAAACAAAAGAGTACATTTACTACTGTAGCGCCACACTGACTGACTGACTCTGTGAGTGTCCTCCGTCCTGCACACTCTCAGGAGGAAGATGATGCACTGAAACTTTTGGATCTGCTGCCTTCGTCTTTCTGGGTTTTTGTTGGGAATCCCACTAACAACACATGAGTGGGATTGACCGGACGCGCGGGTTCCATACAGTAAATCCCCGGGGATTAAAATAACGAGGGCAATGGATAATTTCTTCACGGAGGTAAGAAGACGCCGCTTCATTCGTGCAGCATGAAGCGCCTCTTCCATATGCTGCACTGTGAACGCTTTGATTCTAGTCCTGCAAACTTTAGGAAGCATAAAACAAGGAAACATCTCCAAAGATGTGCAGCTCACGCTCAGCAGTTAGCCCCTAAATCTCTTTGGGAAGATGCAAATACTATAAGGTGCAATAAAGTGAGCGTAAACTTATCATTGAGTGCAGAAGTAATGGTAACATAGGCTACTTTAATATGGAGATCGTGCACCGTGAAGTCGAGATAAACTCCGTGGAGTTCCTACTCATGTCATAAAGAGGCCATAAAATACTTTTAAACTCATCAAACACACTTATACACTCAATATCAAAGGTGCATCACTGACACATGGTCAGAGTGGGTGGGGTGGGGGGGCCGGACTGGTCCCGGTGGTCCTTTGGTATTTCCGCACCGCTTTTCTGGTTTCCTCCAACAGAAATTGTCTTGTAAAGCTATCGATAGAAGTCTAAACCTGTGGGGGGGCTGCAGACAGCCACTGGTTGAATGGATGGAGGATGTTTGCAGGCTGGTATCAGAGTACCAGGACTCATGTCTGAAAAGCTGCTTGAGTGTAATCACCACTGAGGTTTGACCACGCTGAAGCATTTATTTCCAGTTTATGTTGAGTTTTTACTCTTTATTCAAGAAAAACCATTTTCAAACAAAAATATCAGTTTTCATCAAACCATGAGCTTAAACAAATATCTGGTTAATTAAAAAGTTAATTGATGAAGTATTCCAGGTAGTATTTTAGGTAAAAAATAATGAACTTGTTACAGCCTCTCACTTATTTGGACCGTCTCCCTGTCTTTGCCTCACGCTCTTTGGGAGTAATCATCAGCTGGTGAGCCTTTCTTGCAATAATTCAATAAATAACAAATAAAATATTTGTGGATCTAACTGATGGGTGGGCTCTGTAACCTGGTAACTGGGCTCAGGTGTGTTTATCAGGGTGTGTGAGTCTGTGGGTGTGTAACAACCTGAGATGTGACTCACGGCTGTTCATTGTGATATGATTGCAACATCAGTGCTCACTCAGGCCTTGCTGTGATGACGTTGGGCAGGTAACAGTGGTATCACCTGAGTCATGCCTGAATATTTTCTCTTTTCCTTTTGGAAGCCTTCAGGAAAGCTGTCGTCGCTGCGGCCGCTTTCACTGACTCACTTCAGACATTTAAAACCGGTTTCTCTTCAGGCAGCGGCCTTAAAGGCAGTTATAAAACTCTGCTTCCTTGTTCAAAGATCATCTGCTTTCCCATTGGTGCTTGTGAATTTTCAAAATCCAGCCTTGGCAGTATGAAAGGTCAAAGGTCAGGGGACTCACTGAGCTCATAGGTGCACGTGCGAGGCTGAGTAAAGCAAACGCTGTGACGCTGTGCCGGTCACATGACGAGTGTGCGGTACTGCATCTAGCGTGCAGCTCTGTGTGGAAGTCTGAGAGGGAATCATTCCGGGTGCCAGAAGCAGGCAGGCGCGCTCAGTGGTCTCAAATATCGGCCGGCCTGCCTGCCTGTGTATCTGCCAGCTAATCGCAGCTGAAACAAAGAGGCCAGTCTTTATGGAAAAGGGCATTTGTGAAGGAAGTGAAGCAGCTTCAGCCGTCGCGTACGGAGGCCGACAGTTTGAGGAGACAGGAATGTGAACTGGGAAGGAAACTGGAGTGTTTACGCTGAGTTTACATGAGAGACCCGCAGTCAAAGGATGGATACCCAAAGACACACTGTTAATAAAGGGCATCAAACCTTCAACCGTTTTTCTGTGAAAGGAAGCCCGGTTAACTTCTTTAGTAAATTCACAGTGTTAAAGGATCTAAATGGCAAAAACTCCCAAAGCATCATGGGAAGTTAATGCTTTTTTTTCTAGTATTATCTCAGGATGTCAGGTTTAATCCTGACTCGGAGGATTCTGTAATATTTACCATATTCTTAGGCAATAGAATAGAATGCCTTTATTGTCATTATACAGGATGTACAATGAGATTGGAGGGCCACTCCTGTTCAGTGCCATGTAACAGAAAATCAAACTCTCTAAAATAAAAATATTATAATCTAGTATGATCAATATAATCAAGAGATATACAGAAATAAACAATGTGTAAAATATACAAAAAATAGAATGTATAAAAATATATACATACATGAGTAATATATACATAATGAGTCTAGATTATTTTTCCAATATTCCATAATTATCTGCTTTAATCCTGAGTGTAATTCTCAGTTATTCCTCTGAAGTCATAAGAAAGCCCATCAAGTTTGAAATGTTTTGGTTTAATTTTGGAATTTTCACAGTTTTAAGTCTAAAATTGTAATTTTATAATATTTTGAGTGAATATTTTAAATTTACTCCAGTTTAAATGAGATGTTTTTGTTTTTAATCAAAGGTTTTTACATTTATATAACTTCATCTACATTTTCTTAATATTGAATCTTCACTGTCAGATTCCTGTTTGTGTTTTACTCACTTTAGATTAATTCACAGTTACGCTGCAGTAGCGAACAGGACCGTCCACTTAAACTTGCCGGGTGTCCTGAGGAGGACGGAGACTTTTCAAAGCGTTCAAACAGTGTGGCTGACGGGCTGAAGTGAGAGTATTAAATGTAAAAGGCTTTGGTGTGTCATTTTCAGCTCTGATGTCTGTCGTCTTTAAGCTGATTGTGGTTCAAAGTGTTTGAGGAGCAGCGGGAAGAAGAGAAACCTTTCTGTTAACATCTGTTAGTATAATTTATGGTTTATCCATCAAGTTCTGGACATTTATCATCCTCAGAAAAGCTCATCCAGCTTCTTAAATGAAATGTTTTGCCTCTGAGCTACAGGAGAGCGCGTTGTCCTGAGCATCAGAGACTCGAGCGCGTCGACAGTGACACATCCTTCAGCATCTCTAATTACTGCGCTGCAGCCAAAACAGTCTCAGTCCAGCTGCTATAAATAGAGCCTAACCACAAATCCAGACTGCACATTTTCATCGCTTGGTCATTTTCTTGAAACAGGAATCGGTTTTCCAGTCCAGCAGCAATCAGTGATTTTTATATCGCGGGCAGGTTTGAGTTTCATGGGGAGAAAAGCTGCTAAACATAGAAAACACGGAAACTTATGTGGACAGGTCAGCAGAGTGTGAGGTTTAATGTCACTAATATATTCCTTGGATTCAGCAGAGCAATCTGGTGCTTATCTTTTTAATGTTTAAACAGTTTTTGGTTGGATGAGGTCTCTCATCTCCAAATATGAGAAACTTTGATGGTGTTTTGAGTAGAAAAATATCTGAAGAGGCGTTTTTGAAACTCTGCTCTGCAGCTGCTGCAGGCAGGACGAGGCAGAGTTCATTCAGGTTTCACTGACCTACACCCCCGAGGCAGAAAATAACCCTGATAGGTGGGTGTCGGTGATAGGCTAATATCCAGTTTTGCTGTATCCAATAAACAGCCAGCAGAGGATCACTTTCTTTTCTGAGGACCTGCAGTGTGTGTTTGGGTGTGTGTTGACACAGTGCAGTTACTGAGTTCAGACGGTTAGAAGGTTTGTTTTTATTTGAACTGTGGGCGTGGAGCGAGCTGAGCCTCACCTGTGCACCAATCAGACGGCGGCTGTGCCTCAGACGTGTGTTTGCAGTGATCGCAGCGTAAACGAATATCAGTCAGCCTCCTGAAGGCAGTAATGATAGAAAGGTGGAACCTTTAGCTGAGTTTGACATGCAGAGTAAGAACTGCTGTGTGGATTCAGATTAAAAACGCATTACAACAACTCATAAAATCATATTTCTCCTGTGTTTATAGATACAGTCATGCCTTCATGAGGCCCCTTGGCTGCCTTTGGCTTAAAGGACAGAAACAGTGCAGACGCGTGCATCATCACTCGCTGCTGCCAAGTGTATATGAACATTTGCATTTTGACTTTGAACTTTATCATTTTGTCCATATGGTGTAAATTTTGAATATAAATGGCCAGCATCAACATGTGTATTCAAGTTTAGGGTTTCCAGCAGAAAGGCTGCCACATGCTTCATATACATGACGCCTGTCCTGTGCGTCATTGTGGTTCAGAAGCATGTGGTCATGAAGAAATTGCACAAAGTCATAATGTGGATGCTGTAATGTTCTAAAATACAGCTTCCTGTCTCCGTGTATCTGTTTTTCTTACCTACTTCTTGGAATTTCTTTTACCACTTATGGGAACCAAATATGGGAACTTCACTGACCTTTATTTTCTCCATGAAAATGAAAGATTTTGCAGACGGTCCTGTCACGGCCTCCAACAACACCAATGTTGAACCTGAAAGTATTTCTGTGAGTGCCTGACACAGGATTAACCCTGTTCACATACAGTGATGAATGATTCAGTGACTGTAAATGAATTAGTGAATATAAGTGCTGAACCGCTCTGTAATAATGGCTAAAAATGAACATTAGGCTACTCGGATCCATTAGCCAGCGTAATGGTTGTAGCTTCTGTTTATAGAAATAAGCATATTTAAAACATCCCCCAGTGCTCAGGTGAGCAGCAGGTATTGTAGTTTGGAGGAAATCCTGGTTGGGTTTTCCAGATGAGCCGCTTTAAAATGCTGTAAACTCCACAGTTTCACTTCACCCTGTACTAACATGATTTTTATTTTTTTTTTTTCAAACCCGTCTCAGTGGGTCAGAAATTCCTGTGTTCATATGCTGATGGGAATATATAAACATCCATGTTGGCAGCGCTCCGTTCCATTTAAACGCCATGTTGTTGGAATTCTGGAAGACGAATGAGCCATTAGGGGTGGCTGCATCTTTGGCAGCCTGAGCTCAGAGTTGGAGACGAAGTTTAAACTCTGCTGAAAGATTTTACTTCAGCATTGTAGTAAAATCACATGGACGGACTTCCAAAATCAACCTGTGAGAATCGGGTCCCTGCGCTCGTTAACCCGGTTTTCTAGAGTCCAAACGAGCTCTGAAAGGCTTTTCATTCTTTGAGCCACTTTTATTTCTTCTCCTCCCTCCGGCTCAGCCGCCTGCATTTCCCATTAAAACCATTAAAAGTAACAGCGCAATCATAGATGTTAATAGGCTCACCACAACAAGCAAAGGCCCTGCCCATTTTATACTGCTGCATTTTAATGATGATTTCAACCAGAAGGGTCAAACTGCTCCCCCCCGTTTCTCCTTCGCTTATTAAAGCTGAAACGTGACACCTGTGGAGCCGTCAGAAGGAACTGGAAGGAATTTAAACGGCGGGCAGATTTGTCATTTTCACCCCCACCCCCACCCAGTCCATGTTGTCCGTGTCAGACAACTGCTGTACGCACAGCTGAATTCCTGCTCAGCCTGCAGGAGTTTCATTTGGTCATCTTAACAAGTGACCAATCAGAGTTTGAGGAATTCAAAACACACATAGTGACACACCCCCACGGTCACTCCCAGCAGGGTTCATCACCAGACTCGTGTGGACACCCAAACAGTGGAACTGAGCTTGAAGTCTAATTGTTGGTCCTGGAAAACAAACTGTTGCAGTAAAAGTGAAGAACATCTATGTTTAATATGTTACGGCGCTAAAATTTCCCTTCATTCGAACTGCAAAGCCAAGATTTAAGCAGACAAACGTGAATCTGTGTATTTCTGGTGTAAATGTGTGTGTTTGGAGCTGAAGCCGAACTTTCAGTGTGGTGGTCTCGCTTCCTCGTCTGCAGCCTTCTAATTATGTGTGGAACAAAAAATATTCTTTTCCACAGTTACATATACAGTAAGGAGGGCTGGTATTCTATTTCCTACGTCATTTTATTAAAAAAGGAGTCGAGCTTTACTTCTGGCTCACTGAGTCCTTTTTACCCTTGTGCTAAAATAACACCTTCTCGAGCCGGGAAACACTCTGGATACGAGCCAGAGGCGCCTGATCCTAAACTGGTTTCACTGGTCTCGACTGACTGCGTGTAGGGCAGAGGGGCAGCAGCGACTGTGGGAAATCAGGCTCATACCCGGGCCCAGACAGGAAACCTGTTTATTTTTATTCCCTCCACCGACCGCGGCACTGAGTGCGTTCCAAAACTTTCATTTAAGCTGATCATTTTAATGAGCGGCTCAGCAGGCTGGTGGAGAAACAAAAAGCTCTACAATGGGCACTTTGGAACCGCAGGAACGTTTCTCATTGTGCTCATAACTCTTGGAGAAAGGCTTAGGGTTTTTTTGTGTGTGTGTGTTGCCACAGTGCAGGAACCAGGAACAGTCAAAGCTCTTAAAGCCCTGATTTGGGGGTTCTTTCCAAGGTCAGTTCTCTTCAGCACCAGGGGAACCTTTCAGTGAAACGCTAAGGGATTGATCTAGATAACTGGGATATTTAAGCATCAGAAACAGCTGCTTATGAAAATGGAAGAAGGCATGGACCGACAGTGATGATGGCCTTTTCATGAGTTATCTTGGAGGTGATGCAGAGCCATGAACACTCAAATAAAACTATGCTCACAAGCTGAAAGCACCAACATAGCTGACTGAGTCTTTCCGTGTGATCAGATTAGCGATTCACCTTCTGAGGGATTGGTTCTGCTCCGGCCTTTTTCCCTCATATTTGCATCTTGTCTCAGTTTGTAGGTTAATGTCTGATCTAGTGTGTGTAGGCCTGTGTTCCTGTAATCAGGAGAACCTCACTAAGGTTAGCCTTTACATGGTTCAGAGGAGGACGAGGTAACGGCTGATCTCGCACATATGTTCCGACTGCAAACGCATCAGATGGAGGATCAGGATTCGAGGATTAGCGCTAAGGTTGTCTTTGTTTGTCTTTTCATTTCATAAAGTCTTTAATCTCTTTGAACCTATGTGAGAACACTCAGCTTTAGCTGTTAGTGTTATTCTCTTTAATAAAATGCACGCATACTGTATTTTTCAGACTATAAGTCGCACCAGCCAAAAAATGCATAATAAAGAAGAAAAAAATATATATAAGTTGCACTGGACTATAAGTCGCATTTTTGGGGGGAAATTTATTTGATAAAATCCAAGCCCAAGAACAGACATTTCATCTTAAAAGGCAATTTAGAATAATAATGGATTAAAGAACAGGCCGGACAGGGTTACGCCTACGGTATGCTAACGTAACACATTCAGCTACATGATGCATAGACTACGAACTGAGATGTTAACGTAACATTAACAGTTATTCAGATAACCACAGCATAAAGAACATACTAACAAGTTCACCAAACCATCAATCCATTGAATTCTTCATCCTGGGTGTCACTTCTAAACCACTCTGCACACTCCTTACGTAGACGAAGCGCCTCTTCTTCCTCTTCTGTGTCGCTTTCGTCAGACTTGTCGTCAGTTGCAGTTCAAATTATTCCGGCCTTTCTGAATCCCGACAGGATGGTTTCGGTTGTCGCTGAAGCCCACGCTTTGTTGATCCATCCGATGACTTCCAGGAAAGTTGGGTGGCGCATTCTCCTGGTTGCCGTGAAGCTGTGCTGTCCATCCATCATCCACTGCGCCCACAGGTTACGCAAGACTGCCTTAAAGCTCCGGTTCACGGACATGTCAAGTGTCTGAGTATTTTGGTTAATGTGTTAATAATTTCAAATATAAGTCGCTCCAGAGTATAGGTCACACCCCCGGCCAAACTATGAAAAAAAGTGCGACTCATAGTCCGGAAAATACGGTAGCTTGAATGGTGAAATGAAAAGTGTTGTTTTAACAGAAAAATGGAATTGGGCTCCTGGTTGTGGCTCCGTGGTGAACACGTTTGCCTAACACGTGGAAGATTCCCGATTTGAGGCTCGGAGGAGATATAAATCCCGGGGAGCTTTGCATTAGGAAGGACATCTGGCTAAAAATATGTTAAGTATGTGTTGAAAAACTTAATTTGTGCTCTGTTTCTTCACCTCCCTCTCCCTTTGTTCTTCCCTCTTCTTTCCTCTTCTGACTTTCTATGAACTCTTGATTTCCTGCCGGGTAGTTCTACACATTCCTCTGGATCCTAACACTTCCTAACCTCTCACTCAGTCCAACTCCCTCCACATGTGTATGTTTTATTGCGCACAGAGGTCTGCGCAGCTCAACTCATTATGAGTTTATATATACATAAACTAATTTAAATTTTAGATTCTGATATTTTAATTTTTGAAGTAACTGCAATCTGACGCTCACAATAACCTCGAACATAACCAATCTTCACTCCCTCAGGCATGAAATGCATTTGTGTTCAAAGAACGAAGCTGTGAAATAAACTGTGGGAAAATTCAGAGGATTCATCCTAAAGTTTTCCTAAACTTTTCATTTAAATATTACCTTTAAAAAATATAGACTATATGGGAAAGATGGAGTTAGCCAGCATGATGAAAACCGCTGGTTTCTGGGATTTTGGCAGTATGGCTGCAATGCTAACTGGTGGTAAGTGACCAGCTTATAAAATATTAGAATTTCAGTCATGAAAACTGGAGCACAAACTTGTACCACACAATAAGCCATATTACTATTTAGTTTATGACATATTTTAATTGGTCTGTAAAGCACTAACTGCACAAACAGTTAGAGCTCGTGGCTACAACTGACTCTGTCAACCTGTCAGGCCGTGTCTCTGCTAATGCAAACTTTAAGTCTTAACACAATGTAAGCATGTGAGTTATAACTAAAGTACCACAGTACAGTTGTCACCAATGGGAGAGACTATCTATAGAGACCAGTCTGTAAGGTCGGAGAGGGATTTGGCTCTTTCGGAGCTGGTTTCATCCTTTTAGACGTGATTTGTTTTTTGTATTTTTGCATGTTTAAAACATATACAAAAAAGTTTTGGTCAGGGAGGCCAAACCCTTCATTTTTACTGTAGACTTAAAACATTTGACATCAAAAAATCAAAAGACCAAAGTTCCAGCTTTTATTTCCAGGTGTTTGCATCTGGATCAGTTCAGAAGACCGCACCTTTTGTTTGAACCCACCCAGTTTTCTTGTGAGCTAAAGTATTGCACCATGTGACTGACAGGTGTGTTTTGCTGCCCAGGTGTGTCCTGTTACATTGATTATTCAAACAATAAATAGCACTGAATGTCTGCGCTCAGGTACAGGTTTGGGCTCCGCCTGTGCAGACTGTGCGTTTATAATCAGAGGAGGAACCAACATGAAACCAGAGAGCTGTCTGATTCTCCATCTTCTCTCAGCTTCACAGCTGCTTGTTTTTCACCCACAATCAGAGCCATGAACAAACTTTAGCCAGAACAACCGTTTGGACTGTCCGGAAGAAGAAAGTCATCACCAATGTACTCTGTAACAGATGTGGAACAGGTAGACCGAGGAAAACAACAGACGCTGATGACAGAAACATTGTAAGTGCTGTAAAGAAAGACCCTAAAACAGCTGTTAGTGACCTCACCAACAACCTCCAGAGGGCAGGAGTGAAGGTATCACAGTCTACTGTTCACAGAAGGCTTCACCAGAAGATGCAAAGCACTAATTAGCAAGAAGAACAGGAAGTCCAAGCTGGAGTTTTCAGCTTCAGAGACAAGCCTCGGGAATTCTGGGACAAAGTTTGATGGATTAATGAGACAAGACGAACTGTTACCATGGTGATGGAAAGGCTAAAGTTTGGAGAAAGAAAGGATCTCCTCATGATCCCAAACATACCTGTACCGATGATGTCACCATGATGTCAGCAGTGCGATGAACTCGGAAATCCACGGAAACATTTTGTCTGTCAGTTGAAAGAAAGATGCACCCAAACGGAGCCTTCATCACGCAGCAGGATAATGACCCAAAACTACAGAGGAGCTCATCAGGGGCAGGAAGTGGAAGGTCTTAGACCGGCCTAGTTAATCTCCAGACTTAAACCTATCGAGCATTTTACCTGCTGAAGAGGAGACTGAATGGAGTACCCCCCCAAACAAACAACAACAACTGAAAGAGGCTGCAGTGAAAGCTGGAAAAGCACCAAAGAAGAAGAATGCAAAAGTTCAGTGATGTCAGTGGGTCACAGGCTTAATGCAGTTATTGCAAGCAAACTAAACATTAAGTCTTACTCTTCTCTTTTTTTAAGTTTATCTGTTCCAGTACTTCTGCTCACCAGAAAGATGGGCGGCTTCAGGTCAAAGGTGCTTCTTCTGAACTGCGTATCAGATCCAGGTGGAAATACCTGGAAATAAAAGCTCAGATTTTGAACTTTTGTCTGTTTTTTGTTGTGTTTTTTATATCAAACCTGAATGTTTCCAGTCTAGAGCAGAAATGAAGGGTCTGACCTCACAGTTCCAAAACATTTGGAGGGGAAATGAGAAAATGAGGAAGGCGGTTTATTAGTAATGAACTCTCAAATGAACATTTAACTGTAACTTGAGGTCCTCTTACTGTGTTTTTCTAGATATATTTAGGTTCAGCTTGTGGACTTTGCTGTTACCTGACCGCTTCATGACCTCATCATCGTGTAATAAATCAAACTCCATTAAGATGATTTTGAAACCATCACTTCTCTGGTGTATCGTGTCTACACCTATTTCCCCTTTACATCACACTGATGTGCAGACTTACTGTACCGCTCTGCAGCCACACAGGAACCTGCACATCTCTGCATGAGAGGTCATTTCTCGGTTGAGCGGCTGCAGAGGCAATATTTCCAAAAAATCCAGTAAAATGAGTTTTAGTCTGAGATGCTCTGTTGACGCTAATCCCTCAGCATCCTGCTGAGTTGTGGTTCCCCGCTGATGAAATGGTCAATTAAAAGCAGGAATGGAAGACTGTAGCTGTGACCCCTCTGACTTATCCTCAGTGATGCTGCAGGGAGAGGCTTTTGAGTTTGGCTCTTTCAGACCTTTCCACACTGTCTGTGTGCTTATTCCAGGATTCAGGAATCAAGATCAATTTTTTGGGGAGGTATTTTTTTTTTTTTTTTTTAATATAGAATTTTTTTGTCTGGAATAATTTAAGTTGCCACAAATCAGGTTGCAGATAAACACGAATAGTAAAATGCACTTTAGAAATTTTTTTTTTTCCTCCTTGAAGGGCGGAGCGAATGAGCTCGGAGGAAAGCGCGTCTGCAGGCAGGTGTTGGTCAGTGTAACTGTTTCGACCTTTCAAAGGTCAGAAATTAGTATTGAGAGTAGAACCAGCAGCATTTTAAAGGTGAGTAGATATTTTTAAATCTGCTCCAGGTTCCTTGAATGGAAAATAATGACATTATTTTGATGTGATCGGGTGCATTGCAAAAATCAGGAAGGTGCTTTTGGAAAAACTGTGAGCATAAAAACTAAAATATTTAAACCTTAAACCTGACCCACAATGTTCATCCCAGCCCAGCGCAATGTTTTATTTAAGTTTTCTACCTCCTCTTTCTCTTTATTTTGACAGATCAAAAATGCGCTCATACTAACTGATCAAATATTCTGTCACGGTGCTTTTGTTAAGCTCATGGCTTCACTCAGAATGGGCCTGATAAACATGGTTGTTTAACTTGAGACTTTTTTTTCCCATCTGAACGTCACAGTTCAAGTACACAGGATACAGAAACAGAAGCACGAGCAGATATGATCAGGGTTCATTTGAGGTCAGAGTGTTCCCATAATGAGGAAGCCTCCTCTGACTTTAGTTTTGCCAGTAAAGCCATCAACGCTCTAAACACATCGGGACTTTTGCAGATACACAAATGCAGACCAGAGGGGGAGGAGCAAGCTCAGCTCCTTATTACTTATAAAAGTCAGTCCTGATCTAAAGTCGGAGTTACCCCCGTGTTGCTGTGACTGTGAGTTGATGTTGAGAAACTCTGGAACAGCCTGAACTACTCCTTTGGTTTAGTTTAGGTTTAATGGTTCTCAGAAAAGGACCTCTGACACCTTGGAGCTGATCTGACAGTTACTCTAACATGACGTCCTCTGCAGTTTGTGATTGGCGGGTATGTGGAGGGAAGAGGGGATGCAGGTGTTTGATAGTGAGAAGCAATAGAAACACTCTTTGCATGTTTACAAGCAGAAAAACACTGTGATTGGCTTCAGGAAACACTTTCAGTCCTGAAGAATATCCTGTTTCTCTCTGCTCTGCAGCTTTGTGCTCTCTGCATCACTAAAGACACTGCTCCAGTCTGGCTCTTTGACAGGCCTCAGTTGTGGAAGAAGGAAACAACTTGAAATAAATTGACTTCACAAACTTGATTTCTAATGACAGCAGATTCATTTTGTACAAAAATGAATTCAGTTCAATTCAGTTTTATTTATATAACACCAAATCACAACAGTCGCCTCGAGGCGCGATATCACAACTTTTCATTAACCTGAGTGCTTCAGAGCAAACCTTTCAGCCTCTCGCTGACACACTCAACCTTACATGAAGTTTTAGTGAGCGGAACATTAACTGAACCAATCGAAAAGCCCCTGATTTCAATTTGTTTTGAAGGAAACAAACTGATTTTCTGAATTCTGCAGTTGCTTCTTTCAGGCGGATGCTGGTTATTGTCTTGGACGTCTTTGATAAACACAGTTCTGTTTCAGATCAGATCTGAGAGAAGAGGAGGAGGAGGAGGAGGGTTATCTGATCCTGGACTGTGCTGAATGCAGCTTCCTGGAAACCCCCATTCACACAAGCACACTCACACACGACACGACACAACACAACACAACACAAGTGGAGGCTAGGCACAACCCAAAAAACCAAACATCCATTTCCACTAATTGGCTTCTTCTCATGCGATCCTGTTACCTTGTGAGAGTGCAGGTCCTCTCCACAGAGGGCTACTCAAAGTCCTCGTGCATCATGCTATTTTTATTTGTGCTGTTGAAGAACACTAAAACGTTGGCTCGTTAAGGATCTGATTGATTTTTTTTTTTTTTTTTCTATGCAGCATGGAGTCTAAAAGGCAGTCACTGTAGCTCTTTCCTTCGACCTTATATTTACTCCTGGTTCTGGAAATCCATTAAGGGTTATTGCAGCTTCAGTGGTCAAGATAACCTTTGGATTAATATTCTTATAGTATGCTCTGCTGACAGTAAAGTATGGGTACTCCCAGTGATGGGATGTAACTCAAGTTACATATGTTCCTGATGTTTCTGTTTTGGAAACCAACAGTCCTCTGCATCTGTCAGAATAAAGGTCATTTTCAGATTCATGCTGTGAACAGAAATACATGGTTACATAATGATGTTGAAGCACTGTCTAAAAATAAAGGTTAGAAGCTCCTCGATACCTCGATTACCCTCACAGTAAGGTAATCAAGGTAAAGCAGGAGCTTGGACATGGTTCATGTTCAGGTCCCAGGGTACCAAACATTGTCGTTCTGCCAGATGCTGCTGGTGTTGCAGAGAGATTCACAAGGTTTTTATTACCTCAGTACCTTGATGCACTGGCCATAGCAATATTAGATTATGTCAGGTAACGGCCCACTGTGGACACGTGACTGAGTAATTGTTCTTAGACTTTTTTCTAGTCTGCAGGAGTCCACTTGGAGGAAGCATATGTAGTTGGTACCCTTGCAGTGTAGTGCCCACAACAAAGTGGCAGGCTCACAGACGTCTATGCAGAGCCTTGTGTTCACCTTCAAATTATTGAATTTATGTGACAACTTTGCAGAAGCTACAACACCAAAATCACTTTAGCTTCAGAAACAGGTTTGGGTTGTAATTGTACTCTTTTCAAATTCAAACCCTGTATGCTGGAAAACGCTACGTGACACCCTGACAGCTTTTGATCATCTTCATCACTTTATGGAATTTAGCTCTGATGTCACATTGGGGAGTTTCACAGTGAGTATACAGGAAACTAGTCTGTTAATGAGTGCTTTAGTTTTGAAGTTGGTATTTTCATTACAGAGCGGTTTAATGCAGGAATTTGCAAGTCTGAGTAACACAGTAACATTTGATCTCATCTTAAAATACCCGCAGAACTGGTTACTAATTCATACTGTTGTGCCAATGATGGTTCTTTGCTTTATCCACAAGTAAGCACATGAATCATTAAATAGATTCGCCTCACTTACTCTGAATGAAACCTGAATGATGTTCATCTACCCGCCATGCTCGCCCTCCCTGTCAGTATCAGTCTGTCTCCTGTTTAATGTTTCTTTCTGACAGCCGGGGCTGATGTCAGGAAAGAGGAAGGGGGGGGGGGTTAAGGATGACAATATGGAGCACAAAGTCTCCAGAGCGATGTTTCCTGACCACACATGAAAGGTGAAATTGAGCGAAATTGGTCTGAAAAATGAAAGTTTTTGTATGGAGAGAGTTGTACTGACAGCAATGGTTGAGTAAAAAATAATAAAGGTTAATATTGTAAACTGCCAGCACAGACTCATTCTCCTGTTCACCTGGGTGCGTTACACAGCTGCCCGTGGGTAGAGCGGGTTGTCTCCCAATCAGCAGTCCTGAGCTGATTGTTGTAGTGTCCTTGGTCGAGATACCGAACCCTAAATTATCCCTGATGCATCTCTGAGTGTTTTCATAATGGATAAAAAGTGTATAGAAGGAGGTGCTGCATGAAAGTGTGTGACTGGGTGAATGTACTCAGTACCAGTCTACTGACATTTATTTACCACACTGTAGTCACGAGGATGAGGCAGCATGGCTGAGACGCCCTTCAGGAGCTCTTAACCATTAAAAGTCTTTTTTCTTCTACTTCTAGTGACAACCATGGTCAGAGGCAATTGAATGGAGGCTGAGATGAGATTGTGTCTCCTGTTTAAAGTACTCAAGTCAGTGTTCACTGAGCTTTGTGATAGAAGAAGTTCAGAGAAATCAGAATCAGAATCAGAATCAGAATACTTTATTGATCCCAGAGGGAAATTTCTGTTGTTACAGCTGCAACCGTTTCATTTAGACGAGTAAACCAAAAACACAATAACATACACTAAGGCATAAAAATATAAAGACTAAAGAGATAATTTGACTATAAACACATCTAAATCTATACACATATGAAACTTGAGTGCAAAAAAAAAAAAATTTTTTTTAAATAGGTGTCATTATATATATATATATATGCACAGTCCTTTTTGTACAATGTAGATAGTGTATGTACAATGTATGTGGAAATTTAAACAATTTTATGTACAATTGAATACTGATAAATGAATGACACTGATGAACCACAATGTCACCTATTAAGGGAGGAGTTCTAGAGTCTGATGGCCACAGGTAGAAATGACCTCCTGTGGCGCTCTGTGGTGCATTTTGGTGGGATGAGTCTTGCACTGAATGTGCTCCTGTGTCCCATCACTGTGTTGTAGAGTGGGTGGGAGCCATTGTTCATAATGGCCTGCAGCTTAGACAGCATCCTCCTCTCCGACACTGCCATAAGCGAATCCAGCTCCACTCCCACCACATCACTGGCTTTGTGGATCAGTTTATTGAGTCTGTTGGCGTCTGCCGCCCTCAGTCTGCTGCCCCAGCATGCAACAGCATAGAGGATGGCACTCGCCACCACAGACTCATAGAAGATCCTGAGCATAGTCCGGCAGATGTTGAAGGACCTCAGGCGTCTCAGAAAATAGAGACGACTTTGGCCCTTCCTGTATAGGGCATCAGTGTTCTTAGCCCAGTCCAGTTTGTTGTCAGTGTGTACTCCCAGATATTTGTAGTCCTCTACGGTGTCCACACTGACCCCCCCGATGGACATAGGGGCCACCGGTGCCTTGTCTTTCCTCAAGTCCACCACCAGTTCCTTTGTCTTTGTCACGTTGAGCTCTAGATGGTTCCGCTTGCACCATGTGACAAAGTCCTTCACTGTCCTCCTGTACTCATCCTCATCACCCCTGCTGATACATCCAACTACTGCAGAGTCATCAGAAAACTTCTGAAGATGGCAGGTCTCTGAGCAGTAGCTGAAGTCTGTGGTGTAGAGGGTGAAGAGGAAGGGAGAGAGGACAGTCCCTTGTAGGGCTCCAGTGTTGGTAACTACTCTGTCAGACACACAGTGCTGCAGGCGTACATACTGTGGTCTGCCAGTCAGGTAGTCCAGCGTGGAAATGTGGGCTCACTCTTTAAGTCTTCTTTATAGCTGATGAGAGGAGCCTTCAGCCTTCAGTTAGCTTCTTGTTTGTGGGCTGATGGCTGAATGAACAGTTTGTTTTTGCTGTTTTAGACTGTGGTTGCCTTCAGATTCAGTTTCAGATGATTCCTGAAACGCTCTCTTACTTTAGACATTAAAGCCCTTCTCTGACTCGTTTCTTCTTTCATCTTTAAGTTTTACCAAGTAGATTCAAAGAGATATCATCAGTTTTACAGTGATTCACAATTTCAAGCCTGAAAAACAGCTTTATTCACATTTTTAATGGTTAACTATTTGTTTAAAAAGCAAATCCCCCCAATACATTGTTGAAAGGTCTCTTCTGGCTTGCTAAAGAGTGCATCCATTTTCTGTGTGCCCTTGAGCAAGAAGTAGCAGAGAGTCAGTTTTGTCTACCTTGGCTGCTGTGCCACCTGAACAGTATACCCATTACACTACATTACACCCTCTGGGGTCCGCTGTGATAAAACAGAGCCTTAAAGTTTGTTTACTCTGCGAAGCAATTCTTCTCTAATTCATCCCTCGCCGGGCCACTTAACCCACTTCTCCTCCGTCCAGAATCATAGCTGGTCTTCGTGAGTGCACTCAGTTACTTGACACTTTTCCAAAAAAGCCATAAAGTCATTAGAGGAAGTTAAAAGCTCCGAGGCTTGAAGCATGTCTCACAATCAGGCCTTTCTCACACTCACTAAGCAAAGATGCTGAGACAAAGAAAACAAGGCTGTCTCTGCAGTCCGGTGGAGCATTTTATACCTGAACATCAAACCTTGTTTCCTGAACTGTGATCTGTCTTGGGGGGGGGGGGGGGGGGGGGGGGTAAAAGGCAGACTGTAAAAATGTAGGTCAACAAGGACTGAGCAGGATAGGAAGAAAATCTAATTTCCATTAAATCCAAGAAGTAGTGTGCTGTAATGTCTGTTAATGTCTGTCTGGAGAACATTTGTTCAATGCTGTTATCTGCAATCTCAAGCTAGCAGCAACTCCAGATTAAATTGACTCTTTCTGGGCAAAACAGCCTTGATAAAGACACATCAGGCTCTCTGTCTTTCACAAAGTTCAGGTGAGACCACTAAGTTGAAAGAAGATTGTTCACCTGTGCGGCAATTTAGATTTGTTTGCAGTTTGTTCTGCTTTTGCATGCATATACATTAAAAGCATAAGTTAGAGAGCAGCAAGACTCCTGGCACTCTGTCAGGGTGGAAAACTGGTTCATGTGAGGGTGCAGCAGGCAGGACACATGATTCCCACTCCTTTGTTGTGAGTCTACCAGACAGTTAGCTGCACTATTCTCACATGAGCTCAATCTGGCATCCCATTTGTTGTAAAGAGCTGCTGGCTTAAAGGCTGCATTGGACATTAGCACTGATGTCTGCAGCTTCGATGGAAAAGTCTGTGAGAAAACTTGTGACATAATAATAAATCTGATGTAAGACTGTCTACGCTCTGTGCATCTCATTTTCTGATGATGGAAGACACCAAATGCTGCACATGGTTAAATGGAGCTTTGAGTCTAATGAGTGTATTTCTGTAAGCAGGTCCTAAAGTATGAAACCTAATAAATAAAAATGTAACACGGTAAAAAGTGTTTATTTATGGGGCCCTTTTTCACAGTCATCAGTCTGTAAGCTCCAGGAACTTGTATCTGCCTCATTGTAAACCTTTTGAGACTGGACCGTGGAAGCTGTGACAGGAGGGTGTTAACTGTCTGTTAAACATGAACTGCCGATTGCATGGAAAGTAATCTGATGGACTTTTCTGTGAATGCTTCACAGCCACCAGTTAAATGTTTTTAATGTGAAGCAGCAGAGATGCACATGTGTAGCTCACTTTCCTGTTGTGTAGGAAGGCAGTTTTAACACCATGTAGGAATGAAGGATTATTAGAAAGTGATTAAAAAGTAAATGAATGCACCAAACCTCCCTTGATTGTCTCAACACTTTTGCCCCCTTAAATGTCTGCAGATGTTTTCAGGTCACACTGAAGTGCTACCTTAGTCTGTGCAGCCACACATGTCAGGTTTCTGGGGGTAAATCTGCCTCTTTTTTGTGCAACAAGGCGTCTGTGTGTCCCAGAAGAAAGCAGAGAGGGGAAGACGGTATTTATATTCTGTCCCTTCCTTCTCCTTGGAGTCTGCAGCAGCAGTGCCAGGCGACCACAGCTGGGCAGCACATGGCAACTGCGGCCTCAACTGCCGACTTGTAGCACACACAAACCCACACAAACACACACATGCACACCGATGCACAGAATATCCTGCAGACGCACTCCCTCACAGCACAGTTTACACTACACGTTAATGCGTGTCTCACTGCACTTGTGCAAACAATGCCTTAACGCACACAAATGACTCTCCCGTGCTCTCACGCACACGCATACTTTCATACACAAACATAACAGGAGAAAGTAGGTCAGGTGGGCTCGACTGAAAGGACTCTGCTCATTTCCCTCCTTTATGGTCTGAAGTGGTCTTCGGGGACAGAAAGCGATCTGAGTCCCGTTCGTCGGGTCTTTGCTGACCCCGAGTTTCACATCTGCAGGAAATTTAAGCGTCTGTGCAAGTTTGAGTTTGTTCCTTTGAATTCAGAATTCTTCCCTTCACGTGAGTTTGATTTGGACTCAGACGTGCAGCGGCAGAGACGCTCGTGATGACTAATGAGTCGCAGACAAGACGTTTGCTTAGTCACTGCTTTTAGTTTTGTTTATACAATCTTTTGATCCTATTTTTGAGGTATGTATTAGATCCATGTATATGTGTATATGTTGCTTCCCTCCCTGTGGAGCAGTGTGGAGAAAGCTCACTCATTGATCTCCCTTTGACTAAAAGCTCTGAGACGAGAAAATAAAAAGGCTTTATTTAATCAAGAGCTGTGCTTCCTGTGGTCTGGTCCGGCTTCATGAAATCTGGAAATCATAATCTGCATGTTTCCAAGCAGAAGGAGACATAAATATATGTTGAGATAGCCAGCTCTTGTGAGGGGATAAACACGGTTAATAGGGGTGCAGGTGGTTCTAGTGTTTATATTCAGTCCCATTAGGTGCTCAGTGGGACGAGCTCAGCGTAAGTAACACGATGAAGCAGACATGGTTAAATCTTTGTGTCGGTGTCGTCCTGTGTGACTGCTGGTTTCTTCTGCTGTGAAGATCCAGAAATGTTTTTCTGCCTTTCAAAATTAAAACGGGCTGAAGCTGCCAGCACGGTGGAGAAGCAGCCAAACAGAGGCCGGAGTCCGAGCTGCAGCAAATTCATACTGTTTAGGTTTTGGATCGGGGAGTAAAACGTGGTGCCATGTTTGCTGGATTGATTTAGACTCAGTGAATATTTTGAAGCTCTTAGCAGCTCGCTGGCGCTCTGGGATTGAATATTTCTTACTGAAAAGCTTTTTTTGGAGCAGCGCTCGGCTTTGTTGTTTCCATTTCATGCAGTCTTAGAGTTTTGACATTTTGCTTGTGAATTTCTCAGCCAAGTTAATTTTTATTCATTTATGAAGAGAATTTCAGTCACATCCAAATGGTGGAAATACACCGATGCTTGGATGGAAGCAGCACCCAGAATGCCTGTTCCAACTTTGGATTTAATGCACAGAAATAATGTCGTGGAATTGCCGAGTTGAGGCTGAGTTAAATACGACTGTAGTATTTGTACTATTTAAGATCAGGTGCTGGAAAAGTGAAACTCCTGTAACTGAGATGCATTTAAATGTTAAAATGGCCGAAACACTGAAGCACGTTTACAAAGATGCTCCATCATCTGTGCCCACCGATGGAGCAGTGAAGGGTCACCGGTTAAAAATAAAAATGTTGGTATGATGAGAAAAACTCTTAAAGGACAGCAAAACGGTTCAGCCCCCCGACCCCCCCACCTGACTAAAAATGGCACACAAAGCTCTGCTGGCTTTTTCTGTGGATGTTGCATGTTTGACTCATTGAGGAGAAAACAAGGAAGCTGCCCAGCAAGCATAACTGAGATTACAGCCTGGGCTTGTGGGATCCACAGTCGCTTTGTTCTGCAAACCAAAAACAGCCTCGTCATTCAAAAAACATGAAAAGAGGATTTATTTTTACTTTGAGGCTGCCTTCACTTACCGTTTCACACCTGCAGGCTGCTCTCAGACCTGCTGTTGGCTGTAATGTAGCACACCGCAGTTTAGTTTCAGTCTTTCTCCTTACATGGATCCTTCCACGTGGGCTGGGAACCACACTGCCAACCTTATGATCATCTCAAACACTGGATACAGAGGGGCTCTGGGCAAACGGGTCCAAACACAGACAAGAACAGGGTCAAGAAAGTCCACACAGGAAAGGCAAGTTAGAATAAGCTGTTTGCTTCCTTCAGATCTCTGCTGAGCACGTTCAGCTTTTTTGCGTGCTGCTTGTGTCTTCGTCGGACCGTTAAGTGTCTCAGAGCCAAAGTCGTCTTTACCCATTGTGTTGTTTCACGTGGCTGCCTTGAAACGGGGTCGTCTGTAACGGGGCCAGCGACCAGGTGCAGGCACTAAATAAGGAGCCAATTTGAAGAAAGTCGGGAGCCGCTTCGCTAAAGAAAGAGTGAAAGGTCACGGCGTGCAGGTGGCTTTGCTGCACTGTGAGCTTTGGCTCAGCAGAAACCTAAACTTGAAACTATTTTTGCAGTCTAACATGCACAGCTTGGTGGAAGCTTTCAAGAGGACACTGATAGAGCCTCAGTGGACAACAGACGTATGAATACCTACTGTATATACTCTTGTTGCTCTTATGGCAGCCAGCATTATACTTCAACACTGTGTGGCAGGTTGCAGTTAAAGTGCTGTATACGTTATGGGACAGGCAATATTAGAAATATGTGTAAACTTTCAAAGCAGGATGTGGGTTGCAGATGAGGAAATGCTAAACCAGCTTTAAACTGCACTCTGTGAGATTTAGCGATTAGATGTGTAGTAAGGGGGTCGGCTGATGCTGATGCCACGATTGTGGTGTCCTCACTTTGATTGAAGGATCTTTATTGGCATTCACATCACATTCACACGCGGTGGAACAAAATTCAGTCCTCAGGTCTCAGTGTTGCCCATGTAACAGTTATAAAACAGTATCTAAGTTATTAAAAAGAAGAAATAAATAAAAAATAAACAACTTTAAAATATGCAATAATAAAAATGGTGACATGTGATGCCATCGCAGAAACAGCAGCGTGATGGGCTCGACACACGGGGAGCGACAAACGACAGCGACAAATGGGCCGCATCGCCACTGGGGTGAAACCGAACACACGGGAGGCGATAGCGACAGCAGCATTGCGAATCGCGCTCTCATGTCACTCATCTCCAAGAAATGTGATTGGTTAGACATTTTCAAAGCAGTCCGTGTCAGACACGGCAATAAAGATGAGTCCGAAGATTTTATTGGAACTGGCAGAAATCTTAAGTCTCCTCTACAAAAGAAAAAGACAACCTTGGGTTCATCCTATATTAGCACAAAAGTCCTCTCTATCCGTCTGTTTAACGTTGGTCTTGTGCCAACACGTTCCCATACGGCTGCCTTTTGTGTGTAAGTCGATAATCACTGCGTGAAGTGTCATATAATATAGGAAAGTCAAACACAGCTAAAACGATGCTTTCCTTCCTGCTGAAAGTGGTTGCAGACTGCAGCGTGTAGCATACTCTCCGCTCATTGGTCAGTCAATGAAACCCTCGCTGATTGGTTTAGTGCCACGCGACAGCGACAAAAGTAAAACATTTTTCAACTTCGTTGTGTCGCGTCGCCTGGTCGCGTGTGCACGTCTACGTGTACGAGCTCGAAATTTCACATGCACGAATGTCGCCGGTCGCTTAGCTGGAGGAGGGCAAGCGATTGTCGCCTCATCGCACAAGCTCCATAGGAAATGAATGGAGAGCGAGCGACGTCGCTCCCCGTGTGTCGAGCCCCTGAGTATTAAGATTGGCAGAGGGAGAGCAGCACAGCTCTCCCCCGTTCTCTTCAGATTCCCTCCGTTTCCTTCAGCATCGGAGCTGCAGCTCAACTGCGCGTCTCCTGCGGTGCATGAAGGTTCACTGCACATTGAAAACTCTCAGTGAAAAACACCTGTTTTCCTCATCAGCCCAAACCAAAGTCATCCGCCTGTATCAAATATTCAGGGGGAATCGCTGCATTCCAGCTTTCCCACATCTGATCCTTAAAGGCATATTTACATGTTTGTTTTCTCTTGATGAATTGATTCATTGCACATTGTTTTTTTATATGTATATATTTGTGTGTCTGTAATTACAGTGTGGTTTGCTAAGTATTCATGGCCTTTCCAGCACTGGCCTGCTCCACATTCATATATTTATGCTCATGCTCAGAGCTTCCCAGTACAGCTCCGGTTTTGGCGGTTGGTGCCTGGGCTGCTTCCTGTCTGTGGCAGCTGATTGGATGATTTAAGACGATGTGTTTGGGGCATTGTAGATGATAGCTGTAATGGTGCCTGGATCCTGTTTTAGTCGACCTGCTACTGAGCTGTGGACTTGCACTCACACGAGTATGAGCTTCTTCCATCTGAGTACTCGATAAATTCCACGTTTGCACCCAGTCATGTGTGTCTTTGTTTTTCAGTTTATTTAACACTGGATACACAACTGAGTCATTAACGTAGCCTCGTGAATGTCACCTTTGTACAGCGCGACTCAAGAGTTACCAGAACAACTCAAAGAGAGCTGCTGAACAGTTAATGAGCCGCAGTGAGTGAACCCGTCATCTGCAGCAGACAGGAAGTACAAGGAGACAAATGCTGCTGTTGTCAGGAACTGATCAGAAAGAGTTTGTTGATGGGACGCTGAAGGTGGGCGGATGTTTGCTGACTGCGTGTCATGCAGCACAGTGTGCATGAGAGACATATTTTCATGGCAGCCCTGAAGCCAAAAGCAGTCATTGTGGTGTAAAGTCTGGAGGGCGTCATGCTCATTGTTGCATTGTTTTTATTTTAGTATTGGCTTTGTTATTGTAATAAATAAACTTCCGCTTTATCGCCGACGGCATCATCGCTTATTGTGGTTACTGTGGGGTCCGTCACATGGAAAGGACCTGTGAGAGAACCGGGTTCACAGACTCGGTGCATCATGTGAGGTTACCAAGGAAAATGATGGGGTGGTTCAGGGTCACCTGATCCAGCCCTGACCGACTCATCAAAAAGGAATGTTTGAATCCAATCTGAAAGGAAGAGAGGGCGTCTGTCTCCCAGATCCACACTGATTCCACAGTCGAGGAGCCTGATGGCTGCAGGCTCTGCCTCCCGCTCTACTTTCAGAGTGAGGTTGTGTAGTGAAACACAAACTTCAGAGTCCCACAATCTCGTTTTAAGTGTTTAGCTGACAGCTCCAGTTGGCTGTGATATTACAGTTTTACTTCACAGGTTAGTTGTACAGGTTGTGGCACGTTTTTGGCACATCACACGTCTCTGTTATCTCGCTCTTAAAAATAAATGATTATTTAAAAAATTTTTTCAATTGCAGAAGAATATAGTAACAGAAGTAGAGTCCCGTGTGGTGACTTGGGGTGAATTTCCACATTTTGATGTAACAAGATAAAAATAATAGTCTGACTCTCTGTTGGTGGCGGCAGCTGAGTGGTGAAACCTTACACACCCTGCTGAGTCAGTCAGGTTTGATTACCAAATCATACAAATTCATCCAGAAATGCTCCCGTCAAACATGTTCAGACACCGGCAGCCACAAGGAACTTTTATTGAGCAACGACATTTATTGGGAAAAAAGGGAGTAAGTGCAAAGTTTACAGTTGAAGTCTGTCTGGGAATGACAGTAAATCATCCTCAGATGTTCAGTCATTGTGAAATTCCTTCATGGTTCCCTCACTTTGGCTTCAGCTGAAGATGTCGCTGCACTGACGCGTGATGAAACCTGCAGGTGAGAAAGTAAATGTTCTGCCAGGTGACGCTGACGGTGCTGGAGCCGGTGCAGGGACCGGTGTGACATTCAGAGGCCTCTGGTTGGCTTCTAATGCTGGCTCACTCATTCTTTGAATTATCTCCCAGTGATGGAGACTAGCAGCATTACGCCTGTTCAACCTGGTTCTACATTGAATCTGTACAGAACCCACAGCCTGTTCTGCTGAACTGCTACAATAATTTATTTTACCGAGGCACTAAAAGAGAGTAGACCTTTTTATTCTTGGACTAAAGTAGCTTTGCGAGATTCACATTTTAAAATAATCCTCATTGGCTGTTGTGAAGCCTCCTTTTTAAAACAAGCTCCTCTCATTTTTAAGTCAGCTTTCTGCTTATTGGCTGCTCCTTGCAAACAAAAGGTTTGAACAGCGGGTGGGTGGAGCTTCGGTGTGCTTGAGGATGGCCCCTCTTTCTGACAGCATGCAGATCCAGCAGTAGAAAAACTGTCTGAGCTTTTGGTTTTCATGGATTACTTGTACATATGTTGACCTCATTATTTGAACCTTTGCTCCTGTTTAATATGAGCATCCACCATTGGAACAGGTTTACCATAACAGGTCCAGTTTGACAGAGGCATTATCCACATGCAATGCAAGTGAATCAGACCAACCACAGTTGTTGCAGTCTGCGTTGCTGGAACATGGAGTTACTCTTCTGGTAAAGGTGTATGTCAGGCTGCAGCGTGGGTGATTTAACTATAAATTAAGCTTTACTGTGCTCATTTGTTAGCAATAACGCACTCGAGGCAGTCCAGATAAACGCTGTTCTAACTACAGGCTAACTTCAGCCGGGTGTCTGACCTACAGCACTGCATGAATTTTCTGCTCCCACATAAGCTAACTGCTTCCTGATTGTCCTGAGTGGAGGTGGTCTTCATTTCAGGCCGGTATGTTTGGCTCCTGGTAAAAGCTAGAGGTAAACTGTGTAGTCTTTGGACATGCCTCTTAATAGGGATTAACAGAGAATTGCATTTTTCATGTTTTGGCACCCCTCCACCCCATGCAGTGTCCTAAGATTACATAGTTTGGTTCATTTTATTGGCGACAGCTTGGCGAGGGTCATGTGGATGATTTCAGTCATAAGTAGGCCTGTCAGAAAACACCGTACAGCTAACTTGGTGTCTGTGCTGCACAACTGGTGACCTTTTTACAGTGCACCCCCTCACCTCTCTCCCGATAGTGGGTGGGATAGACTCAGCCCCCTTGTGACCCTAGTTGGATAAGAGGTTAAAAATGGGTGGATTATAGTTTGAATACTGTGAATATTGTGCATTGAGTGAAGCGGCTTAGAATCAGCTCCAAACTGCATTTAGTTGTAGTATTTTTTTTGGTTGTGTTCCAAATATTGACAGTAAGTACAGTTAAAGAGTCGTGGGCTGGACAGCAGTTGGCCTTCAGAGCCAAACACACACGGTGAAACATGGGAACAAATTAGCATCAAATCCACGGATGTGTGTGTGTTTGCTGAGGCATTTCACCACAGCGTCAGCACCTCTCTGTGGCTCTGCCTTCTGTCGTATTCCAGTGCCCGGCCCAGCGCTGTGTCTTCTTCTCAGCTCATGAAACAGTGTACTTGTGTTTTCCCCCTGGCGGTTTGATTGTCATCCAACCAGAAGAGGTTCCAAGTCTCTCCCGAGTCAGCTGCAAACTCACATGTATCCACCCTACAGCTGCTCTCCAGATCCACAGCGACATGCCTTTTAATTATCCACCAAGCAGCTGAAGGAGGATACTGAGAGCTTCATCTCCCAGACCTACATGTCTCTGAAGTTTTGAGAATTTAGTGTGGGAAAGTGTTATTCATGCATTTGTTTAAGGCCCAAAGGCTTCCAGAAAATATGCGTATTTGTAATTTGGATGAGCCAACATTTTAATTAATCAGCTATCCCCTGAAACGGGCCGTCGTCTTCAGTGAGTGTCACGTTCATCAGCCCGGGGATTCCTGTTCCTCTCGTCTCTTTGTACAAATTGTTTTTGATCACTGACAGCAGGAAGACGATCTGCTGATGAACAGCTGCTTCCTGTGGAGCCTCTAGTCAACACCTCTGCTCTCACCCACTCCCTGACGGGACCTCTGACCCCTGCTGACAACTGCTTTGTTAATAATTCACGTCTAGCAGGTGTTATGTGCCATTCACTGGGTGTTGAGTTTATGTTTTCAATATTTAAACGCTGAGTGAGTCTTATCACGGTTTACGATCACTCCGCTGGAAGTTTGAACCATAAAATTTGTACCAAGGCTGTGCTTATGTTCCACATATGCAACTAAATGTCTTTCTTGAATGTGTATCTAATGTCAGTTGCTGGTTGGATTTCTGTCAGAAGGAAGATTTTTAGTTTGAAATGCTTAAATTCTTCAAACATTAAATTTATGAACTGCTTCTGAGCTGATTCTGCATGTTCCCTCTGAGTAAACCGGTCCTGGCTGAACTTCTACTCCCACTCGCCTGAAGGGACATAAATAAAAGAAAAAGCCCACACACTTGCTCTCTAAATGTTTACCATCTCTAAGTTGAGTCTGGACTCTAAGTATATTCTGACCACAAAGCCTCTGAGCTAATGGTGACATCACAAACCATAAAATAAGGCACAGGAGCCAAAAGGAAGCTGATCCTGTGGTCAGTGAAAGCTGGAGGTTCTGAATGGATGTAATGAAACAGATTTCCTTCAGTTCATTTTTACAGTTGTGCTTCCTTTTCCTTAATGCAGAGTTCACTGATATTTATTAGTGAAACTACGCTGAGTCATTTATGTAATATCATCATCATCATGATGAAATGGTACTGCCGAGCCTCTAGCAGGCAGCTTTAACTGCAGTCTGTTCACACTGGTTTTTGTTTAATTTGCTGAAATGTGCCCACCATCGTCCTTTGTCCTATGAGCAGCGCTTGGCGACAGAGGGAAGGAAGAAACCTCAGCACGCTCAGGGAGGGGCAGCCAGAACCTGAGGAGGAGCGAGGAGTGAACGGGCAGAAATGGTCTCCAACAAAAACACACTCGAGCCTTCATTTTTAGTAAATATCTCTTTATCGAACCCTTTTCACATAACGAGAGGTTGAGGAGGTGTTTTGAGCTTGAGTAAGGAAGTGATATCGGCAGTGCAAATTTATTACAGTTATGCTGTATACGTACAAAGTGCCTCGACTCTACTTTTAAAAGAAAACCCCAACAAATCTTTACCTCATTTAACTTTTCCAGTCTGCGCTTCAAGGTTATCTCCTTGTGCACCACGGCACCACTTCCTGCTATTTTTGGATCGATCTGTGGAAGTGATGCACTGACCATTCGCAAAACTCCAGGAATGGCGACCCTGCCTTTTCAAGTTCATTCTGTGGATGGCGAGGGTCCAGGTGATGAGCGATGATGGTGTTGATGTTTGTGCACGGTGTGTTCTCCCTCACATGCCTCATATAAGCAATCTGTCATGGCCAAGTGATGCTGGGGGATGAAGTCACGATGGGAAACAGAAACGATGAGCATGCACAGCTGTCTGCCTTTGATTCTCTGGACTTTTGGCTGCACTGAAGGCTGCAGGTTGGGCTCAGTTTTAGCTGCAGCTCTCACCTCCAGCAATGATCCTCGACCTGAAGGTCGGCTCATTTTGACACCAAAAATCATGTTTGTTCTGGGTTGACATCCATGGTGAAATTGCACGGGAATGTGGAGGTGGTCAGAATTGGGCTCCCACAAAATGATCCAATCACAGCAGCAATTAATAAGATATAATCAAACGATAGAGACATAATCAAACAATAGCTCTTTAGGGAATGCCAGGAATGTACTGTATACAATATCTGTGCCTCTGTCATTTATAACTTAATTTAAATAGTGAAAATGAAATGGAAACAATAACCCAAAGAGATCAAGTTTTCAGCTGTCTGCTGGAGGGAAACGGGCAACTAAAACATCTACAGTCATTTCTCAGTGTACTGTAAACAGGAATACAGTGTGCAGTAGTTCCATAAACACCCCATAAAAACAGCTTTGTCCAGAGATCATCAGAGTCAATAATAAAGGCAGCGCTCTGATTACCGCAGTGCATGAGAAAATAATCAGAAACATCATTTAAACTCAGTCAAGTCAGCATCTCCTCGCAGCCTCTGATTGGCTGCTGCGAACTGAGCTGTGTGTGTTTTATGGCCGCTGCTCATGTCTGTGTAAGTGGTCACAGATCATATACAAGTAGAGCAAGTGTGTGCGCACTTTTCTTGTGTTTCTGTGTTTGCTGGTGTGTTTTTGAGTGTGATAATCACAATTCTCCTTTATCCATCATCATTATGACCATCATTAGTTGTCCCAGAAAAAAGAAAACCTCTGCAACCACCGATTTCCTTCCTTCCACAATACACGGGCTCCTCTGTTTGTCCTTGTAAACACTGAAAGCCTGAGGAATGCGGGCAGGGGCCCTCGCTGCTCTTGACCATGAACTGATTTTACTGAGAGGAAGTTTCTGCATCATAGTTGACCCACAATAAATCTACAGCATGTTTGAATAAAGATGAGGGAAAAAAAAATCACCTTTAAGTGGATTATGGGAAAAAAATTCAGACTATTCAGAATGAGCCAGATGTGTCTGCTGAGCCACACACATGGTTTCATTTACCCCTGTGCGAGCGAACAGCCATGGAAAGCAGGAATTTAGCTTTTCAGTGTCTGTCTTACAAGCTGAGTGGGTGTGATGGGACTCTGTTGTTCTGCTGCCACATCAAGGCGCTGCAGACAGGAGGGATAATGGCTTCTGCTGCGTTAAATTCTTTTTTTCTGTCACTGTGAAGGCCAAAGTTGTGTAGATTTCCTCAGGCTAACTTCCTGTGATCTTTCTGATGTCTTTATGGGAACTTGGATGAGTTAAAAGTTGATATCAGCAGCCTCGAGTATCTCAGACAACAACAACAAAAATAAACATCTTTTGTGTTAAACGTCACCCGTCTGGCTCTCCAAACCACCGACGATAAGTCCTCATAAATAATTGCAAAGGGTAAACTTTTTCCCAGCGCTACAGTTTTAGACTTCATCCTAACACACACATCTTTGGATCAAACTTCTCTGCTCTCTGAAGAAATTACATGTCATGTCTGATGACTGCCGGGCTTCAGCAGACGCGCTCGGCTTAGGGCAGAGTAATACGTGGCACTGCTCACCGAGCCGGGTGGTTAAGTGGTATGTAACATCTAATTAAGGTGCTTTAAGGCCTGGAAATTCAATAAGAAGGAGCTCATGTAAAGGCAGCAGTTATTATGACAGATGAAGTGTATTCAGTGCTGCCGCCTGGGATGTCATTTACCGAAGCGGTGCCAAGATTTGCTCCACACAGAGGCTTCAAAGACGATGCATTTGATCGCAATTACATTTTCCCAGGGCAGCTCCGAACTTCCTACGACTCCAGAGAAACTGTTTTCCTTAAAGCAAAAAAGAAAAAAGGGTGTCGGGCTGAAAAGGAGTTTGGTAACTTTGATAATGTAAAAATCCATCCTCAGTGAGTTAAACAGAGAGCAGAGATAAGACTGCTTTTTATAGAAAGATGGAGGAACATCAAAGCATATTAAAGAAGAACTGGTTTCACATGTGTCCAATAAACATAATGAAAAACAAACCAGAGCTTTTAAAATACTGAATATGTCAATTAAAATGTTATTTTTAGCCATGCTAAAGGCTCCAGGGGTGATGGCAACTAATTTGAGTTTTGGATCAACCAGCAATCAGCTGGAAAATGATGCCACTGAGTGCCAAGTGATTCAGTCCCCACAGAAACCCACGTCAGCAGAAGGCTTCGCTCCAGGTTCTCCGGCTTATTCCCACAATTCAAAGACGTTCGTGAATGATAGACTGGGGACTTGTCCAGGATGAACCTGCATTTGAACATCAATTGTTAACATGCTAAATCACTGTTTGGCATGTAACCTCGTAACATTAAGCCTAAACATAGTGAATATATTGCAGCTGACTGGTGCTTCCCATAACCTGGATATAAAAGATGGGGGAAGCCACTGTGATGTCACTATAGGTTAGTGAAATCCTGTTGTGAAACCTCGAGCTTTGATCTGACTGAGACAGGAAAGCGACTTATCAGTCACACTGTGCTTATCATTGTTTTATTTAACTGAAATCAGAACCATCATCTACAGTGATTATTCAGTAAGATTTAAAACTAGCGACTGAGACCACAAAATTATTAGAAAACCTTTCACACAGGTTATAAATCAACTGAGCAGTAGGGTCATTTTTTTCCATAGATGTGTTTTTGCTACCAGCCCCCTGCTGGTCATTAGAAAGAATGCAGAGCTCATCTTTTATATACAGTCTATGGAACTTTTTTTTTTTTTTTTTACTACTACTGGGAGTAAAGGTATCATTAAAAAGTGGAATATCTTCTCTTTTTTATTTAGTGCCATGTGTCTAACCTGTGAAGCTTTACCTGGATGCAGCTTCAATTCCACACCTGTGTTTCACTTCCCACACCTCCTATCCTTATCAGTGAGTGTGTGTGTGTGTGTGTATTTTTAGTAAGTTTGGCTGATCTTGTGTTTCTGTGTTTGGATTTGTTGCCATAAGAGTGTGTTTGTGTGCATGCAGTCAGTGCATTTGTGCATCTGTGTTTTGTATGATTTCCTTGTTTGCATATGTGAGTTAATGCACGACTTTGCAAGTTCATGTCATGTGTTTTGTGTTAGAAGAAGTTTGTATGCTGATGTTAGTGTGGATACAGTTGTGCGTTCGTACAATGTGAGTAAAAAGTGTGCATCAGATAAATGAGTTCACACTGGTGTGTGTGTGTGTGTGCGCGCTTCTGTCAGTGTACTTGAGTTTAATTGTGTATGATTTGCCTTTGTGTGTTTGTTTTGGTGTGTGTGACAAATTGTGAGGCTTTCCCAGACAAGTCAATACAGCAGGCTGATCGGTTCCCACAATCCCCTGCTCTCACCGTGTGTGTCCAGCCTTTCAAATCTAAATAACTTCTTCCACTGAGCTTGTGTTGATTGGCTCTCCACGAAGGCTTTGTGCGGTGATTGGTCTGCGCCACATGCTGGCAAAGGTTCAAGGTCAGTTTGTGGACTTCCTCCTGGCTGCATTCCCCAGGGAGCAGTTTCCCACTAAACCACAGTGTGTAGGTGTGCATTGTTTCTATTGTTTTGTCACTCACCATCATCACAGGGGAGCACATGGTTTGCATAAACTCTAAGAAAAAATACATTTTGTCCTGTAGTGGCTTAGAAACTGTGACACTTTCACCTTTTTAGGTTCTGGAAACCATAAATTTCCTCTGTGTGGTCAAAATGAGGCACTCTCCATCTGCCCCCAGTCTCCAGTCTCACATTAAGGTGACGGGAAAAAATCTGAGCATTCCCACTGGCTGACAGACAGTCCCATCTTACATGTCATATCTTGATAAAAAGCAGACAGATTCAAAATTGCATGAAGTGTGACAGTTACTCACTTTAACCTCAGTCATAAAAAGCATTTCCCACTAACAGTTAATGATTAATTCATCCAGTCAGGCTGCTCACACGTAACGGCCAAACAAAACAACAGGCCTGATGCTGCGTCTGAGACGCACAATGGCTCACACAAAGCTGAGGTGATGGCATCTGCTCTAATCTCCTATCATGGTCCGTGTAATACAGGGTCCACCATCAGCTCCAGTGAATGATCGTCGTGTATGATTATTACCTTCAGTGGGTGGAAAGTTCACATTCAAGGTTTTCAGCAGTGAAGAGAGAATCTTTTTATTTGGTAAACTTTAGAGATCACACGCCTGTTTCTGAAGCGGTTTCAAGTATCACGAATTATGAAATGAAGAGAAACACGAAGCACGCCTGCACTCAGATCAAAAACAGCTTTTCAGACAAACCACTTCTGATCCGTCGTTCATCTTTGTTCCTCCTGATTACAGAACTTTAAAATGACCCTCGTCAGGTTTTCTTTCTCTTTGCTTTAACACGTCCATCGTTTCTTCTCAGCCTGATGTTTTGGGGGGGGGGCGAGGAGCATGTGGGGCTTCTGTAAACAAGGAGCAGATAATCGGTTCCACTCGGCTGACTGAGGGGAGCTGCTGATGTGCAGGGGGAGGGAACTGATAGTTGGAGACATGGAAGTAACATTTGGCACACAATATCGTACAGAGACAATCAGAACTAGTATCATTTGAAATGCATCAACATCAGTGTATGGCTGCTGGTTTGGCCAGATCTCATTTATAGAACTATATTTGCTATAAACGGGCCTCCCTGGTAAAATGAAGAGAAATGAATTTAGCCATAAGGCTGAGTTCTGTTTAGAGTTAACTGAAGGGGAACTGTGGTGGGATGGATTCAGTGCAGACACTGATGGAGGAATGCAGCTGTTGGAGATGTGCCTGCTTTCAGAACAACTGGTGTAGACGAGGTCAAAGTTCAGCAGCAGCAGCGGCAACACGTTGCACGGATTCTTCCTCGTTTGCAGAGACGTGTAACGGCAGGATTTTCATTTATTCTAATATTTATTAACAGCATTTGAATGAAGGCTGAAGAAAATGGTGCCGTTTGTTTGCTCGGGCAGCAGTGGGTCACGTCTCAGAGAACATACCAGCAGTTGTGTTGAGTCAGTTTTAATGCTCACTAAAAGATAAAGAAAAGCCGTCACGGGCTTTGGCATTGACGGCTCTGATAGAGGGGGTGGCTGTGGTCGAGCACAACACTCAGTTTGTTGTGGGAGAGGAAGTGGAATCTCCCAAACAAGACAGCTGCTCATTCCCGACGCCGATGGCGCACGAACACGCCCCACACAACGGACCCCCAGTCTCCCACTCCCCCCAGCACCCTGCAGGGAGAGCATTAGCCACACATGTTGAGGTTATGCAGGGAAAATACATGTAGGCGATGGGTCACTGCTTCGATTCTACTCCCAGAGCTTTCAGGGTGAGGTTTGTGTTGGTGTTTTGGCTCTGGCTGGGAGGAGGAATCAGGATCGAGATAAAGAGCATCTCCCTGGATCATGTGGCCAACATGTTTACAGAGGACACAGGAGCATGGATAAAGCTCGAACCCCAATGGATCAGAAATGACTGAAGTCAGAATGTTGAAGCTCACTGTTGTTATTTTTTCATCTGTACATGCTTTTATTGTTGTTGCAGGCTGTCTTGTCCAGTCAAAGTACTTCTAAGAGCACAAATCCACCCTCAGTGAAGCCAGAGCATCAGGTTTATTTCTTCCAGATACTTTGACCTCCTTTCTGGTGTGATGGGGGATCCAAGACTAACTGTAATTCTTCAGCAGCGTCTTTCCCACTGTAATTATCCTGCCTGTTCATACCAGTCACACTCTGACACCTCTGAGTCCGCTGTGTGAGAGAGTTTACTTAGTTTAATCTGGAATGAGGGGCTCGGAGGTCTTTTTGGTGTAACAGCTGGGCTTTGATCCACAGCTCCCAGTCGAGCCTCTCAGGCGTTTCCCAGCGAGCGTGTTGACATTGACTGTGCCGAGGCCCCGCTTCCTCGCATGTCAGCGCGGTGGCAGAAAATTAGTGTAAGTGCAGATTTGTACAGGTGCTTCACTTTTCCCCACGTTTAAAATGGCTGGTTAGTTTTTGTGTTGAGCTGGTTTTGAAAGCTTTTATGAGCTGAAATCTCTAGAATTTAATGCTTCAAAACTTTCTTTATAATTTAAATAAATTTGTGGTATTTGAACCATTTCTTGGACCCTGACTAAATGTTTAACTAAATTAATGCACTGCACATCTTTTTTAAATTATTAGGGTGCATAGATTGGAGAATTCATTTTGCAGCTGGTGCCAGAGCAGGAATACGTGCTGTGTTCTCATCCCCAGCCAACAAATCCTGCAGCTCTGGTACCAAGTCCAGTTTGTTTGGCTCAGTCGTGATGAGGCTCAAACACTTTGGTCCACAGTGGTGATCTGTGCCGTTGCTGGAGTTTAACCTGTTCATGCTGTGTTGGCTGCCCTTCAAACGGCTGCTAGAAAGCGTCTCACCCGTGTCTGATTGTAGGAGGCTTCAGGAGACTCGACAGTCTCTGGACTCGTGTCGGCTAAAAGGCGTCCACAGCAGTGTGTGAAGTGACTGTGAAGTGACAGTTTGTGTGGATGTGTAGTCACCTCTATAAGAGTTTGCATTGATTCATGTGTTTGCATAGACTTTGCATAGAAACACAGTGCACCAAATCTTTGCTTCACATTTGGCCCAAGCACCACGGTTTTCCCCTCTTCCGTGCACACTGGAATCAGGTGCAGCTGTGTGAGAAATCGCCATTCTGCACATCTGATCTGATCTAGTAAACATATAAATGACCACACTTTTTAGTATGTGTGCTTTACACACATTATCCTTCATGATCTTTCCGTAACCTGATATCAGTCACTAA
Organism: Archocentrus centrarchus; assembly: GCF_007364275.1. Classification (NCBI taxonomy): domain Eukaryota; kingdom Metazoa; phylum Chordata; class Actinopteri; order Cichliformes; family Cichlidae; genus Archocentrus; species Archocentrus centrarchus. The sequence goes on along the minus strand of NC_044362.1, from coordinate 32,505,004 downwards.
CGTCTCGTGCAGCATGGTATGTGCTGCTTTAGTTATATTTTTCTAGTTTTTTTTGCTTTGTGATGCTAACAGATGCAACTTCAGGACAAATGAGCTCTTTGATGTTCAAAGTTCAGGCAATCAGTGGTGATGAATGACAGAGAGGAGGTAAAGCAGAGGCTTTTGACCCAGACTGCTTGTTTAAAAATGGGCTAGTAGCTCTGATGGTGTGTGTGTGTGTTTGAGAGTGTGTCTGCATGTGTGCGTGTGTGTGTGTGCAGGGATGACAGAGAGATGAGGGAGGAGGAGAGACGGAGAAGATTAAGAGGTTAGGGAGAGAAAGCACAATAAGACGCCTCTTTTTCTTGTCCCAGCACAGAGAGGACGGGCAGCACACGCTGCCTGCAAACAAAGTGTAAGTGTGTGTGTGTGTGTGTGGGGGGGGGGGGGGGGGGGGTCCTTCATAGGAGACCCTTCTTCTACTTTCTACACCCAAACTTGATGTGAGCATCAGATTCCCGTGCTGGAGCGCATCAGGAATGTCCGTGCGTTCCTGGCTGGTAAACAGCACACTCCTTCTCTTTGTAACTTCACAGTGGAGCACGTTCCTTTGTCTGGTTCTTTTTGGAGCACCAAAGCGTCAGACGCTGCTGTCTGTCGAGCCTCTGGTTTGTTTTTTGACTTCAGTCATTGTTTAGTTCTGCTTTCATGTGCAGGCTGGTTCAGGTTAGGAGAAGGTCATGGTTTGGAGTTCAGATATATTCATTCATAACACTAACACAACAGGTTGGTAAATGATCTTCATAAAAACAGTGATGGTGCCGAGGGGTCCAGACCAAGTATCCATACTTGCTGAGATGGGAGTGAGGCTGGTTTATTCCACATAAGCACAATAATAAGACTGGATATAAATTTTTATCTTCAGGTGGATATTTTTTTTCCCAACACGACAGTGTGGGAGAAAGTATGTAGTTCATTTACGTGGCTAAACTGGAGAAGAATAATCAGGAAGTGTCCGACTTCATGTGACAAAGTCAGGATCAGAAGGGAAATTCCTCTGACTGCCACATTTCTATCTCACCGGGAGATCCCGGGACCGTTTGAACCGTCCCGCCTCCCTCTGCAGAGAGGGGCGGTCAGGGGTTTAGAACAACACACAGCCCCCCCCTCTGATCCACTGCTGACACCGCAACCCTGAGCTTTACTCTGTGTGCACGTTTTACTCCTCATCCATTCATTCAGCCAACATTTTCCCACCCAGGTGCCCCTCTCCAGGACAGCTCTCTCTGAGTGAGCGCTTGTGGGTCAGAGGTCATTCGTATGTCTCGTTCAGAGAGAGGAGGGGCATCTCACTGAAGTGCAGAGCTTGTTTTTGCCATTAGCATTAGCCTGTCACGCTAATGAACAACAGCACATGTGGCTTTGCGATTAAGAGGGGATCCACTGGAAGGGCCCCTCGATCCTTCAGCTCGGCTGTATTTCAGTGAGACCGGTTCAGAGTACTCAGTACTATCAACCAAACATCCAGCAGTAATCTATCAGAACAAAGGTGTGAAGCCAAATGAATGATGAAAACCAGGATACAGTCCTCCAAACACGAATCAGACTTTCTTCCATAAATTCCAGAGTCCCTGCTAATCCTGCACATACGTAACGGAGAGGGGGAATTCTGGTCGTTAGCTGTTAGCCTGAAGGAGACACGCTGTAGGAACTGGGAGCCGTAAACTTGACAGGTCAGCAGGTATAAAGCTCTCCTCAGGAACTGCTCAGTAAAAAGCATCGATAAACATGGAGCTTTAACGGCCTCCTGGGTGACGGCAGCTGCAGGTAGAGACCTCTGAAACCCAACACTGCTCAGCTTACCGAGCTGTGGCGAGAGCAGGGAGCCTGCTTTTGGCCACAGAAAGGTCAATGCCAAGGCAACATTACAGCCTGTGTCTTTGGCAAAGAACAAAATATGGCACAACACGAGCTCTAAAGTACTTTATTTAAACACCAACATAAATATATGTTTCTAAATTCACAGGGACGGTACTGGACTACATTAAGTTCTGTATCGGAAATGTGACTGTCAGCAAAAACATCCGGGTTTTCCCTAACCAGAAACCCTGGATGAACAGCCAGGTCCGTTCACTCCTCAAAACCCGTGATGCTGCCTTCAGGTCAGGCGACAGAGCTCTGTACAGTGCTGCTCGAGCTGACCTGAAAAGAGGAATTAAAAAAAGCCAAAACGGACTACAGGAGGAGAATAGAGTCCCATCTGTCCAGCAATAACACACGGGAGGTGTGGCAGGGCATTCAGAACATCACAAACTTCAGAGGCTGTGATGTGACTGCAGGAGACCTGAGTGTGTCACTAGCAGAGGAACTTAACTGTTTCTTTGCTCGCTTTGAGATGCCTCAGGACCACCCATCTGCTCCAGTCCTGCCCCCCCCCACCAGGCTGCACCCCACTCACTGTCCAGGAGCATGAGGTACGGCGCGTGCTCCTGGCAGTGAACCCCAGGAAGGCTACCGGACCAGACGGAGTACCTGGCAAGGTGATCAGAGCGTGTGCCCACCAGCTCACCCTGATTCTCACCAGGATTTTCAACCGCTCCCTGGCCCAAGCAGTCATCCCCCCCTGCCTAAAAACAGCCACAATCATCCCCGTGCCCAAAAGGTCATCTGTCACCAGCCTAAATGATTACCGCCCTGTGGCCCTCACACCGGTAATCATGAAGTGCTTTGAGAGGCTGGTTCTCCAGCACATCAAAGACCACCTGCCCCCCACTTTCGACACCCATCAGTTTGCATATCGAGCAAACAGATCCACAGAGGACGCCATCGCTGTAGCTCTCCACTCTGTGTTGAGCCACTTGGAGCAGCAGCAGAGCTACGCTCGCATGCTCTTTGTGGATTACAGCTCAGCGTTCAACACAATCATCCCGGACATTCTCACCACCAAACTGCACACCCTGGGCCTCCCCCCTCTCACATGTTCCTGGATCAAGGACTTCTTAACCAACCGGCCCCAGACTGTGAGACTTGGCCCCCATCTCTCCTCCACCCGCACACTGAGCACTGGCTCCCCACAGGGCTGTGTGCTGAGCCCCCTCCTGTACTGCCTCTACACCCATGACTGCAGTCCGGCCCACAATAACAACCTCATCGTCAAATTTGCTGACGACACCACAGTGGTCGGACTCATCTCGAAGGGAGATGAGGCAGCTTACAGAGAGGAGGTCTTGAAGTTGACAGCCTGGTGTTCAGAGAACAACCTGGTACTGAACATCATGAAAACCAAAGAGATCATCATCGACTTCAGGAAGCACAGGACTGACCCAGCTCCCCTCTACATCAACGGCGAGCATGTGGAGAGGGTCCACACCTTCAGGTTTCTTGGTGTCCTCATCTCTGCTGATCTCTCTTGGTCAGATAACATCACAGCTGTTATCAAGAAGGCTCAGCAGCGACTTCACTTCCTGAGGGTCCTCAGGAAGAACAACTTGGACTCAAACCTGCTGCTGACCTTCTACCGCTCATCCATTGAGAGCCTGCTGACGTACTGTATCACAGTATGGTACGGCAGCTGCACTGAGGCAGACAGGGTCAGGCTTCAGAGGGTAGTCAAGACAGCACAAAGAATCGTTGGCTGCCCTCTCCCCTCCCTGATGGACATCTACACCTCCCGCTGCATCAGCAGAGCCAGGAACATCATCAAGGACAGCTCACACCCTGGCTTTGACCTGTTTGACCTGCTGCCCTCTGGCAGGCGCTACAGGTGCATCAAAGCCAGAACAAACAGACTCAAGAACAGTTTCTTCGCCAGAGCAATCACCACCCTGAACTCACACACTCACCCACTGTAACTGTGCAATATTATATTATTCATACTGAACAATATCTGACATTCCTATATTGTGTAATATCCAGTATTCATTCACTAGTGCAATATTCATTCACCAAGTGCAATATTCATCATCTTCATTATTATATGTATACACATATTTACTTTTCTTACAATGTACAGATGCACCAATGTATGTATATATTTTTATACATGCTATTTTTTGTATATTTTACACATTGTTTATTTCTGTATATCTTTTGATTATATTGATCATACTAGATTATAATATTTTCATAATATTTTTATTTTAGAGAGTTTGATTTTCTGTTACATGGCACTGAACAGGAGTGGTCCTCCAATCTCATTGTACATCCTGTATAATGACAATAAAGGCATTCTATTCTATTCTATTCTATTCTATTCTATTCTAAATGATGAGAAAAGCTGGCAGCAGAGGCAGGTCCACAAACCCAGATGGCACTGCAGTCTCTCTCAAACCTGATCTAAACCTAAAGGGGGAGGGCTAACATTTTTAGGTTATATTAAACACCTAGGTTGTAACTCTCATATTTAGATTATTATACTATACAATGATACAATAAGTGGGGTTCTAATCCGTTTGCATACAGTATCACTCATAATGGAAAAATGATTGCATGTTTTTTAAAGATTAACTCACTGTAACCTGGTTTTAGTTACTCTGCTGCCCTTTTTTATAAACTGCCATATTTATATTTTCTTCCTTCTCTGCAGGGTGACCGGGTGTGGTTACGGGAGGATGAGCAGTTCCTCCCCAGCACTGTGTCCTCTTGCTCCGGGGGTGTTGTCGTCTTTGCCACAGACTATGGCCAGGTAAGAACTGCAGCAGCTTTGCTATGAATGCACGTCGCATTGGTCTGAGCATCGTTACTCTGGGAATCATACTTCCTAATGCATGGATGCCTGTGGAAGCAGAAGCTAACACAAATCATCATAACTCACTGTAGGCAGTTATTGTTATTAATTTTGTGTGTGTGTGTGTGTGTGTGTGTGTGTGTGTGTGTGTGTGTGTGTGTGTGTGTGTGTGTGTGTGTGTGCGTGTGTGTGTGTTGGGTTATGGGTTGGGGGGTTTTTTTTAGGGTTTTTTCCTCCTTTTTGCAGACTTACTTACATAAAGAGCATCTATTCAAGGTTCAAGTTATGAGTGTATAATTATACTAAGTCTGATCTCTTTATACCAGGAAGTTATTAAAATGGAATCAGTACCTATAAGTGGGGATTTCTGGAGCAGTGCTGAAGCTTAACTTTATTGCTAATAGTGACGCACAAAACACAATAAAAAGAGCATCAAATTAGGATGTAATGAAAGCGCACGTCATTATAAAGTTTTGAGGTTTATATTTCCCTCGCTGAGCGAATATGATCGTTCGCTCTCCTGACGAGGAACGTTCCCGTCTTTCCCACACCTGTTCTGATGCTGATAAGAAAGCACAGGATTAACAAGATCTTCCCATAATCTGGGATCAGCTCAAGAAGTGGCAAATCCCCTAAACTCCATATGTCTCTGCATAACCTCTTTGATCCATGTATTTTCAAAACAGTGGATATGGAGGATGAAGGGCAGAGGGAACAGGGCTCACACTGTTTGGGTTGATTATTAAGAATTAACACGAATCAATCAATCAAGGAGGTTTTGAGGTTGGATTTGATACAAAACATCAGTCTTCTTTTGGACTGTGAAATGTCAGAGGGGTCCCAAAAGTCTTTTTATTTTTAATTGACTCAAACATTAGAGTTAAAGCTGTCAGCATTATGGTGCCAACACACACAGATCTGTGTTGTTTTCACTTTGACTGCCTGCCTCAGAAAATCAACACGCTCTGTTCTCACGTGTGTTACTGTGGAGACCTGAGGGTTATTTTGATGATTCGCAGTATTTGCCAGGATGGGATGCATTTGTTAACTTGTTACTTGCTTTAATGGTACCGGCTAAGTTACATTGTCACTGACCACAGCTCCCACCCTAAACCTGCTGCTGCACGATTCCTCCAACTTGTAGTGTCTGAGGTTAGCATGTTGTGCAGACTGAGTTTCAGTAGCAACAGTCACATCACATCCATGTCCCTAACGCCAGATTTGGCCACCGGTCATTGGACCATGAAGGCCTCCTCCTTTGACTGCCACCCAATCCACATTCCACCAGAAACCTACAGCCCCTCCTGCAGGTAGTGAGTCCGCAGGTGAGCGGGCCTGTGGAGGTTTTTTTTGGGATGGGCCTGCCTGGTCTCCATGACCACCAGGTGATCACCCTTGAGCCACTCCAGGTTGTGTGGGGTCCTGCCTGGGCATGGTAACTCGGTGAGTGAGGGAAGAGCCCAGCAGGAGATTGATGCAGTGATGCAGAGAGAGGATGAGGAGCCCGATCATTCTGGGGGAGTTTGTGGACATCAGACATCTGACACTCCGTCTAACTAGCTAGCCCCAACCCTTCCTGTCTTGTGCCGGCTGATTTGTTGACCAGGTAGTTATTGTGATAATGCTCACTATCCTTCAGCTTCTTTTCAAGAGAGGGTCTCATCCCAGGAGCTATGTTGTCTCGGGGCTTGTCCCCCTGGTAGGGTCTCCCATGGCAAACTGGTCCTGGGTGAGGGTCCAGACAAAGAGCGGTTCAGAAGACCCTTATGAGTGAAAAAACAAGGGAACAGTTTACCCTGCCCGGGATAGGGTTACCGGGGCCCCACCCTGGAGCCAGGCCTGGGGAGGGAGCTCGAGGGAGAGCGTCTGGTGGCCAGGCGTTAGCCCGTGGTGCTTGGCCGGGCGCAGCCCGAAGAGGTTACATGGGCCCGCCCTCCTGCAGGCCCACCACCCGCAGGAGGTGTCGTAGGGGTCGGGTGCAGTGTGTGTTGGGCGGTGGCCGAGGGCGGAGGCCCTGGCGGACTGATCCCCGGCTATCGAAACTGGCTATTGGGACATGGAATGTCACCTCTCTGGTGGGGAAGGAGCCTGACCTAGTGCGTGAGGTTGAGAGATACCAGCTAGATATAGTTGGGCTCACCTCAACGCATGGCCTGGGCTCTGGAACCAGTCTCCTGGAGAAGGGCTGGATTCGGTTCCAGTCTGGAGTTGCCCTCGGTGAGAGGCGGCGAGCTGGGGTGGGTATTCTTGTATCCCCCCGGCTTGCTGCCTGTACGTCGGAGTTTTCACCGGTGGACGAGAGGGTAGTTTCCCTGCGCCTTCGGGCTGGGGAACGGGTCCTGACTGTTGTTTGCGCTTATGCGCCGAATGACAGTTCAGGGTACCCACCCTTTTTGGAATTGCTGGGCGGGGTGCTGGAGAGTGCTCCATCTGGTGACTCCATAGTCTTGCTGGGAGACTTCAACGCTCACGTGGGCAATGACAGTGAGACCTGGAGGGGCGTGATTGGGAGGAACGGCCTGCCCGATCTGAACCCGAATGGTGTTTTGTTATTGGACTTCTGTGCAAACCACAGTTTGTCCATAACAAACACCGTGTTCCAACACAAGGATGTCCATAAGTGCACATGGCACCAGGACACCCTAGGTCGCAGGTCGATGATCGATTTTGTAATCGTATCATCAGATCTGCGGCCGTATGTTTTGGACACTCGGGTGAAGAGAGGAGCTGAGCTGTCAACTGATCACCACCTGGTGGTGAGTTGGATCAGGTGGCGGGGGAAGATGCTGGACAGACCTGGCGCACCTAAACGTATTGTGAGGGTGCGCTGGGAACGCCTGGCAGAAGCCCCAGTCCGGGAGATCTTCAACTCCCACCTCCGGCAGAACTTCGACAGCATTCCGAGGGAGGCTGAGGACATTGAGTCCGAATGGACCATGTTCCGCACCTCCATTGTTGAGGCTGCTGCTCAGAGCTGTGGCTGCAAGGTGGTTGGTGCCTGTCGTGGTGGTAACCCCCGAACCAGATGGTGGTCACCGGAGGTGAAGGGAGCCATCAAGCTGAAGAAAGAGTCCTATCGGGCTTGGTTAGCCTGTGGGACTCCGGAGGCAGCTGACAGGTATCGACAGGCCAAGCGCAATGCAGCTCGGGTAGTGGCCAAAGCAAAAACTCGGGTGTGGGAGGAGTTCGGTGAGGCTATGGAAAAAGACTTTCGGACGGCATCGAATCGATTCTGGCAAACCGTCAGGCGACTCAGGAGGGGAAAGCAGTGCTTCACTCACACTGTTTATAGTGCGGGGGGGGGGGGATGCTGACTTCAACTGAGGCTATAGTCGGACGGTGGAAGGAATACTTCGAGGACCTTCTGAATCCCACTGCCACGCCTTCTGTAGTGGAAGCAGAGTCTGGGGATGAGGGGGATGACTTGACCATCACTGGGGGTGAGGTAGTTAAACAACTCCTTGGTGGCAGAGCCCCTGGGGTGGACGAGATTCGCCCTGAGTTCCTGAAGGCTCTGGATGTTGTAGGGCTGTCTTGGTTGACACGACTCTGCAACATCGCGTGGAGATCTGGGGCAGTGCCATTGGATTGGCAGACCGGGGTGGTGGTCCCCATCTTTAAGAAGGGAGACCGGAGGGTGTGCTCCAACTTTCGGGGGATCACACTCCTCAGCCTTCCCGGTAAGGTCTATGCCAGGGTGCTGGAAAGGAGGGTGCGTCTGTTAGTCGAACCTCGGATTCAGGAGGAACAATGCGGTTTTCGTCCTGGTCGTGGAACGCTGGACCAGCTCTTTATCCTCTCAAGGATATTCAAGTGTGCGTGGGAGTTTGCCCAACCAGTCTACATGTGCTTTGTGGACTTGGAGAAGGCATTCGACCGTGTCCCTCGGGGTGTCCTTTGGGAGGTTCTGTGGGAGTATGGGGTGTCTGGCCCATTGTTGCGGGCCATTCAGTCCTTGTACAACCACAGTGAGAGCTTGGTCCGTATAGCCGGTAATAAGTCGGATTCGTTTCCTGTGGGTGTTGGACTCCGTCAGGGCTGCCCTTTGTCACCGATTCTGTTCATAATTTTTATGGACAGAATTTCTAGGCGTAGCCAGGTGGCAGAAGGCTTCTTCCTTGGTGGCCTCAGAGTCTCATCTCTGCTTTTTGCAGATGATGCGGTCCTGTTGGCTTCATCAGGGGGGGGCCTCCAGCTCGCAGTGGAACGGTTCGCAGCCGAGTGTGAAGCGGCTGGCATGAGAATCAGCACCTCTAAGTCTGAGGCCATGGTCCTCAGCCGGAAAAGGGTGGAGTGCCATCTCCGGCTCAGGAACGAGTTCTTGCCTCAAGTGGAGGAGTTCAAGTATCTCGGGGTCTTGTTCACGAGTGATGGGAGAAGGGAACGGGAGATCGACAGGCGGATCGGGGCTGCTTCTGCAGTGATGCGGACGCTGCACCGGTCTGTCGTGGTGAAGAGGGAGCTTAGCGTAAAAGCGAAGCTCTCGATTTACCGGTCGATCTACGTTCCTACCCTCACCTATGGTCACGAGCTTTGGGTAGTGACCGAAAGAATAAGATCGCGAATACAAGCAGCAGAAATGAGTTTCCTTCGAAGGGTGGCTGGCCTCTCCCTTAGAGATAGGGTGAGGAGTGCGGCCATCTGGGAGGGGCTCAGAGTAGAGCCGCTGCTCCTCCACATCGAAAGGAGCCAGTTGAGGTGGCTCGGGCATCTGATTAGGATGCCTCCTGGCCGCCTCCTGGGTGAGGTGTTCCGGGCATGTCCCACCGGGAAGAGGCCCCGTGGTAGACCCAGGACACGCTGGAGAGATTATGTATCTCGGCTGACCTGGGAACGCCTTGGGGTCCCTCCGGATGAGCTGGAGGAGGTGGCTGGGGAAAGGGAAGCCTGGGCTTCTCTGCTTAGGCTTCTGCCCCCGCGACCCGGCCCCGGATAAGCGGAAGAAAATGGATGGATGGATGGATGGTCTCATCCCTCAGATGGCCTCAAACTGCAGCTGGTGACAGAAGTCCCTCTACAGTAATAGTTCCAACTAGAACCTGCAGCAGGTAGAAAACTGACTGATGTGTCATTACCTGAACTCACCTGTGCTGCAGAGCGAAACAAGCATGGAAAAAGTGAACCGCTATATCGGCAAAATAAAATGCTCAAAAAAAAAACCTGGTGAACCCCCAAATCTAACGCAAAGCCAGAGCTGCATAAAACAAGACCTTTAAATGATCTCCTTTCTCTCATAGCAAGTCACAGCACGGGCCACAGAGTCATTATAAAGGAACTTATTTTTTAGGAATTTGCAGAATCCAGGATGTTGAGTATCTGCAATCTTCCACATGTTTGTGCATCAGTGAGTTTCACTGCCACCTATTCTCCTGTTCAACCAAAGCCTTTAAAATCAGGCCAACAAACAATAACCAGTGCAAGCTGTTTGGGTGGATTTGCTCTCCTCCACCCTCCTGTGCTGACAGCTTTCACAAAGACTTCCTGTGTAGCTGGCGAGCAGCAGAGGGTCACTACCAGCGGACAGCCGCTAAATGTGAGCGCTGAAGGATTTAGGGTCATGTTGAGCTCGAGTATTGTCCTGAAGATTTACTGGCAGATTAAGGCATTCTTATCTCCGGGGCTCTACTCATTCACAGAGACTGTTAGACCTGCCGGCCACTGAAGCTAATTACTCTCCACACCACAGTTTGAAATCTCAACTAGAGGATGGAGGAATCTGTCTCACTTTAACACCTGCAGCCTTGTGAGTCTGTGTGACTTTGCTGTTCTTACAACTTGTAATGTGTTTTCAGCAGGTCAGACTTTTTCCTTACTGGGTGAAAAATCTCCACATATACAGATACATATAAAACTTTCTGCAGACATTCATGGTGGGCAGACAGGGCCTGCAGAATCCTACAGATACAGGAGGTACCTGGATTTAGTAAAACCTTTCACCTGAAAATTAACTGTAATGACTGGTTTAAAATATTGGTTTAGTAACCAAGTAACTCAAAAACCAGAGGTCTTTATCCACAAGTGTCAAACATTCACCCAGCAGCACTTTATCTCACTGAGTCATTGCTCACAGAGCCTCACAGGTCAAACAAATTATGCTTTGTGGTGATAAAGTTGCTGTTGTTAATAAAGTTTTAGTTCTTTTGTCTCAGTTCTTTTGAGGGTTTCTTTTTAAATTTTTAATTGATCCCTTAGGCTCCTTTATTTTATCACTCTTTAATCCTTTTCTCATTTTTCTCTCCTCCCTTCATGAGCCTTTACCTCCTCTTGTTACTCATCTCCTTGATTTTTCTTTTCTAAATGTTTCCCATCTTTGTTCTGCTTTATTTATATTTTATTCTTCTTTCAGCTCCTTCAGTCACTGTAAATAACTCACAGTAGATTTAAGGATCATGTGCTGAGTGGTCGGCGTCACACTCAGTCTGATCAAGAGCTTTAGCAGTACTACTACGAGTTACTTATAATCACTTTACTACACACCACAAAGTAGTGTGACTCAGAGGGAGTGGCTGCCTCAGCTGTCCTGTAACTAAAAAGATGGCTGTGTGTGCAGTGTGTTCCCTTGAGCAAAACGCTGTGCAGCAGCTCGTCAGTGTCATTTAGAGCGTGCTTTCTGATGTTGTGTGTTTGTGTGACCTTACTCTAATTCATAGTTTTAAGTACGTAGGTGTGCGTTTTCATGTCCGCCAGCCACCTGTTGTGTGTAACTGGAGATGAATGTCACCTGTTCAGCTTCGGAGCAAATGCTGCTCCCTGTGAGGAAATCCTAAACTGACCAGTCAGAGAACCGAACCGCTCCAAGGTCCCGCCGCTCCAAGGTCCCACCGCTCCAAGGTCCCACCGCTCCAAGGTCCCAAAGCTCCAAGGTCCCGCCGCTCCAAGGTCCCACCGCTCCAAGGTCCCACCGCTCCAAGGTCCCAAAGCTCCAAGGTCCCAAAGCTCCAAGGTCCCAAAGCTCCAAGGTCCCGCTGCTCCTCAGGCTTTTTATAAATAGTGGAAGTTTCATATTGGAAGAAACCAGTTGGTAATATCACAGTGGTTACACTGTATACAGATTATGCTACAGTTACTGAAACCTTCCCACATCTTCTGATGGTTTTTAGGGGTTGAAGAATAAAAGTGTGTTTGTGGAATAGAGTTGAATTGTTTTTAACCAAAAATGAACAAAATATAAAATTCACTAAAACTTGTTTACACGTATTTATATTCATGCATGTATCTGTATTTATATGCAACAAATACAGATAATAGACATGAAAAGTGAACACACTGTGAGTAATTTGGAGTCAGTGCTCGGTTACTGCTGCTTCATGTTTCCTCTATTTTGTTGCTTAGGTCTCACTTGCACCTAGTGACAAACAAACTACTGAACTAATTGAACTGAGTTTAATTTAAGTGTAATCTAACTGCTAAATCCATCAGATCTGCTGAGCTCGTAATCCTGAGGATGAATTCAGTCACACAGACTCAGGATAAAGTTTAGATTTTTATCCCTCCTGCCAGACAGAAGAATTACCACCGATCCATTCATCATATTAAACACATGAATATTGTGGTTGCTTATTAAGTTGCCCTCAGTGGTTAAAGTGCTGTAAGGGTGTGTGTGTGTGTGTGTGTGTGTGTGTGTGTGTGTGTGTGTGTGTGTGTGCGCACACCTTTCTGCTGTCAGAGGTCACAGAGTTCCTCTGGTCCTGCTTGAGTTTCGGTGTTTTTGACGGTGCAGACAGCCTCCTCCTCCTCAGCTGACTGCAGGACAATGCAGGAGGAGATGAATGGTGATTCAAAGAGCAGCTGCTGCTTTTGATGATGATGAAAGGTGGGGGAATGAAGCCGGAGAAGAGTGGAAGGTTACCTGTTCAACTCGCTGACAGAGCGAGGGGCGGGGGGGGCTCAGTTTTCCCTCCTAACGATACATAATGAAGAGTTTCATTTCCCCTCTTCTGACAAACTGATTACAGGCACGAAAAGTCAGAGCGATTATTAGATGATACTGAAGTAATTAGCTGCCTGTAGCCTTTGGGTGTCTGTTAGCACACAGTCAGTCTGGGTCTCAGATATTAGAGGTCTTTATGCTGTGTTGTAAGGCTACAATAAAGTTACACACAAGACGTGTGTTCAAGATCAATTATCAAAGTATTCTTATAGGTGCGTGCGTGCGTGCGTGCGTGTGTGTGTGTGTGTGTGTACAAAAACAATATAAAATCAGCTCATTTTAATTGAAACTGGCAAATTGAGGGACCTAAAAACAACAATCAGATGAAGCCTCTGAACAAACAGGGATTAATTGGGTCATACAACCTGTAATTAAAACAAAATATATTATTATTTTATTTATATTATTATTGTATAATTATAAACTGAAGCTAAAGACGGATAAAGCACTGAATGATACAAAGAAACGGACTTTGGATTTGCTGACAGTTTGGGAGTCACACCTTGAATTTTGGTGTTTACAGTCATGCTCACCAAGCTGGCAGAAAAAAGTAGGAATATTTTACACAAGCAAAAAAAAAAAGGTCACATTATAAACATGTAGTTGGGATAAAATGATGGAGAAACCCTCTGTGCTCCTGGGGATATCATTTAAAGGCTGGGAATTTGGGAAGAAAAGTAAAATCTTGGGATGGATGAAATCTGCAGCAGAGCTTAATGGATTCTTCTTTCACCCAAGTTTTATAATATTTGTTTTATATATACTTTATAATATTTGCCAGTGTAGTTTGTGTATAATATTTGCTGACAAATAACACTGAAAATCCTGTCTACCCCAATCTAAATGTAGCAATTTAATAAAATAATTTTGGGTCATTGAAGAGCCTCAGAACCATTCAGCATACATCGCGATCAGGAAGTATTCATGATGGGCCAGTGGAGGAGAAAATACTCTGCTGCTAATTTTACATTTCTCTCTAATTGCCTGAATGTAAAGTGAAATCACTCTCCAGATCCATTTAAGTAAAAACAACAGAGTTTATCCGGTTTGATCCGGGAGCAGAGCCTGTTGATCTGAGAGTACACCCCCCCCCCCCGCATCCTCCTTATGTGCAGCGATGCTGTCTAATGGCTTTGTTTCACTGAGATTTACTCCTGTTAGCATCTGTCACTATAGGCTTAGCGCCCGGGCCCCCGTGGCTTTGTTTTCGAGGCGTGGACCCTCTTCATCACCACAAAGACAACTGAACCAATTAGAAATCTAATTGGGTCAATGTCCACGGACAATCTGTGCTCTGCTGAAGGCCTGCTGGGAAAGGCCTGCAACACTGTGGAGACTGAACACGACTAAAAGAGGCTCAAACATCTTACATCCAATAAAACAAAAATTAATAGTGATTTTTTTTTTTTTTTCCCCCCTTTTCCCACAAAGTCAGACTCATAACACACACATACATTTGGGATGGACTAGGATACAGGCTGCGGGCGCATGTGTTGGATGTTAAAATAAAGCTAATTTTTTCCCACCTGGATTATACTACATGCTAGTTGAACTAAGTACAAAGAGAAAAGGTGAATTTGTCAGCTGACAGGTAAAGGTTAGTAAATAATAAATACCTGCCTTTAAGGTTTCAGGGTTTGCAGTTTACTATAAACAGTGTTTACACTGGACTAGTCCAACAGGTCTGTTCACAGTACCATGGTTTTCCTCACAGGGAACCCAAATGGCTTGAAACAGCATGTGCATGCGTGCCCGTACTTCAGGGGCTTCCCAGTTCCTTTAGTCTGGGATAACCATGCCTTTTATTGTGAAAGTTAAAAAGGCCAAAGTCTATGGCAAACTGAGTTATTATGGCTAATTATGGCTAGTTTGGCTCGTCCTCAAACAAACTTTAAGCAGTGCCTTCAGCTAATGCAGTCAGTTCGCTCGCAGTCTGCTTTCATGTGCTGACTCTAACTGTGTGAGTAAATCACATCAGATCTTCTTCTGTTGCCACAAGTCAGCAGAAGGATTGTCAATGAATTTTCTGATGAAGATGAGGGACCTTAAAGACAGAAGAGCTAAACCTGAGATTTATGAAAAGCGGTGCTACAGCAGTGTCTGTGTGTGTGTGTGCGTGTGCGTGTGTGTGTGTGTGTGTGTGTGTGTGTGTGCGCGTGCGTGTGTGTGTGCACGTGTGTGGGAAGTCCTGTGGAGGTTATAACAGAATTTGTGAAACCTGAAAGTGACTCTGGAACTGTGAACTCTTTTCAGTTTAGCTTTCATTACCAGGAATCAAAGTATTTTGACTTATGTTATGACCTGGAGTGATGGACCCGCCTGAACAGGCCGGCAGACTGTGAGCGCCTCTTGGACTCGATCACATTTCATCCATCTAAAGAAGAACACGCTTCTGAGTCCACTGAAGCATCACAGAGGGAAGAATGTGAGAAATGAAGCCTGAAGGGCATTTTTGGTGTTAATGTGCGTGTGGGGGTGTGATGTCAGATGTGATCGACTCCTCAGACAGAGACTTGCTTTCTTCTGGACGAGTCCCCCGAGTCCCTCGGCCTCAGCGGGTCAACGGACGGCTTCAGGCCCCCCTGTGCTGTGTGTTTGTGTGTTTGAATACACTGTACACTGGTCTTATTTTTATTCTTGGTAACTGTAGTTTATTTGGACGATGGATTATTAATTAAACAGAGAAGAGTCAAATTAAAAATGAACTGCA
This sequence comes from Archocentrus centrarchus, assembly GCF_007364275.1. Classification (NCBI taxonomy): domain Eukaryota; kingdom Metazoa; phylum Chordata; class Actinopteri; order Cichliformes; family Cichlidae; genus Archocentrus; species Archocentrus centrarchus. Next base: position 32,489,659 of record NC_044362.1, on the reverse strand, counting down.
TCATTGTAACAAAAGGATTGTCTGTTACTGGTTTCTGTTCCCGTTCGGCGTGGTGTTTGTGACTGATACAGGTCCAATATTCAAACTCTAGCTTGTCTCTAAAGCCTTTTTCAAGCATGTGTTTCAGCCCTGGACTTTTTTAGGATTTACTCGAGGTTTCAGGCCCAACTTCACGTGTTTCTGAGGTGCATGGGGAAGAGGATAAGGTCTGAAGCAGTTGAAGCACCAGCAACACCTCTAGTATAAAGAACAATTTTACTGCTTGTGGCAGATATAAAGTTGCTCTTTAAACTATAAGTTTTGCTGTAGCTTTAAAGGCCTTTGTTCCAGCAGAGCTACACATGAGAATGCAAATGTTAAATTTAGGAGGTCTTTAAGTTGCCAGCTTGCAAATCGGTCGTAGCTCATATGCAAAAATTGCTTAAGTCCAATATTCACCCTTTTTTTTCTTTTTCTTTTTTTTTTAGCTCTTGTTTGGTCTCCACCAACTCATGTCCTGATATCTGGCTCTTTAACTGCTAAATGTCTCATTATGTTCACCAGCTTGTCTTCAGCTGTCTGCAGAAAGCTGCCTGCTCTAAAGCTCTACATCCTGAAGTCCTGCAGTAACTGAAATAATGCAGTTAGTGACATCATTCCACCTAAAAAGGTCACTGAAATATCTGCCCCGTTCGTGTGTGTCACTTTGCGGTTTGGTTGTTTGCAGAAAAGGCTGAGACAGCAGAGGGTTTGGCTGCTCTGCATTTTCCATCCAAGAGCCAACTAGACCCAGTCAGATGGAGTAATACCTCACTGCTCGATTTACAGCACTTCCATGAAAGCTGCTGCCAGCAGAGTCCAACAATAGGAGCAGTTTTCTTCTTCAGCGTCCCTTCAAACTCTGATATTTGATGTGTTTTCTGGAAGATTCGGTCTTCTTCTGTCAAACCGCTGTAATGTCCGTCCTCCCTGCAGTGAGGGATCGTTATTTTGAGCAGATCCCCCTCAGCGATCCTGCAGGCTGCAGACTCCCCGCAGAGCAGTGATAATTTGAGGTCTGCTCTAAATTAACCTCTGTGGCTCTTCACAACCGGACTGTCCTGAGGCTTTAAACGGTTGGCACTGCTGACCGACTGCAGAGCTGGTTTGAAGAACGGTCTCTTTGTCTGAACGCTGAGTCGGGACTGTTGCATTTTTGAGGCTTTTAAGGGCCTTTTAATTTGGATTTCATTTTCATTACAGATAATTCCAGAAGATTTATTTGGAGGTGAAACAAGTTAATACATTTAATCCTTTAGTAGAGAAATGGTCAAAAATATAACAGGAGATATATTCATAGGAGAATCTTTCAATGAGATTCTCCTATCTGTGACCAATAAATCAGATGTATAAAAACCAAACTATAAATAGTTGTTTAAGCCTTAGAATCTCTCATGTTTAAGGTTAATCCAGGAAGTATTTTTAAGCTTCCTCTAACTATCTGACATATTTCATAAGACAAAATATCCTTCCTTTGTGATACCGCTGTTACATTCTGTATAATGTTTAGACTGAAGTTTGATCTCCACCCGTAGACTCAGAGGCTTGAAGGTCGGGTCAGTGCTTAGAAAAGACACTTTAGCAAAAGAACAGAAAGTGGCCTCTCAGGATGTCAAAGTCATGAAGTTCCATCCAGATGTTTCAGTTTCAGCACTCAAATATCCGCTCAGCCTTTATCTCTCTTACCTGTAACAGACAGGTGCGTCTCAGGCTGTGAGAAGCATCCATGAGAAGCATTGGCAGTGGTTAGAGCCTGATGTTATCCACAGCATGAAGTTTTGATTGTCACTGCACAAATCATAGCTGCATTTACAGTAGTTGAAGCTTTACCGTGTGTCCTTAACTACAGCATCTGGATGGGGGCCAGATTATCTCCACCCACCATCCACCTGTATGCAGGTCATTTCCCAAACATTTCAGACCTTTGATTGTTTATAAATTTGTCAGTTGTTCATCAGAAAATTAAGTGACAATCCTTCAAATTATTTACAGGAAAAAGTAGAAAAACAACTAGTCCCAGTCTCTTGAAATTGATTTTTTAATTTTTTTAGATTCCTTCGTGGTAGCTTGAGTCTGTTTGGACAGTTGGTTTAACCAGGATAAATGGATGATGGTTGATATAAGAACATATGGATGTGCACAGCTATCCTATAAGGATCTGATTAGCCTGGGTTCCCAGAATCACATTTGCTTGATTGGGCTTTTTGATTAAAGTCTGCCCAATAATCAACACTCGATGTGTTTGTGTAGGGAGTGGAATTAAACAGCAGCAGAACAGGGTCCAAACTGAAGTGTAAGAATGATAGAAAGTTGGTTTTGTCTCCATCACAGTTATTAACAGGAGGCTGAACATGATGTGGATGCTGGAAGTTTAGAACATTTTGGCTTACTAAAAATAAAAAGATGGCACAGAGGGAGATTTATCAGGCTTTGACGATGTAACAGTTATCACTAGTTTTGACTTGTCGTCGTAGGACAAACGTTACCCAGAGAGTTTAGTCTTGAAAGGCTGCTCGGCCTTGTCCTCAGACACACGTGATAAGATGCGTGCTGACGGCTGTCCTCGTCCAGCTCAGACTTCATGTACTCAGGGTCAGGTTTATCACAGTACACCTTGAATTATAAGCTAGGAAGAATTACTATAGATAGTACTTTTATATAAAACCTTCCAGTTAACTGGTAGCTACCTAACAAATAAAAGCAACCTTCAGCCTGCAATTTGAAGTAACCACATCGAAGTTTAGACTGTAGTGTAGGGAAATATACTTTCAGCTAGAGGCCTAAAACAAGGTTCAGGTTTTTCTTTGTTTCTTTGTAGCTTTTCAGCAACATTAAACATGAATCTCCTTCAGTATCTTCTCTTTTTACACAGTATTAGGACCTGTTTGCATTAATAAAAATTTAACAGAGTATTTTCCTTAAAAAAGAAGAAAGTCTTGACTTGGCGGTCATCTCAAAACTCCTCGAGGGATTTATTTGGAGAACTGTTTTGAAACATTATCTAAATTAACTTTTCACTGGAGCGTAGAGACTGCGTGAACACAATCGCCCGTCAGTGCTGATAAATGGCTCGCTGGCTTTGTCCTTAAATAAGATTTAAAACAGCTTTTCCCCCTGGGAGGTATATCATCTGCGCTGTTATGGAATTCTCCCGTAGATTATGAGAGTGCTGTACTTGTCACAAGTCTGTGTCTCTAACAACAAGCTTTCCTTCCACCGTTGTCACCCTTTCAGTAACATAAAATGAACATTTTCAGACAGAATATTGAAAAATATTAAAAACATAGTTATTGGTGTTTATTTTTAACAACCAAAATATCTGCAGTTTGTTCAGTCATGGCCAAAAGTTTTGAGAATGAAGGATTGGTTTTTCTATGGTAAACTGAAGTATAATTCAAGAACGTCATAGCTTTCAAAGGCTTTTATTGACAATTACATTAAGTTTATGCAGAAAGTCAATTTTTACAATGTCGGCTTATCTTTTCAAGACCACTGCAATTTAGCTTACCCTTCTGTCAATCAACTTCTTGACTGAAGTCAACTCCCAGTCTTTGGAACTTGTCAGAATTCATGTTTTTTTGTTTGTCCACTTCTGTCTTGAGGATTGACCACAAGTTCTCACAAGTTCTGGGGAGTTTTCTGGCCAGAATTTCAATGTTTTGGCCCCCGAGCCACTTAGATATCATTTTTACCTCATGGTGCGGTGCTTCATCATGCTGGAAAAGGCGTTTTTGTTCACTGAACTCTTCTCAGATCATTAGGAGAAATTCCTCTTGGAAGATGTTTTGGTGCCATTCTTTATTCACGGCTGCATTCTTAATTATAATTGTGAGCGAGCCCACACATGAATGGTATAAGGATGCTTTATTGTTGGCATGACGCAGGGCTAATTCAACTCAATTCAATTTTATTTATGTAGCGACAAATCACAACAAACAGTTGCCTCAAGGCACTTTGTATTGTGAGGTAAAGACTCTACAATAATTGCCTGTTGGTGGCGTTCGCCTTTTCTTCTCTGGACCTCGTCCTCGGCAGTTCGATCTCTGTCCTTTTTGCAGAGTATCAGTCTATCACTGGCTTCTTTGCTGCTTTCCTTGTCACCAGGCCATCCTCAGAAAGGCTTCGCCGTGTGTGCAGATGCACTCACACCCGCCTGCTGCCATTCCTGACCAGCTCTGCACTGGTGGCGCCCCGATCTTCTTCACAACAATGGAACCTCTTTCCTTGAAGTTCTTGATGAGCTGATAAATGGTCCACTTAGGTGCAGTCTCACCAGCACTACCTGCCTGTGAAGCCCTTTGTGTGCAATGCAGTGATGACTGTATGTGTTTCCTTGCAGGTAACCATGGCTAACAGAGGAAGAATAAAAATGTCAAGCATCGCCCTCCTTTTAAAGCATTTGGTCTGCTATTCTAACTCGATCAGCGTGGCAGAGTGATGTCTAGCCCTGTCCTTGTCAACACTCACCTGTGTTAATGAGAGGATCACTGAAATGATGTCAGCGGGTCCTTTTGTGGCAGTGGAAATGGGTTTTTTGGCATTAAATTCATTTTCATGGCAAAGAGGAACTTCACAATTAATTGGAATCCATCTGCTGACTCTTCATAGCATTCTGGAAGATGTGCAAATTGCCATCATAAAAACCGAAGCAGCAAACTTTGTGAAAACTAATACTTCATGTCAGTCTCAAACCTTTTGGCCATGACTGCAGAAAAGAAGTTAAGCTGGAACCAAGAACATTTCCTGTCATGGTTCTGCCTCTTTTTCCAGCTGTTTTCTGTTATGCTTCATGCATGACATGAATCTCTGCAGCACAGCAATGTTTGCTATGTGTTCTTGGAATTTAATAGTTGTACTCGACGCATTTCATCGCTGATGAGTGTATGTGAAGGTAAATCAGTACTAGAATTGTCATGAAATTAGTTCAGTTCATTTCTCAAAGCTGCTGCGGTCTGGTGGTCTTGCCTTTATCTGTTCTAGTCTGGCTCATTCAGTAATAAATGAGTCAAACGGAGGGAAATTTCAATCTAAAAATATACTTGTAAAAGTTGTGGTAGAAAACTGGCAGCCTGATGTCCACATCTGGCCTTAAACCAGTGAATAAATGACCTGTGACCAGATCAGACGCACAGAGGAAGCTGACATGGACCAACTCTGCTGTAAAACAGCACCTCAGGAAACTGCTCTGCTGTAGGGAGAAATGATTTCCTGTGATTTCTAACATGATTGCCTCTGAGGGGATACATCAAGCCTAAAACTGGAGAAATAAAGTCTGAGCTGATTGTTATGAATTCTCCTTTAAAGGTTTGTTATTGTGGGCGTAGAAGAAGCAAATTGTTTGATCCTCTTCTTTTGGAGTCAGTATGGATTTCTGTGGTGATCATTTACATAGTTTACACTCTGCACTTTTTCCATTTTCTGATCCAGGTCTACACCTACAAGCAGAATACACTCACCAGGCAGAAGGTGCAGCCCATGCACCACAGCAGCATCAGAGGGGTGGAGGACATGGCGAGCCTCGAGGACCTTCACGATGGCGCCATCATGCACAACCTCTACCTGCGCTACAAGCAGAGACACATCTATGTAAGTTTCCCACAAGCAGTACACCATGAGAGTAATGCACTGAAAACACCTGCCAAACACACATTTTGTGGCATTAAAGACTACAAACCTGTCTCTGGTAAGACAAACCATGAATTCAAGCTGATCTCAGAATCATCCAACAACAGCTGATGGATCCACTGATGCCCTTCAGTGCATCCAGTTCATCAAATATGGTATGGGAAATCTAAGTTGTGTCTGCAAGTTGCTTTGCAGCTCACCTCGACTCCCAGAGTCTTCATTTTTTTGTGTCTGACTTAATTAGCATCACGCCTCTTGCCATTTATGCCCAACATAATCTGTACGGGGCTCTGGCTGCTTCTCTGCACGCCTCTGGGATTCCCAACATGCACGAGGAAGAGTGTGAATGAGTTCTCTCTCCATCTTATTCTTTCCACATCAACATGATGAAGAGCAGGGAGGTTTAAGCACGCAGCTGTTCCATCACATAAAAATGACCATAGATGGAAATAATCTTTTTTTGAGTATATTAGTCCTGACTGAACTTAAACAGATCACCGACATGTGGTTTATTTGCTGAATATTGCTGAATTTGCAGAAGTAATGCAGTGTGTGTGAGGCAGGTAAAAAAAAAACAATCTCAGGTCTATCTGCACCATCAGTGCTCGTGTTGACAGCTTGGTTTGTTCAGGGTACATTACCTTCATTCATCAGCTCTGTGCAGCATTTTCCCATGAATATTTTGAGTTGCCCAAACATTACACAACAGCAGGGATGATCATCTAGAAACGGGCAGATAGGAGAAAGAGATGGAGGGGTCAGAAAGCGTTAAATCACTGTCAGGAAACGGGGACGTGAGAGGCTTCGTGTCCTTCTGGAGCTTCTTACTGGTCTGTACATGACTCTAGGATTAACTGACAGTGCAGTGGCTGCATTTCCCTGCATGCTGCCTCTGGATATCCTGTCAGAGAAAGTTTGGCTTTCTGCTTCAGATTTATCACAAAAGGGACTCAGTGAATTTTGAGTTTCACATAGTGTGAAACTGATCCACAGGTTTGGTTATTTGACATCCAGGAGACAAGTGTAGAGACCCAGCAGGGTATCGATGAAGGGTTTCACTCACCATAAACCTGCAGGAACGCTTAATTTAGCTTCTAATGTTCAGTATACAATAATCCCTCACTTATCGCGGGTGTTACGTTCCAGGACCGCAAAAGTAGGGACGCTATATTTATTTTAATACTTATACATTCTTTTAGTAGTTATACACTATTTTAAGTTTTTATAAACCCTCCCAACACACTTATACACCAAATATATACATTACTGTACAACACGTACTACGCATGTGAAGAACGAGTACCGCAAAAACCCGCAAAACAGCGAGTCCACGAAAAGCGAACTGCGAATTAGCGAGGGATTCCTGTAAATACAAGAGATAAATCCAAAATTATTTGGTGGGCTGTGTAATTATTCGAAATTTGATTTTAATTTTGATTTTGTTCCAAACGATCACAAAAACAGTTCCATCAACAAAAAACGATTATTATTAAAATGATTTTGTCACATTACGTTGTGTATACACTTGGCCCTGATTTATTCTGTGGCCTTGAGTCTTTGCCTACAACGTAACCTACGCAGGTGGCCAGCGAGGTCCCACCAATAATCGCTCCACAGGTGTAATTAGCACAGCACTGGAGCCTGATTCCTCCCTATCATGTTAATACCATCGTGATTATGATTTTTTTCCATAATCGAGGAGCCCTAGGTCATACACAGCCTTTTTGCAAACATTTTTTATATCCAAATGTATAAACTTGTGTTCTTCCTAGTCACAGTTTGGGGGTTGATTCTGATTTTCTTCATGTCAGTTATAGTCCGTGTAGAAGTTGGTGGATCTGCTCGTTTTCTAGTTTGTGCATTTGCTAAAATTCACTGAGGTCAGCTGCTGCGTTTGTTTCCCTAAAACATATTTAGGAAAAAGCGTTTCAAGAATGATAAATCATAGTAGTTTTGATTATTTCAAAGTGTGGCTAAAAAATAAAACTAAAATAGTTACATAAATGTAACCATTAACAAACAGCAGGTACTATTTTAATGTTTTTAGACTGCTTTGTAAAACCACATGAACACCTGCCCTTGTTCCCTGTGTAAGCCCACACATGTCCCATTTCCCAGCACAGACACACATCAGTGCCCTAAAAAAAGCTCACATTGTCTCACGTTCCCTCAGACGTCGGCTCATCCCTGCTGGCACCTAAGCCGCACCCTAACCACTGCCTCAAATGCTCAGGGAAGGGTTTTTTCTGAGCTTCGGGTGGTTTGCAGGAGGAATGGCTGCTTTTTGTCCTCTACAGATTTACGCTCTGGGTCACTGTTGTTGGAGGGAAAGTCTGGCTCAGTTCGTTGGCACATTGAAATGGTTTTTCACAGCTTCGAGTTGTATTTTTTCCCTTTTTCTTAGTAAAACATTCGTGTCTGTGTCTGTATAACATTGTGTATAAGATGACACAGTTGGACAGCTTTAACCCTGTTCTAACTGTTGAAACTCTGAAAGTTTGCTGTTTTGCTTGGATGACTTTGTTCTTTCAGAAATAGCAGCCTTGTGGCTCGTCTGCAGAGTATTTATGCAGGTGGTTGAATTCTTAAACATGACTGTGCTGAGACTGAAGAGTTTCAGATAAACTTAGCCTGGTTATTTGGTCAGTGTGGTTATTTGCATAAACTTTTACTGTTCGACTCTGTTTTCGAGGGCTTTAATGTATTGTTGGTGTTTCCATGTCTGCACTGTTGAGCGGGCAGTGAAAAGCACAGGTGACCAGACCAAAAAAAGTCTGAAGTCCTTTTGAATCAGAGGTTTGTTGGAACCTGGACGTCACTTAATGGTGCTCATTGTTTGGCAGCCAAGATCTGAGTGCCAAGTGAGAGGAAGCACAACTAGAGTTGGGTTTACTTGGTGTGATACTGGTTTTAGAGCCTGGTGTTTTAGCTGTGGGTTTGGGAGGAGCCTGCAGGTACTCGCAGTACCCCCCCGACAGTGTGAGACAGATCAGTTGAGATGGCTGAGGAAAAAGAAGTAGCTGGTTTTCTTCTGTGTGATTTATTCTTTCAGCTCTGAGCAAGTTAGTCCTGGCAGGAAGAGTAGGAGCTGGGAGTATTTATTAGTGACCGTGACAGTAGGGTGTTACCTTAATGTTGATTATTCCTCCTTCATCATATAATATCTATCCTAACAAGCCTGTCGGTGGTTCATCCTGCAGTGCTCGTCCAGCTTGCTACCAAACAAAGCAGCTCTGTTGCTGCTGATCGCAGTCGATGTAAAGAAACCTGTGACGCCCTCCTGCTGTGGTGGAACACAAAGGAATATGTGGGACAAATGGCTCTGAACCATTACTGTCTCATTTTTGTGCTTACGGATTAATGAGCAAACCTGAGCCAGCACTTTCTCCAGCGAGACAAACTGTCAACAAAGGCGTCATTGTGCTCTCTGCACGCATCAGCCGCAGTAACCTTTGACAAATGCCATCTCGCTACTTTAATCACATCTGAACGCTCCCGTATGGTCGAAATTATCCAATCAATTCATCACAGCCACCCAATCACTGACCTGACATTTTTTTTTCTTTGGGCCAGGAGCTGCAAAGAGGGGAAAATTAGAGGGAATGTTTTAATGGAGAGGGTTATGGTTAACCAAAGGGAAGTGCTGTAAACACAATGCTTGAAGCCAGAGAGCCAATAACAGTCTCTGATGCATCAAGGATCAAATGTGAAACTGGTCAAACCCTAGTTTAAATGCTCCTCCTCCTCCTCCTTCACTCTTCTTCTCCTTTTCTTTCTTCAGTGATAGTTGTTGTAATAAAGTTTGTTCAAAGGAGCACAGGTAGAGTTTATATTTTAGGTGAAAAATGTTCCTGTTATTCCAGGAAAAGTGTCTGCAGTGAAAAAGAACAGAAAAAATGTTTTGCATGAAATCTGCATATGAATAAAGAGGCTCTTGGTATAATTTCTCAGAAGCCCTGAAATGCTTAACGAGTTTGGTCTGCAGAGATATTTTGGCAGCAAATCTAACTGCATATTTTGTATTACAGGATAATGAAGCCGTTCCTAATGTGAGGATTTTAGTGACGATGCTTTAAGAACAAAACAAATCCCTTTTTTTCCAGTTAGCTTGAAGAGATTAAATTACCAGCACCAAAACCTGAAAGTGACATTTCACATAAAATAATAAGAGCGTTTAATCAAAACAGGACAATAAATCTGAAAACATTCCCTTTGGACAAGTCATCCAATTCCTGGTCAAACATCCATTAAAAAGCCAACTTTGCATGTTTACACTGAGAACACAGAAGAGTGGTGGAGTTTGTGGTTTTGATCCATGTTTCATGTTTAAATATCTCACTATTGGAAAATGAAATGGACATAACAGAGGATGTGGTGTGATGATGAAGAAGAGGTGGAAGTGTGTCCAAGTCTATCTTTATATTTACCTGGTAAGAACTCAAAGCAAACAAAAGCAAACCCTCAGTTCTGGTTTATGTTGTAAACATTTTTGAGGGCTCGCACTGAAGTCCAAAAGTGTAAAAACCCAGAAGTGAAGTTTGGACTCTTTCTGCTTGTTTGGCTGCAAAAATATTTTTGTTTCAGCTAAATCATCAGAGCTGCTAGCATTGGCATTACGTAGCCTAAAGGGGAATTCATCCCAGAGGCCACCAGACCTGTGTGTGTGTGTGTGTGTGTGTGTGTGTGTGTGTGTGTGTGTGTGTGTGTGTGTGTGTGTGTGTCTGTGTGTGTGTGTGTGTGTGTGTGTGTGTGTGTGTGTGTGTGTGTGTCTGTGTGTCTGTGTGTCTGTGTGTCTGTGTGTGTGTGTGTGTGTGTGTGTGTGTGTGTGTGTGTCTGTGTGTCTGTGTCTGTGTCTGTGTCTGTGTGTGTGTCTGTGTGTGTGTGTGTGTCTGTGTGTCTGTGTGTGTGTGTGTGTCTGTGTGTCTGTGTGTGTGTGTGTGTCTGTGTGTCTATGTGTGTGTGTCTGTGTCTGTGTGTGTGTGTGTGTCTGTGTGTCTGTGTGTGTGTGCACTGTTTAGCTGCTGTGATTGCAACCAGCTGTGCTGTCGACTGGTGGCCTCACTCGTCTCCTTTGCAGATTCCACTGCAAACACACACACACACACACACACACACACACACACACACACACACACACACACACACACACACACACACACACACACAGTCTGAGCATTTCAGTGTCAACACCTCTTTTCCCCTACAGGGGGTCCATCCAATCAAGAACTCTTCAGTCCAAGCAGGAATATTTTTGTGTTATAAACATAGAAAGAATAACGTCATGTGATGGCAGAAAATCCCTCATCAGATATTTTTTGTCTGTTTACATACAGAAAACTCTGATTGTTGATTGATTGATTGTGACATGCAGCTTGCACAAATCAGAGCGCGCTTGCGTACTTAGCAGCAGCTAAATGTTTCAGACTTTGAGACTAGAAACTCGTCTTTGGTGCCTGATCACATGATCATGGCACAGTAGACACAAAGAAAAAAGGCCTCCTTGCATCAAAGCTTGCCATACTTTTACAGTACAACTCATCGTGGATCCAAAGGGCTGATTACTGAGCGGGATACTGGGCGCAGGCCCAGAGGCTCACTGGATCAGCCGCCACTTTTCAAAGTAAGCAGAAGGATTTCTTCTTGGAAAGCAAACGGCTACAAAGACGTGTTAAAAATCAACCAGTGATAGAAAACTATCAACTATCACTGAAGAAAGAAAAGAAACACTTTAACCTGAACAACCTGCCCCAGGTTAAAGGGGCCCCATGCTGCTGTTCCTTATACTTTTACGATGCTTATCTTAAACAAGTTTCAGATAACTGGGTCAGTATATGAGTAAACCCTGTGAGCTGAAAGCTCAGGATTCACACTGCTGTAAAGTCTTAGTTTCCCACAGCAGTGCCCCACCCACCTCCTGTCTAAAAACCTGAGTTTGTGAGGGGCAACCAATCAGAAGAAAGCTTGATGAGAGGGTGACTTTAAAAGGAGACGAGCTAAACTGGTTTGTTTCAGACTGGGGATGAACTGAGGGGTGGCTCTAAAGGCCAGTGTAAGATAAATAAAGATTATTTTGAATTGTAATTGATGGAGAGCAGTTCTAGTGGAGTCCACAGATAAGGCTGCAAGTGAGCATAATGGGCCCAGTTTAAAGACTCAGCCTTAGTCATCACTCCCGCGCAGCTTATTTGTCAGGCATGTTAATGTCGTCATGGGCTGTGTTCTCGATATGCTGCTTGTTTTTCAGTGGACATTTGAGACCTTTTGAGGTGTTTTTAGTGTTTCAGCTGTTATGATGGCAGTGATGATGCTGATGAACAGCCACAACACGTGCACACATTACCAAGCAGAACAGATCAGGGGGTTGGAGATGCTGTCTGTGGCAGCTGGACAGTCTGCAGATCCTGCAGACCCTGAGAACCTTGATAATGTGAGAATCTGAGAAATCGAAAGTATGCTCGTCTGTTAGCGTCTTTTCTTTTGGATTAAAAAAAAAAAAAAGTTTTGTTCGACATGCAGACAAAAACAGTCGCTGCTGTGGATGTGATCAGTTCAGAGAGCTGAACACAACTGAGCTGCATCAAAGTTCAGCTCAGACGTCTTAGTGATGATATTGAAGCTAAGCTACAGCATTTTGGGTTATCATAGCACTCGGTGTGACTTTCACATGGGAGCCAACATTTTATGCCCTTCCCCCCCCAAACCCCACCTATGGAACGATTACCTGTAACCACAGGGCTGGGAGCAAATGGCCTTCCTAATCAATCAGAATAAAGGTGACAGCAGAGGGATTAGCAGGTAGAGTGGCATAAAAACTCTCCTTTGTATTTCACAGAGGATACCTGAGACGCAGCTACTAAATCACCCGTCTTCCTCCTAACGGGTCTGATCAAAGCCTCCGCCGGCTCGGCCTGTTTCAGCACAGACCAGAATCTGTCTCGTTACTCGCTCCGCTTATTTTAACAAGTCTGCATGTCTGCAGCCGGCACGCTGACAGACTGCAACAGGCAGCTGCTGCTCCGCTTTCACAGGCTCTCCACTCAGAACTGAGGCTAAATATGCAGCAGAGGACGAAGTCTGTACTGACAACGAGATCAGCTGCTTACAAGTGGGCAAACTTAGAAACAAGGCAGCCTCTACTCTTCTCATTTGATTACTTAGAAAAGCTACAGTATGGGTAGAATGTGGATTTATAGCAGTAGAAAAACTGCTTTGGTGTTATGAAATTTGGGGTTTTGTCCCAAATTCAGGTCGTTATGTCTGGACAAAATACTTTTGATGCAACCTCAGAGGAGGGAGAAATCTAAAGTAACTTCAAAATTTGAGTTGGTTTGGAAAATGTTTCACTTGTTTTCCCACCATACATATTTGGTGGGTTTGGGATTAAGCCACACACACAAAGAGACCCTGAAATAAAAACCCGCTTTAGTCCTTTTTACATTTTTTAGCCAAAGCTGTCGGCCAGCTCAGAGTCCTGATTACGGTCAGATGTGAAGAAGCAGCAGCCAATGGGGCTTCATACATGTATACATGTGTATGAATAACCTGTGCTGATGTCACTTCCTCTAAGACCTGAGGGTTTTTTTTATTGTATTTTAAAAATGTTGAGTAAAGACACAGGCATTAGAGTGTGCGTGGTTTTTGGACGTGTTTTGCTCCATTTTTGTCATTTTTGGTTTGATAATTACTTTCTGGCAGACGTTTGTTCACCCATCTGTTATTAGTTGAGTTATCTTGAAGGACGAGAAAGAGATTTGTCTGGAATCTGGTGTACAGATTGCTCTTGGCTTGGTTGATTAGATTTTCTTTCAGACCCAAATGTGACTTATCGGTTTTAGCTGCCATTAAGATGAGGTTTAGCTCTTCTTCTGTAGTTTGATTTAAACTGCAGAAGCCCATTTACACTGAAGTGTTTAATTGCTAGTTAGAAAGCCTAATCAGCAGTGCACAGATGTGGTTTATTCCATTTTATGAACATTAATGCTTAAAGGAACTGATAAACGCTTAAACATAGAGTACAAACTTGGTGTTATGACTCGGTGCCTTTGAGCAGTCACGAGACCTCCATACAGAAAAGAGCAGGCCTCGAGCTGGGGTGCAGGTGGGTTGCAAAGCAGCTTGCAGATGTGCAGCAGGCTAAGCTGATGTGAGCTGGCACTGAGGTCAGCTTATCTACAGGGTTTGCATGATTTGCACAGCTTGGACTGAGTTGATGCTCAATTTATTGCTGTTGATGGAAACTCATTATTTTAATTATTAACAATAAATTTGTAACTATTAATATGGCTACAAAGGCAATGCTAAATGGGGAATATAAACATTACACATAAGTAACATTTATTCTGAGGTAGCCTGTGCACCAGACACACACTTGTTGTTTCAGAAGCAAACCAACAGGTTAACATTCATTGATGGGAAGTTGAGGTTCTTTTGGCTTTAGGGGGAGCAGATCATCTGCCTCCACCTCAAACCCATCCTTAGCATCCTCTTCTGTCACACCAACCCTCTGCATGTCCTCCTTGACTACATCCATGAATCTTCTCTGAGGTCTTCTCTTTTCCTTCTCCCTGGCAGCTCCATCTCCTTTTCCTGGTATATCCAGTATCCTCCTCCTCCGCACATGTCCAAACCATCTCAGCCTTGTCTCTCTAACTTTGTCTCCAAACTGCTCAACCTGAGCTGTCCCATTTCTAATCCTGCCCATTCTGCTCACTCCCAATGAAGGTTTTAACATCTTCAACTCAGCCTCCTGCCCTTTTTTCAGTCTCACCGTCTCAAACCATCCATCATAAGGTCTCACTACCACCTTGTAAACGTTCCCTCTCAATCTTGCTGCTATCCTTCTGTCACAAACCACCTCATCTCCACCCTCTCCACGCCCTCTGCACTCCCTTCTTCTGTGTACTGTCCATTGCTTTGGGTAGTTGACCCCATGCATTTAAACTACCGCCTTCATGTTCACCTGTCCACCTGCCTCCCTCTCATTTACATGGATGTGTTCTGTCTTGCTTCTACTGACTTTCATACCTCCATCTCTCCATGCCTTCCACCTGTGCCCTACCTTCACTACAGATCAGTGTTGTCTGTGAACATTGTAGTCTATACTTCTCCATCAACACTCAAACATCTGCCGCTGCTGCTCGCTGATTGCCACCTCTCATTTTAACCTAGCTTCAACACCTCTATCCTGTAGCTTGATGGTATGGCTTATCAGCTTTATGTGGTCCCACTCCTGAAGGTCAGATAAATGATGCGCTGTTAGCATGAAGACAAAGCAAACTCGGACAGTATAGATGGGAGTAAAATACTTGGGATTCCAAAATCTATGTGAGTTGTGGCAGCAGAAGCTTGTTTGTATGATGGATCCTCCAGCTGTTACCGTGACCGTGCCAAAGAGGACGTAGCATGGAGACAAATAATGGCGTAATGCCAGCCGGGAGTCTGAGCACTGATCATCATCGTGCAGTCGACACGCATCAACCTCCGGCCCAAGTTTATTAAAGCACAGCGTGGCACTACTCATGTACTAATGAACAATACATTTTCTTATTTGTAAGAAAACCGTGTGCTCCAGTTAGAAAACAAAAACCACATTTTATGTCTTTCAACTCCGTGTTTTAGCTGAAGTGAAATCTTCACATTTTATAAGCTCTTGACAGTTTTGTGTCCAGCAAAACCTCATCCTGTCAGAATAAAGGAGCATCTCCTCTCCTGACTTTCACGCATGTCCATCAACAGCAACATTAAACCTAAAGAGCGGGTCGAGATGCTTTTAGACGCCAAGTATAACAAATGTGAAGGAATTCGCGTCTGTGACACGGTAACTCTACAGAATATTCCCTCCTCGCTCTCCTCTCTCTTACATTTCCTGCCATCAGTCAGGCAGGTTGGCTGATGCTTTTTCTTCTGATCCTGCAGGGTTTGTGTCTCCATCTGGTCTTCATTTCCCTCTCACTGAATTTATCTGGCTCAGTCTTAGAGGGATCTCTTTTTTTTTGGATGTTCTGGCTGCCTGCATGCCTCCCTCTGCTCTACAGTTACACCATCAGCAGCCACTGACGCCTTTCTGTAAACAGCTTCTATTACTGCGATCTGTCAGAGAAGAAAAGATTAAGCTGAGGTCAGTTTGAGCAGATATCTGCCATTTGTCAGCTGTTTTGAATAGAAGGAACACAATGTTAAAATGTAAAATGATACTGTTTATTCATAATCTATAATTTGATTATTAGGGACTCCACAATGATTGCTGGTTACAGAAAGTTTATAGTTCACTCTTTGTGTTCAGCCTGATGATATACCAGAAGGTGTGGTCAGCATCCAACCATCACCACCACTAACACCAGCAGCTGTGGGTGGGGGCTGTCTGGACCGTGTCTGTGCCTTTTTGGAGCATTTGTAATGGAATTATCAGTTAATCAGGCCTGCAGGGAGGTACAGCTCATCCAAGAGGTTTATACCATAGTTTTAGTGGGTGAAATTCTAGTATTTCATTAGTGTATTAATTAGCACTGATTACCAGATATGTGTTCTGTGCAGTGGACCCATGCAGACCTGCCAGTTTAACCAAAGTTTGGGGCTGTTTTTGCTGCTCCCTTTGAGATTTTAGGATGTTCCAGAACAGAAGCCACTGATTTAATCACATTTTCAAAGAAGTGATTATTTTTCTGGAACAAACTGAATATAGAGCAGATTATGCTGCAGCTGCAGTTTAAGATGTTTCCATGAAATTTTAGTGTTTGTGTAGCTGAAAACATTTCAATGGAATCCTAATAGAATAAATTCAAGAGAAGTCGAGTCAGCTTTATTTATATAGGCCAATATTCCAAATAACAGACCTTCCTCCGGGGGTTTTAAGACACACACGCACATACGCATGCATGCACACACACACACACACACTCATGCACACACGCGCACATAGAAGAACTGGAAGGAACCTCAGAAAGAGCAACAGAAGAGGAACAGAGGTGCACTCGGTGCGGCAGATGTAAGAATATCTGGAAAGAGCACCGAGTGCACTGACGTGGATCTTTACCTGCAGTTCTTTGCTCTTCTTTAAGGAGTTTCTGAAACGAGAATCAATTTTCTGGGAGTGTTTCAAATCGTTTCTCTGGCCGTGTGTGTGCAGCAGAATGAACAGACACAGACGATCATCACCATTAACCTTGTTTCCAGGATTCACTGTGCTCTCAGCCTTTGTTGGGGCTCTGCCGGCTCACCATTAAAACATTTGGCTTTCTTTAATGGAAAATCTCAAACTTTGACCATGTGCTGTTTGTGTACAGTATGTTTATCAGGAAACATTTGCCTGTGGCTGCTATGAGGCCGATGATGGAGCTGAACATGAACCTAACAAGTAAATGAGCCAAAAAAATGCTAAAATATTTGATAAAGCTGAGGGAAACTATGACTCTATGGATGATTAACTCATTTTACATTTTTGTATTATACTTATTCATCTTACCCACTATTAATACAAAATATTAGATTTTTACTGTCCAGCCCAAACACTAAAGTATCCAAACCAGCCACCATAGTGTTAAAAACTCTGCCCCCTCCCTCACAAATCCCACAGGTTAGGCACTTCAAACAAACACACTAAAAAGTGGCTATCGCGTTCCTCGGGTCACCTCTGTGGGACGGCTGCGAGTATTTGACACCACACATGCAGGATGAGGGGCCACAGTTAATCTCATCAGCCGGAGGGGCGGGCGTCTGATGAGAGGCAGGGAGCTGCCATCGGGGCGGGGGGGTTACTGAGGCCAAACGTTTGTGATCCATGGAGTTAAGGCCAGGTACTCTTTATTTATTTATTTTGCATGTGGATGTCACCCCTTGGACCTGTGCACAAATATCACTTTCCTTCTCATGTTTTACAGGGAAAGCAGGTTCAGTTTTCTTCTTTGCTCTTTTGACCGTTTTACCTTTCTGAGGAAATCCCACTCTAATCTTAAACTTTAGTTTAAAATAATCCCAAGTACGCAAAATGTGCCAGAAATGTTTAAAGCACATCAGTCTTAATAAAGGAGATTTGTAGCCTTTTAGGCTCAAACTGCCTTTGGAGTGGATGGTTCAGTCAACCTGGTAAATGGACTAGTCCTTATATAGTGCTTTTCTACTCTAGCTGAGCACTCAAAGCACTTTATACAACACGTTTGCATTCACCCATTCATACAAGCACTTCCTTCTACAGCCAAGTGCTTGAAAAGTCACGTATTTCAAGACTGAGGGTTTCACCGTCTTAGTTTTTAGAAACCGAACACCGCGAGCGAGGGGCGGAGCTTACTGAGATGCCTGTAGATGTATATGTTGTCAGTCACATGATGGCCCTCCCCTGAAACATGCAGTGTTTTATTTTCCATGAATGGCCTCAGGAGAGCTGAGGGCTGTTATCTGCACAGAGGTTTATGCTGCTTTTTTGCACTGATAGGAGACCCTCCCAACTGGCTATTAGAATAATGCAAGTTCGCTGCACCTCCACATTGACAGTTTTTACATACTGTACATCTGTAGCTGCAGATGATATTTTTCAGATTGCATTGCTTCCTTCTGGAATAGAGGCAGCTGGACGTCTTTCTGTCTAAGAAGAACAGCTCATGTTTTAGAGGCTGTAAATCGTGGCATTCCTTTATGACTCTATGTAAATGCTGATATTTAAGGGCAGTTGAGTCTGTAGTTAATCGTGCACTTGATTTGCAAAACTTGCTTTTCGGGTGTGTTTATGCTGCTGCTGTGTCAAAGGCTGTGAGGCAGGTCTGAGGATTAGAGTTTCCTTTCTGTGGCAAACGCACACACAGAATGGAAATGGATGGTGTGATGCATACAGCAGTAAGGATGTGGCTGTTATAAAGCACTCATACAGCCATAAAAACTGCTGATAAATATTAAATATTTCACCTCTAACAGATTTCTTTGTGGAGCGTCAGAGATTTGATGGAGTCAGATTCATGGACAGCTGGGGCTGTTTTACTGACAGAAGATGCAGAGAAATATTTGGCTCATTGTCACTGGAGTCATGTTGATCTTACTGTAAAACCAATCCAGGCTCATTGAACCGTAAAGTATACACATGATGTGTGTGACTGCCCCGGCTGTCAGAAGGTGTAAAAGTTCAAGTCACAGAGTGTTTCTCTGTCCACATACTGTGAATACAAGCTCACATAAAAATCCCAAAGAGTTCATGACATTACATAAGCATCTGCAAAGAAGTTTACAGGATGGTCTGATGGATGCACGTGAAAATCAGAGCCGGACTGTAAACTGTTTACACTGCTGACAGAAGACGGACCGCTCTGCTTTTATGTGCATACATAGACTCCTTCACCTGAGCTGAGAGCCGCCATACTGTGAGCAATAACACCTGAGGATTTATGACCTACTGTATATTATTATATGACACACCATCTCTGCCCTGCGCTGATTTGCACAGGTAGGATAGCCTGGACCTGGCATTTGTCATGTAAATAGTGTCACCTCAACGGCCATTCAAATGTTTTTGCATGCGGGATGAATGTAGGTCAGTCAGTCAGTGGGACGTTTGAATGGGGAGATTAATGGGAGGAGCTTAATGAGCAGCGCAGTGCAGGTGATAAAGAAGAGGAGGAGCGTGGACTCCAAGCAGATCTCATCAGCAGCTCTTCTGTTCTTGTTTGTCTGCTACAGCTGCTGTGAAGCAGTGTCTCAGGAACATCTTGCCTCTGTAATATCTCCTGTTTAGCCAGGAGGGAGTGAAAGTTTCAGAAGAGTAAACTCAGTATGAAGAAGAAAGGATGGATTTATGGTTTGGATAGCTTAATTTTTGTAATATGCATCGATTTGTTGGAATAAGTTAATGACTGCAATCCAGTTCAGTTCACGTTCATTTATAGCACCAAATCACAACAGAAGTTGCTTAAAGGTGTTTTACACTGTAAGCTAAAGACTCTGCAGTGTTAGAGTGAAAGCCCTTATACTCAGGTGAGCCTGTGAGCACCTGTGAGCACCAGGTAACAGCCTGTCCGCCCAGGGGGGAGCGTGCAAGAGGCAGAACACATGATGCTCAATTTCTTGCTGTGAGTTGACCGGCCCGTTACCTTTACACACACGGATTTTTAGTTTGTTTAGTGTTCAGCAGACAGGTTAATAAAAATTCCTTTAATTGGTCGTGTTTATACATGTCAGATGTATAAATGTGACACAGAATCGGTCACAATGGGACGAATGAGCTGGTGAATGGATGGATTTAAACACACTATCAAATACAAAGGTACTATTTAAAACACAGCTGCTAATTTCAAAGCTGGCCCTGCAGCTCTGAAATGATAAACCATAAACCTTCACTTCAGGGCTTTACTGGACATTTTTTCTTTTTGCAACTGTTGATACGTGATTGTCCAACATGGAGCCTGAAGACACACTGGTAGGTTTAAGCTTTTACTCTGGTCTGTTAGCAGTGGTGATCCCATTCAAATGAATGACAAGGCTGCAGAGTTTTACACAGTGCTGAATGCCACATATATCTACAGCATTACTACCACAACTATAAGCTAACTCTCACTGTTACTATATTTGGCATGAATTTAATGCCTGAAGTCCGTCTTTCAGCTGCAGCCAGTGTTTTGGTGTTTGAATTATTAACTGTTGGTTGAGATTAGTCATGACCTGGTCTGTGGAAAATATAAAAACTGGAGGAGAGAAGCTGTTTTCTTCATTCCTGAGAAACCCCCTGTAAATATTTCCGTTCAGCTTTGATGCTCACAGACATCAACACACTGCTCAGCAGAAACTCTGCATTTGCTCTCTGATGTTATTGTTGCTATTCTTTCCATGCTCTATACATCGGTATGCCTATTACCATAATTATTGCTATTATGGCTGTAATTTGAGTTCTTTACTTCAGAACTGTGAGCATGGTTTCACCTCAGGCACAGCGGGCTGTGTTACAAGGACAGTTTTTTCTACTCCTTCAGTATTTGGAGGCTTTTTTCCCTCCTGATTGACCCCCTATACTGAGGCAAGGGAGTCTCCTGTTTTTAATTTGTGTGTGCTTGCTTTAGCAAGAGTCCTCTTTGGTGCTCTTCTGTAATCTAATAAACCTGAATAACAGTTTGACTAACTGTATTACAGGTAATGAAAGAAAAATACACAGCAAGAAAACAGGCTTTAATAAATCAAGCTGGAGGAACAGAAGAAATGTGAGGATGGTATGAAGACGGTGACTGACAGGAAACCGACGGCCCCGTTTGTTTTCACATGCTGTCGTCTGTCAGTGCGAACCGGCCGAGATTAACGGGCTGGGAGACAGTGAGGAGAGAGATGCTCTGCAGAGCGAAATGTCCCCCTCTCTTTCTTCCTAATGCATTTCTTGTTTTTCTCCTCCAGGCAACAGACTCTCAGAAGCTAATATGTGTTTTATGGGAACACTGTGCACTGCTGTAATGAGATTTTCACTTTCCATCCAAGTTGCGCAGGCAGAAATGTTCTCATTGCTTCTGATAATGTGATCAAAAGTGTTATCTTTGTCCACATTTACAGCGATTACAG
Organism: Archocentrus centrarchus; assembly: GCF_007364275.1. Lineage (NCBI taxonomy): Eukaryota > Metazoa > Chordata > Actinopteri > Cichliformes > Cichlidae > Archocentrus > Archocentrus centrarchus. The sequence continues at coordinate 32,468,497 of NC_044362.1, read as the reverse complement.
TGAAAAGTGTGAGGTTTATGATTACTGTACCCTCTAAGTAGAAAATTAGTGGGAATTCCTCCCGTGAAACCTGCTGCAAAGAAATATGAGCAGCAAGGGAGCTGCTAACTATTACATTCACCTCTGCAGATTTACTGTGTGGTTGTTTCACTGCTTTTCTTGGTGAAAGTGGTTGTTGAGTCACAGCGGGTGATTTACCTGCAGCTCTTCTGCTCTGTCAGCTAGTTGCACAAAATACCTCATTATTTGGCATCCATGAACATTGACAGATACACAGGCATATACAGAAACAGCTGCACATACACTACGTGCCAACTCAACAAAAGGCCTTTCTGCTTCAACCACAAAACCATAACTAGTGACTGGTCTCAAATTGCTCTCAAAATTTCTTATAAATTTAAGTGTGACTGGTTTAATTCGAGTCTAATATACAAGCAAAACTAACTTCACCTAACTAGTCTTCAGTGGCGTACCAGGCTCGAGGAAACTTTAAATATTAAACTCGTGAGCAGGCAGCAAACCAGAGGTCATTCACTGCCAAACTCAGAAGTGTACCCTCCCCAGGATAACCAGGATAACACAATAAACTAAAACAACAAAGCAAAATAACAAACAGGTGCTTGGGTGGAAGGGCAGCGCAGCCACCCAGCTGAAACACTTTTACTAAAGGGCGCTCAGTCACAGGAAACGCCTGAAGGAACCCAACACTCACATACCAAAACTAAAACCTCTGATCATTGGTCTCCACAAAAATATCCAAAATAGAGTCCAAATGATCCCAGACGAGCCCCCATTTTTGTTATGACCCGGCTCAAAAGCTGCAACAGAAGGTGGAGACTGACACCAGGGTCTTAAGAAAAAAATGATTTATTTTGAATTACTTGATAAAACATTTGCAAACTAGAAACAGACGAGCAAGAAGTGATGAGTCTGCAAGGCCGACTTCAGGCATGCTTTAATCCACACCTCAGGTGCAGCCAATCAGCAGTTAGCAAAGGCAACACCTGAAACTCTCTCACTGCCACTACAAAGACAGTAGGGGTTACAGAGGGGCGTAACATTAGATATTTATTATTGACCAGTCCTTTGATATTTTGCTTTCTCTGATGATCCAATTTTGCTGTTTGACTGTTCAAAGTAAAAAAAGGAAAAAAAGTGCATTGTGGACCGCTAGTCAGACAAATCATATTGCATTTCATTTAAAGGCCAATTGACAGATTAACCTGTATTAAGGAGCAGCTTGGCTATTGGTGACAGAGGTTTAACTTCTTATTTGAGAAGTCTTTCATTTAGAAAAATGATCTAAACATCCTCTACGCTCACAGCACTGAACAGCAGACTGACAGGTTCTAGCTGGTAAATTTCATAGAACATTTAGCAAATAAAACTAATAAATTTCCCTCATGAGTTCATACTGACAAAAATAGAGATAAAAATGAAATGAGTAGAGTGATGAGATAGGCACAAGCACAATTATAAATGATGGCTGTGCGTTTTAAAGGAGATTGAGTTTAAAGCTTGATATGTCTGTGGTTATAAATATAGTTTATGGCCAGGTTTAAAGAAGGATACATCCATATTGCGTTTAGTGTGTGGATTGATGATTAATTGTGAAACAAATATACATGTTGGCTCCTGTTGATGCTGGGAAACTGTACAGCAGCATGTCTTCTATAAGTTGGAAAGATCATATTGTACACATAGACTGTATATAAAAGATGGAAGTGGCCACTGTGATGTCATCCACTTGTTTGTGAAGTTGTTTTGAAATCACGAGTTTAGCGTTTTTGCTGTTGCCATGTGAGTTTTTTTGAAACCAGGGCAGCCATATGTGGATGAGACTGTTGAGTGCTCAACTACAAACCAGTGCTAGCTAGCTTGGTCCATAGACTGTCAGGGTGTATACCAAGACAAACATGCTAGCTGAAAACACAGCTAACCACACAGCAGGCTATATTACTTATTAAAATGTTCCAAGAGGCATCAACACCACAGACAAGGACGAGCAATACAGTTTGGTGACTCTCATTAGCTGATTTGAAGCAGTTAGCTATAGTTAGCCTGTCTCCACCTCTCAGTCAAAGTAACTACCCCGCTAATGATGTATAACTTTAAGGCCAAGTGGCTGTAACTGTGTGTATTTGTGCTGGAAAGTTAAGCACTTTAAGACGGGAGTGACTCATGGCCAATAGAGGACACTAATTTTTGACATTTGGCTTCATCGTTGAGCTCCAGATCAACATTTGTGTTGCTTTTTCTATATTTTTTCTGAATTCTGACTTAATAAAATGCAGACTGTTGCCTTTCAGAGGAGACTGGAACGTTACTGCTGTAATTCAGATTGTTCAGGAAGAAAAACTATTTTGGTTTGGACGTGCCTCTTTGGGATATGTCCAAAAAAAGAAGCTTGTCTGGGGTAAACCGACAATGCTAACATTTCTGAACTGAAAGTGAATGACCTTTACTTTTCCTGTACTTTTGTTTTAGTGGAAAGACCAGCTTTTTTGGAATGTAAGCATGTTTGGGAGATGGAAAAGTTCCCTCTCTGTTTACTGGACCTCCTAGAACTTACAAGTTATGAAAGCGTCACTGTTTTTATGCTGAAGTGGATGTGAAAATCGGCTTAATGCCTCTCTAACCTTTGCAACTGCTCAGACCTTCACGGCTGATGGCGAGCGTTTCTGACAGCATTACCTTTTTTCTCTGCCCGGTCCGAGTAACTGTGAGAACCCGACTAATTCTGCTGTAACCTTTACAGCAAACGGAGGCCAGCTGTAGGAATATCCAGATGTTTTCTCACAGATACATGTTAATGTGCTGCCTTTTCTTCCCTTCCAAAGCCTGCCTATTTATCCATTAGTCACCACCACAGCACTGAAGCTTCAGCCAAAATTTCTTCTGGCTTCACAAGCTTCTATTTCAGCAGTTTGGTTTGTTTTGCTTTGAACTCTGAAGCTAGTTTGGAAAATATTCAGCAGTGAAAATAAAAGCAAAAGGTCAAATGTGTTGAATGCTGTGCTGCTGGGCTTTCCTCACAGGCTGAGTGGAACTTGTAAAAGAGGCTGTGTTCATCCCTAAGGTCACATGTTTGATGTTTGCTGCTGTCCACCTTCCTGGGAACTTAATACGGATTTTATGATTCTGTGTTTCCATCTGAGAAACTGGATTCAAGTGCAGCCTTTGGCTCCTCGATGCTTCCACCTGAGCACTGAGAGGCAGCAGAGATGATTTACTCTGATATTTGCTCAATAAATGATGGATAATGGCAGATAGGTCCAGAGACTTATCATCAGAGAAGAATGGATGTTGTGCAAGCATTTATGCTTTGAAATGGCAATGAAGGGAAAACAAATATATATATTGGCTTGGCAATATTTTGCTTTGCTTTCTCTGTCAATATGTTATCAATAACTGGTATCAAATATCAGTATTTTTAGTTAAACGTACAGATATATTTTGACTTACCAGACTCACTACTTCAGGACTCTTCATGGTGGTGCACGTTATACAAACGAAGGCAAAGTGATCTTAGCTAATTAATAACAGCGTTCTAGCCAGAAAAACATTTCAGCCCAGCGTGTGTGTTTTGGAGGGCAGCTTATGCAAGCTGATGCTAATAAGCTTGCTAATGCTAAGTGCTTAATACCATGCCCGCTTGCTGATTACAGTCTTGGTGAACAGTTAGATCGATAGAGTGATAATTCTTTTTGCATATAAACCAGAAGAGTTACACTTACATATCACACATTCAACGTGTCCCAGAGCGCCATCTCCTTCCACCAATGGAAGGAAATCACGTAAAAAGCGTACACAACAAAAACATTATAATTCAGGTGTTTTATCGATCTGATCAGCTGCTAACAGCATTTCCTACGTAGGAATATCATCATCACATTGTCAGCATGAACAATCACGTTTTTAATGCAGGTCACTAGCTGCATTAAAGGTGACATTTTGCTGGGAACTGTATTTTTTTCTCCAAGGCCTCTCACAGCTCCTGGGATTTTATGTTTAATAGGAAGCCCAAGTTCTCCTTTGAGCTCCTTTTTTCCTCTAGTTCCCCCTCAGTTTCACGCTGGTCGTTACTGTGCTTTCTGTAGCCCCGTGAAATCAAGTATGAACAAAACCGGCCGTCCCTGGTGGTAGATTGTAAATTGCGGTGAAATAATATCGTACCTCAGAGATCTAGTGAAAGAAAACAAATCAGAATCTTGTATCGGCGAAGGGGCGGAGCGTGCGGGTGCGCGCTCGCTTGCTAATTGCAGTGATAGCGAAGAGTTTCGATAGCTAACCTGTGGAATTCAAACGACCTCGGCGCGGCGCCAGGCGATCAGCCGCTGGCTGGAACCCCGAGTAATGAAGAGGATGAAACTCTCAGGGGGAACAGTTAAGAGAAGGAAAACATGGAGCTAATTAGTTGGAATGACATATTAGTAATTTGTTTGCCTCTTTAGAAGTTCATTTTCTTCTTCACACACAGATATCTATTGTGGATATTTGTCCACATATCAAAGTACTGCAGAATCACTGTATCGTGTACTTTACTGTGATCGTATTGTATCATGTGTTTCTCTGTGGTTCACACCCCGACCTAAAACATGCAGCGATACGATGCACAACTTACAAATGTCTCGTTTTATGATAGCGATCATGAACATCGTACAAAAGTGCGTTGCTGTTTATTTGTGTACCTTCTTTTGATTACACAATGATACTGTCGTAACTGCTTTCTTTTCAGTCTTTATACACTCTGATAATTCAGTTAATACTCTTTTTTGGATCCACAGACATACATCGGTTCCATCCTGGCAGCGGTGAACCCGTACCAGCCGCTCCCTGGCCTGTACGATCGACCTGCTGTGGACACGTACAGCCAGCACCACCTCGGTGAAATCTCGCCGCACATCTTTGCCGTCGCCAATGAGTGCTACCGGTCGCTGTGGAAGAGGCTGCAGAACCAGTGTGTCCTCATCAGGTGTGTAATCTTCTTTCTGATTTTTCTATTTTTAGTGAATTTTGATTGTTTTTGAATCTCCAGAATGTTTTTTTTATTATTATTTTACAAACAGCCAGAGGGCAGTAATATTTTAAATATTTCCTTATTGCTTTGCACCTTTTGCAGACCTGATGATTCCCATTCAGGACATCAGTACTGTGTTTGTCTGAGCTTTTATCGAGTGTTCTTATTTCCCCTCTGAATAAACCTTTGAGCTCTTTAGCTTGTTTAATCGCTCCCCCTCACTGCACCAAACTCTTTGATCAGATTTCAAGTCTCCTCAGCTCTTTGGCTGCACCTCTGAGGATCACACACACACACACACACACACACACACACACACACACACACACACTGTTTCTATCTCCATCCTCTCTCTGCTCTTTTCCTTCCCAACATCCTTCCTCTTTGATTTTAGCTGGACAACTTTCACATCCACTGCGTCTCTATTGTTCTATCAGACGTTCTCTTCCCCACTGAGTTAAAAAGGAGCTATTTTTGTGTTTCAGATATGATCATATTTGCCTCCTAATTTAGTGAAGAGCGGATGCAGGAGATGTGACTGAGTTTGACTGTGTGGGAATTGTTCTCAGTGGTCATCATGGATCCTGAATACGTGGACGCTGAACTTCCTGTAGCAGCGCTGTGTTGTTGGCACCAAAATAGTCAAAAATAGAGAAAAGCAAATAAATTAAGAACACTTAGTCACGTGTGGTCAGTACCTATGATCTGTGCAGAACCCCAGTCCAGTGCATCAGGTCAGTGTTATTTGTAACTGCCCCAACCAGTCCCAGCATATGACCCCCCCTCCCTGAGCCTGGTTCTGATGGAGGTTTCTTCCTGTTAAAGGGAGTTTTTCCTTCCCACTGTCACCAAGTGCTGCTCATAGGGGGTCGTTTTGACTGTTGGGTTGAATCAAATTTAATTGAATTGTAACAGTGTGTGTGTGTTGGGGGGGGGGTTACTGAGGATTATCTGGCAGCAGTTTACTGCCTTGCTTGGTTCACTTAAACAGAGTTGGGGATAATGAGGCACATGTGTCTGCTTTAAACTGGTTTAAGTTTGTGAGGAAAGCAGAAAGTTTAGTTGCCGGGCTTTTATTGTTAGACCTTAATTAATAAGAGTTTAATCCCCTCTGCGTTGCTGATGGTTTAAGTTGCAGCTGCTGAAGGCCCGACCATCTACGACCCATAACCTTCCAGTATGATCCACTGTCACAAGATTTCTCAAATAAAGTGTGAAGTAGAAATCACCTCCAAATTCTGTGAGGAACGCGACACAATAATCTGATCTCAAATGTGTAAAAATGGAGGTCGGCACTCAAAAGATACCGACGAAGAACCGGTTCCTCACCAGCACCGGTGCGATGCTGGTGAGGAACCAGAAGGACCTGTTCAGAGATATCCTGTTCATTAATGTTCTGCCACCACGTACCCTGAATCAAGGGAAGCAGAGATGCTCAGGTTTCCTTTTTGTCTGCCACTTTTTCCAGCTCCACCAGGGAAATTGGTTTATCAGTTATTCTATAAATGTAGTTTTTCTGTCCCAGTGACCATTGGACCTAAACTTAATAACTGCCTAGAGACATTGACAAGATGGCTGCTTCATATAAAAACATATTTACTTACTTTCACCAGTAACCTGGTGATGATATTTAATCCTAACTTACAAATTGAATGGACCTGTTCCCTGTTTGTGTACTGAGGACAGGCTCCTGTACTCTCTGTCTGCTCGGATGTGTTTGGGAAAGTCTGCAGTCTGGCAGGATGTTGGTCAGCAGGAAGAATTCGTGCCGCGGTGCAGAGAGCGAGACGTAAACGCAAACGTTACAGAGGCGTCAGAGAAGGTCCTGAAATACACGCTGCAGTTTGTTAGCTGCAGGCGTGTCACCGCTGTGGAGCCTCTTTGTGTTTGTCCTCATCACCGTTTGCTTTTCAGGAAAATTACTTTTTCCTTCTTGAACTCGTAGATGTTGTTAAAGCTATCCCACAAAAAGGTCTGGAGGGGGCAAAGTTTATGAAACTATATAAATTTACCGCAGAATGTGATGAGAGAAATAAAGCCTATAATTTGTCTGTGCAGCTTTTTCCATGACAGCAGCAGCAGCAGCACGTGAAGTCATGCAGGCCTGAGAGGACAAACCGCAGACCAGCGTCGTGACCTTTAACTGTTGTTTCAGCTAAAACACAACCTGCTGGTTTTCTGTCTGTTAAAATAGAGTAAATGACACACTGAGTTTTCCAAGGTACACACTGTACTGCCTGATTATGCTCCTCTAAGTCTGATTGTTTTCATATTTGGAATATTTTGGGCTTTAATGTTGCAGCTTTTTTATGCACTCCATTGTTGTAAGAATTCAGCTGCTTACAAGGTTGGGAAATAGGGAAATAAAGGTTATTACACTGAAAAAGCATGAGCTTTTGAACACTACCTTCTCAGTTCCCATCTCAGTATATGTTTGAACTGTATACTTACCAATATACTTAAGATTATATACAGAATTTACTCTTAAAATGTTTAAAGTAGTTATTTATTTAACTGCAGTGCCACCCTCCTGAGTTTCTTTTTTTGACCCATCAGGAAGGAGAAGTTTAAGACTTTGACGTCTAAGCGCTGGTTTGGTTTTCTGTGAGCATTTTACTGCCTCTGAGCTGCTAATTAGCTGCTAATTGTTACCCTGAAGCAAGGCACTAAACTCCCGGCTGCAGTAGTGGAGTTGAGGTCTGTCCACAAAGTGATGTTCAATTATTCAAAAAAAAACAGGTTCACAAACCAACACAAGAGACATAACTCCGTGTACTGATAGGTCCATATATTCTGATCCTCATAATTCTCCATAATTCACACATATGGCGGTGGCGGCTTCTTGCTGTGAGGCAACACTGCTAACCACTGCACCACTGTGCCGCCCCTATCTATAGCCGAGAACTCAAACTCAAACTTTTTTTTGTTTTTATACTTGTTGCATATGAGTTCATCTCGGTAAAAAAAAACTTTGTTGCATGGTTTAAAGGTGGAGCTCCCTCCACTCTGAGTGATGGCTGTGAATAACTGTGTTTTTCCTGAGGAACGCTGCTGGGTTGTGTGGGCCGACCGAGGCTGTTCGAGAATTAGTCGTGCTCTGAAAACACGTGAGAGTGAGGATTCGTATCTTTGACGCCCTGGAGTTAGACTTCGGGTGGAGGATCATTTTAACACTGGCTCGCAGTCCTGCCCAGCTGCCACAGTACGCAGCACGGTTCACAATGAGCTCTGACACACACACACACACACACACACACACACACACATTTTTTCTGCAGGTCCCCCAAAGTCACCAAAGCAGTCTCGGTGCAGACCCTCGTAAAACATGTAACATGGCAGGACCCCACCCATACACAGAAAGGATCACTTTGTGGTGTGTGTGTGTGTGTGTGTGTGTGTGTGTGTGTGTGTGTGTGTGAGTGAGGAAGAAGAGCTATAAATCGCAAGCTGGCACTTTCAGGCGAGGCAGGAAGCTTCTCTCATTGGATTTAGGGATTGTGGGTAATCAGATCCAGGCAGGAGGAGGCGAATGAAACAGAAGCCGGTGTAAAATAAGAGGAAGAGGAGGAGGAAGAGGCCAGCTCTAACTCCAGGCCATCTGCTCATTAATGCTCATAAATGCCACTCTGTATTTTCAATGATGCGGATACCTGCCTACATCAAGCCACGTTGTTTTAATGGAAGCCCCCCCCACCCCCCGAGCCAGTGCTGCAGATTTCAGCAGAAACCCCCCCCCCCGCCAGCACAGAGAATCCTGGTAAAGCTCCAAACGTTCACTGTGCACAGAGAATGCCACCATGGCAGCTTTAAGTTTGAACAATGAAGCAATAAACAGGAGGTGCAGAGCTGTGATTCACATTTCATTAGCTGCTTCTCTGCGTTTCCCATCAACCTGTTTTTCATTGTTGGGTCAGCAGCGTCTACTGCTAAGATATCAGCTAATGGGTGCACTGCGCAGATAATTAGTGCTAAATAACTAATAAAATACCAGAATTTTACTCACTAAACTCAGACACATAATAAGCCATGTTGCTCGTCATAAAACTTTTCTGAAGGCCAGCTCTGTCCAGTCCAGCTCTCAGATTGGCAGAGGTACAATCTAGCAGAGAGCTAGCTGATGCTGTGCAGGTGTGTGCC